>NC_143104.1:10322000-10645500 GCF_061535455.1 Colias philodice
CAATGGGAATATTAAAAAGACCTCGGCTACTTGAGAGAATGCCACAATTTGGACGAAATAACCCGGAAATTCATAGTAGTAGAAGAAACCATTAAAAATGATAAAAGGCCATTCAGACATTTAAAAGACAACTTTTTACGGTGATGTCGCACTTGCATTGAGCAACAGCGGGGTTATTTTAAAAATTTCTGGTAATTAAACACCTATTTATTGGTTTTAATGATCATCATGTTAATTCAATTTTTGCACTTACCACATTAAGATTTAAATTTTTCCATTGAAGCCTTCTGAATAATAAAATGAAATTTTCAGGGTAGCTACCTGATAGATAGAGCAAGTTTTTAAAAGTCAAACGGAAAACTTTTTTTATGTGATTTTATTTTTTTACGGGTCCTTGAAGTGGTGAACATACTGGGTAATTTTATCTTTCTTGCCATTTAATTCTTTTTTTTATTCCATTCAAAGATCTAACGATAGTAAATGTTACCATACTGAATTGGCCTATCTTTCAGCTTAGCACACAAAAAAAATCAAGCATCTTCCGCAATCATTGACGTCAGCATGAGTGAAAATATCATCGTACTCGGCGATAGGTGAAAAATTGAAAAAATCGTCATAACTCCGAAAATACGAAAAATCGCATAACATACATGGGGGTGATTCGGATAGCCCTCTAGGTCTTCTACCTCTCAGCTTCCGTTCATCACTACTTTTTGGTACACCCTGTATACAAAATATGTAAGTTGGATTGTTTAATTATTCTAAAACAAATATATATAAAGAATAGTTAAAGTTATCATTGTCTTCTCCTTTTCACCTTTTAACCAAATATCCTTCTAATATTATAAATGCGAAAGTTCGTGAGGATTGAAGGATTTATAGATGGATGTTTGTTACTCTTTCACGCAAATAGTACTGAACCAATTACAATGAAATTTGGTATGTAGGTAGCTGAAGACCCAGAATAAGATATAGGCTACTTTTTATCCCAGAAATCTCACAGGAACGGGAACTATGCGGGCGAAGAAGAAGATTTATACTACACTTTCTTTACTAGAATCAATCTTCAATTCATGATCATCATTTCAACACAGCAGTTCACACAAACCGTAGGTACTTAAAATCGAATGGTCCGCATCAGAAAACAAACGCTGAGACACAGGATCGGCACATCAAACAAAGAATGGCAGAAGCACTTATTATAATGGAGTGTGAATTACTATTGCACACTTTAGATAAGTTAAAAGCACGCGATGTTCAAAGGAAACGTTTTTTTATTGAATTTATTGCAAGATCTGTGAACGGGACCGATGTACAAGTGGTTACCTATTCTTATTAAATTACTTATCGGATTCCAGTCGGCGTTTGTATTTTTGTATTGACGCAATTCATACGCCGTAGTAGATTTCCTGTATATCTACACTAATATTATAAAGAGGAAAACTTTGTTTGTTTGTTTGATTGTAATGAATAGGCTCATAAACTACTGGACCGATTTTAAAAATTCTTTCACCATTCGAAAGCTACATTATCCACGAGTAATATAGGCTATATTTATTATCGCGCTAAGACCAACAGGAGCGGAGGCACGCGGGTGAAACTGCGCGGCACAGCTAGTAAATTATAATATTATGTAGCGTATAGTAGAGAATAATATAGTAGAGAAGTAGTAGTAGAGAATCTACTGGTTCTTCTTATGTACATGTCGCAGTTATCTGGTTGAATCTGCGATTTCATGGAATAGGATAATCCGCATAATAATTTAATTAGTAGTAACAGTTTACACGCAAATTCGTATTCATAAAATGTTAATTTTGAAATCACAAATCGAGGAAACCGCTTTTTCTCATCCTATGACAGTATTAGTTTAATATTCGTCGTTATAATAAATTTCACACGAGAATAGCATACACCTTCGCATTGTTTTGTAAGAACTGAATTTATGCGTCTTTTTACATGTCCAACAAACGATGTAATCTTATAAAACTATTCTTGCGTGTAACAAACGAGATTCAAATATTTATTGAATGTCGATCGTTAAGCCGTGATTGAGAGAGCGAAGCAAATTGGTTATATTCCGTGGTTCCGATACAAATTCTTTTTAAAATAAAAATTTTAATTAGCTAGCGTTTCTGTGTTAAGGCTGCAGTCTAGCAAAATTGCGTTTTCAACAAGTTATTTGACAATTTTTTCCCGGCTAATGAAATGATAAACTGAATTTTTTTTTCTTGTTTATCAATTAGTGTTATATACGCAATGCGCGTGAATTTTTTCACATTTATAAAGTTACTTTATGTTACCTTAATCAGGCCTTCAAGATAAGTCTCTTTCCCCCAAAGACATTTCAAGCTAAGTTTGTGCACTCACTACGTTGCTACCGATTACAATTTACACAATCTGATCAGCGCATTATTATCCTTATATAGTCGTTATTAAAAACTGCTGAATACAATTGCCGAAAAACTTATGATTTTCTTAATTAGAACGTTATAAATTCATTAAATTTCCCATTTTTTGCCTTACAAAATCTATTGATAAATACTGCTAAAAGTTATTTTTTTCCATTAATTTATTCGAGTTGGTTGAAGACCAATGAGTTTTGATCCTTTAAAAAGATTTTTTTTTGAATTTTGATAATTCTTTAAATATTAAAAAAATATTTAAAATAATTAGGAAAAATCCTAGCGAATTTCTTCAGTCGCGCTCCTTGGGCCGGAGCGTTCTGACGTGTGCTCTACGCTCGATTTTCCTTCATACCGAAGTGAAAGTTGCTCTACTTCATTAAATTTAATATTTTTGTTAATTGATTATTTTTATCTTAGTTTTATGCAAATATTCATATTTTTAAACATTTGATTTCGATATGGAAAATAAACGAAAAAAATATGCGTGTAACTACTAGAAAAAAATTTATCTTCGAACATAAAGTTAATGAAACCAAATAGATTACAAAGGTGATTGGCAACAATTTCTTTATTTTACGGGGTGTCAGTAAAGGGATGTATGTTTCTTCACTACATAGTATAAAACAAAGTCGCTTTCTCTGTCCCTATGTCCCTTTGTACGCTTAAATCTTTGAAACTACGCAACGGATTTTGATGTGTTTTTTTTAATAGATAGAGTGATTCAAGAGGAAGGTTTATATGTATAATAACATCCATTAAATAGTGGAGAAGTACTGTTATTTTTGAGGTTTCTAATGTGATGTCGTAAATAATTACATTTTTTCCGCTTACATTGCAAACGCAGGCTGAACCCTACGAGTTTTATCAAAATAATGTACTAAGTATTGTACACATTGAAAAGGTCTACAGAAAAGTCCGTGATGGTATATGTCGTATCACTTATGGATAACCCACAATAACTTTTTTTGTCATTTACTTTTTACGACAAATAATGGCTAATTTTCGAAGCGATTTTAACCAATACAGCATTAATCCTTAACCAATTAAATACCTTGAATACATTGTTCATTTAATATAGATCTATATGGCCCTTTACACCGTATGATTTAAGTGAATATTTTCGAAGATAATATTACAGATTTAAAAATTGCGGGACGTAGCGTTTGTGGCGGTACCGGCCGGCCGCCGCGGCCGCGCCATTGCACCCATGCGAAGCATGGGCGGGTCGCTAGTTAAAACTAAAGTAAGCTCATAAATTTTCTTATAAGAATATAATTTTTTTTTGAAGTTCCAAAAATGTTTATTTTTCGTTTGAGAAATACGAAATATAATATAAACTTGTATTGAGAACTAGAACTTGGGACATACGGGGAAAATGATTTGTTTACTCCAAAATTCCAAATATGTCGAGGTGTTTCAATTTTTTCTTCTAGTCATTTTAAACGTAGCGGCATGTTGTTTGATTATTCATTTTGTAACTTAAATACAGGATGTTGGTTTTATATTCTGATCTTACAGACGCGCTGACAAATTTAGTCCACCATTTCTAGTTTGGTCCACCAACTCTATTTACCAATATTAAAATGAATGGATCATCATCACATCATCAAAACTCAGATGTAATGGAAGATCACAATAACATAGAAAATTCAATGGGTGTTGAGAACTAAACAAACACAAGTAACAGAGACGCACAGAATAAAAAAAGAGGACGAAAACGATAATTCGTTGATGCTTTCCCTTTTCGACGTATTGTTAGGGTACATCACCAATCTGCAAAAAACAAAACTGATGATTCCCAATTGCTGATTAAAAATGAAAAACAAATAATCGACAACAGTGGTGAAAATTTGCTGATCACAATGAAACATCCTTCAGTGGTAGCAGATTTACTCATTTAAAATGTATCGGTGAACAGCGTAAAGGAGAGGAGGACAGGAAAACATTATGAATGTGGATGGTGGATTGTATACAGGGTGTAATCGATAAGTATGTGCAGGCGATTATGACGTTATTATTGCAGGTATCAAAAAACTTAAAACTGATATCGAAATTACTTTACCTAATGAGCAAAATGACAATAATAACTTTTTAAAAGTATAACGAGAAATATCTAAAAAATTTACTTTATAGGTACACTCCCATATCAAGAAGGGAAAATGGGACTAGTAGAAGTTAAATGTCTAATTCCGGCAAAAGACATGAATGCGGAAGATGCGGTTAAAAATAAAAAATTTAATATTTTAAATACAATGCAAAAAAATAACACTTTTGTCATAGATAAGAATCATGACTATTTTTTCCAAATTCAGGGACAACTAAACGTTGCAGAAGTAGAAGTCTGCTTATTTGCTGTTTGGACTGGAGTGAATCATGATCGTCTAATATTAATTTAGTGAGAAACGTCTTCCCAGTTCAAAATGGAGAAATAAACCATCCACGCGAAGACCGACATCCGCGCGGACGGAGTCGCGGGCTGAAGCTAGTCAGAAATAAATATCTTTTGTTTTCATTTGCACATTTTTCTATTTTATAATTTTTTACACAAACATTACATTTTTTTTATTATATACAAAATTTGTTTATCCGTTTTATTAGTGAAACTGAACAACTTTCACTAAGAAACTTAGGTCGAAAAAAATGTAGAGAGTTATGCATTTTGTATGTAAAGCTTATTAAGTTGATCAGTTATATATAAACATGAAGTTGAAGATATCAATAGAACGTATTCGCAAATTTTGTGTACTTATAAAAAGAATCAACTGGTGTAATTTTCACGAAAATTGTTTCAAATTGTCATTTTAGGTACTTATTACGAATATTAAATTATGCATACGAATGATTTAATTTTTAAAAATTAAGTGGAGCAACTTTCCCTTAGTACATTTGTATTATTTACATATAGGATGACAGGATGCATTTGTTTGCACTACTAGACCAAGCCCTTAATATTGGCCTACGCGATTTGCTGGAATATGTGTTACTGCGTATCGAATTAAAGCAGTTTGCATACGAAGCTTTAAACCGTGCGTTTACCCTACCAACTATAATGCCTAATAATATAATTATTATTGTATCTCTGTATCTAGGAATAGGAATTAAGAATTGTATAGTGTAGATATACCTATTTTCTAATTACAGTTTGCATCAAACTTCGTTTTAAACACATTTCTAACTACTTACATGTAGAATGTATGTACATTCTAACTCCGACCTAAAAATTATATCCCTACATAAATAATTTATTATTAATTACTGTCTATTTAAGAATGGCAACAACTTGCGGACATACAAAAAAGCTCCGTTTTGGAAGTCAATTAATATTGAACTCAGAATATCTATTATAAAAGACCGACAACCGCTCATGCACAACCACCTTAAGTTCACATTAAAATTTGTTTACCGATCTTCATTTCATGATTGGCGTTATGTCACTGTGGGTGTAAAATATTGTATCCGATTAAAGCGAAAAATCATGTCTCAATTTCGATCGACTAGTAAATAGTTTATAGACAGTACTGTCATTGAGTAAATCACGGTAATAAAATAAATAAAACGCCTTCGCGTGTTGTATGTCAAAGCTCGTTAGTTTTCGACCTGGTAGTTGTTGGTTTTTGATTGGTTATGAAATTGGAGACTATAGTCTTAGATAATAGTGACAAAAATATACAGTTATTCCTGTAACTAAAAATCCAATCCAGAATATTTCGCGATCTTTTCTTACATTTATCGTGTTAAATATTTTAAATATAATTTATTGTATAATATTGATAGTAATAGAGGAGTAAGTAATTTGAAAAATTCTCTACATGTATAGCGATGAGTCAGAAAAGCGCCGACACTGAGTTACCGACATCGTATTAAACTCGACTTATGTTTTGTGTCTTGTGTCCTATGCTTTATAGGATTAATGTAGGGCTGCCACCACGAAGAATATTATATACGAATATATAATTAATGGATTACTAAGTAAGGTAATGAATACACCTAGATATTAATGGTTTCATTTCATTTAAGCCAAATTAATATCCATTCAAATTTATTTAAGTATCTATTAAAAAAATAATTATGAAAAAATGTAAATAAAAAGTCAAAGTATGCTGGAAATAATTAGCTATTAAATAGTGATAAATTGCTGATAGAGTCACTGTCATATAAATCATAACGTAACAGAACACATCCAGAAGTTCAAAAATAAAAATTGAGTTGGCTGGTCAAATAAAATTGTTTTTTTTTTTTACGAACAATACTACTACAACTGTTTTGATAACCCTAACGCAATATCCTAATCCCTGGGATACACGTCACGAATCAATGACCATACATCAAAGATTAGAGGCAGAGTAAATGTATCACTGCCTTAAAATCTATCGTGTATATTACATTATTTTATTTCGGATATTAATGCGTTCAAATGGTCACCTCTTCTTCCTAATAGTCCGGTGTTATAAGGAATAATTTCTTGTGTCTTCGACACTAATATTATGAAGATTTATTTTTCTTTTTTGTTTGTTTGAAAAGGTTATTACGGATTCTTTATCTAGAAAGCTACGTTATGCCGAAACCAGGTTATATTTTTTCTGTTTTCATCCTGGGAAATCCCAGTTCCCAGTTTTTTTTATTGGTTGCGACTCATTGTATTGTTTTTGTTTGTATTTAAGTATTTATAGTAGAGCCATTTTAATAGGCAACATTTGACAGTTCAACAAAATTCAACAACGTAACCTAGTAACGATGACATAGAATAACATGATATTTCGTTTTGTTAGAACTGCACATTTGCTTAACTTTTTTCAATTACGATTACATATTTATAATAATAATGACCGATGCAACTAATTTTAGGATTTGATTTTACTGATAAACCATTCTAAACATAATAAACATTTTCTTATTTAAAGAACTGACGTCGCTACAATTTTGTGTCAATAAACCTTTTTTCTTTTTAAATACCAGAGACGTTACTCTAAAAATCGAAATCTGACATCTAGAATCGAATGCATTGCTTACTTGGGAATAAAAATCATCATAAATTATTGACATGTGTTTCAAGTTCGATTGACAAATGTTTAAAGTCCGTATCGATTAATTCGCTTTAATCGATGTTTTTAAGCAGGTTACCACCCTATGAAGATAAAATTGATAGACGTCAAATGTTGCCTATTAAATTGGCTCAACTATAGATACAATAGGAAAGAACTTATGTGAATCACTCAAGCTATTTCATTAACTTTTACTTGATAGAGTAGGTAAGTTCTTTCAAGGCTATTGTGATTTTTCAATAAAAATATGGATCCCTCTATGGTTGAACCACAGTATTAACATCCTACAGTAGTGCGACGAATGTACTTGTGCAGAGAAACGGAGGGGAACTGGCGGGGGTCGGGCGACGCGGGCCGCGTAAAGCAATCACGCTGAGATTGCTTTACCTATCGCGAAAGGACGACGCAGTCGTATTTTTTGTGTAATAATTTTATTATACATAGGTACTTACATATTCTATTATGGCGCGCACAAACTGTTCCGTTTACGGATGTAAATCTACATTGAAATCCCAGAAGGAAACAATATTTCAGAAAGATTGTATTAATTGTATCTGTTGAATTAAAATCAAAGCTATGTATATGTTGTCCTCATTATTTCCTAATCAGATTGTACATCCCAATGCGAATGCATTACTTAGTTAAATGTTATAATATACAATTAAGAACATCCAAAAATAAAGTGTCCACGTAAATAATATTTAGCAGTGCAATATCTGTAATTATATATTTATGAACAAATAATTACATCAGATTTAATAATCGCAATTATTTTGAATGTACATATGAAATATGAATAAATGATTTCATCATAATATTAATAATCACAATTGTTTTATTTCCCATTTGTTGCAACCCTAGCGTATTTTCGTGTGGCAGCGTAAGTACCTACGCTGGCGGCGGCATCGCGCGACATCAAAGGCGATTCCTTACTGTAGGAAATAATATTGTAATACTGTGGTTGAACCTTCTATGTAACATGAGCAAGTCTAATAAATTTTAATACGATTTTTCTGATACGTCCGTTTGAAAATGACCAATATTTTACACCACTCAGCCATATAAATTATGTTTATACCAGTTTTTATTAAGTACCTAGTAAACTTTGCAAATAATATCAAAGGGATTATTATTGGGAGCGTACGTCTTACTTACAACGCAATGCAGATTTATTTTAGTAGTTCTGATAGTTGTTGTAGACCTATTAAAATTTATTTACAGCAATTGAAACATGGAAGAAACGACACTTTTTATAAATTATTTAGAAAATCTAGCTCGTAGCACTCTTTCAAAATAATACTGACTAAAAAAGTCTTATAGAATATCATTTTATGTGATTGCATATAATATCAGTAACTTAATACCTCTGTGGATGGGTGAATTTGTAAAAATAAGAATTAGTCGGCCGCTGATACATTTTATGTAGAGCCATGTTTTAAATTATATATTAAACTAGCTGCGCTCCGCGGTTTCACCCGCGTGGCTCCGCTCCTGTTGGTCAGCGTGATGGCCTTCCTCGATGAATGGGCTATCTAACACAGAATTTTTCAAATCGGACCAGTTGTGCCTGAGATTAGCGCGTTCAAACAAACACACTAACTTTTCAGCTAATAGTAGTATAGATAATTTTATTATTGGTAATCGGATACTTGATAAAAGGTTGCTTATTCGCACCGAAAATCATTAAATAAAGATAGCAATTCCGAAAGCTTGAAAATTTTTATATAAAGAGGGTCGTTTGAATCTACCCACTTCTAAACTTTAAAAGTGTTTGCGTCTTTTCATGTAACAGACTCAAAGAGCAAAATGTAGTCTCTTTTTAATTTTTTTTAGATATTGTCGCCATTTCGTCGTCGACTCTTAGCACAGTGTGTAAATTAACGCATTATTGATATTTCTGTTCTTATAATCTTCAAAGCGAGTTTTATCGCGTAAATCAATTTAGTTTTCAGTGGATTGTCTCGAGTATTAACACGTCGTATAAATATCAGACATTATGATTTTCTGACCTCAGTCACGACAGGACTCAAACGAGAAGGATTTATTGGCATACATTTGCCAAGTTTTTTTGCTTTTGAAATATGTTTGAGGGTGAATTTGAGTTGTCTGGTTGTAAGATGTTGCGGTAAATTATAACTTCTTTGGATTTAAGGGTAAAATTCCATATTTAGGAGTACTTGCATTATTCCGTATCTAAATCTCTTTGCAACTGAATCCACGGTCTTCCTTTGCTATATAAATTTTGGGCTATAAATAAGTTTCCTTTCTTCTTAATACTATTATAAAGGCGAAAGTTCGTATGGATGTTTGTTACTCTTTCACGTAAAAACTGCTGAACCGATTACAATGAAATTTAGCACACATATAGAGGGTAACTTGGATTAACACATAGGATAGGTTTTATCCCGGAAATCCCACGGGAACGGGAACTATGCGAGTTTTCCTTTGAAAACGCGGGCGAAGCCGCGGGTGGAAATCTAGTTCGTCTATAAATAAGATCGGGTATAACTCACACTAATGTACTACACATTAAAAAGCAGTAACAAACCACCGGAATTCAGTGATATGCCATTTATTAAACATCCGTTGAGTATAATGCAGTTTCTGTAACGAGGCAGTAATACATTCTGATTTGAGTCGAAATAATTGGTCCCAATTAGCAGTAGCTACTGCATCGGTTGTAAAATGTAACTGATTGGCAAAGCTCTACGATTTATTCCATGAGAATTGGTAGGAATGTGTTTTTATCACAGGGGCTTGGCGTATTTTTACGCGGCGCTAATAATTCTAATAGTTTTGCTATGGTATGTAAGTCGAGGTTGAATGGCACCCTGAAATAACATTTATTTTGTTGTACTGTTGACAGCGTTTGTGGTAGTGGTCTATGAAAAGATTAGTTTGGAAAACTTTGATTAGGAAAGACAGTACAGAAATGGAGTCGTCCACTGCTGGACAAATGCATAGAGGGCCAGGATATAGCAAGGGATCTAAAGAAGTGTCTTATCAATTACTTTCTTTATCACATCTATATTAATGACTAGCGACCCGCCCCGGCTTCGCACGGGTGCAATGCTGATACTAAATACACTACAGAAAAACTGTGAACGTTGTATATAAAAACATAGCGGCCCGCTCCGACTTCGTATAGATAGCCTGGCGGCCGGCCGGTACCGCCGCGCCGCAAACGCTACGTCCCGCAATTTTTAAATCTGTAATATCTTCGAAAATATTCACTTAAATCATACGGTGTAAAGGGCCATATAGATCTATATTAAACGAACAATGTATTCAAGGTATTTAATTGGTTAAGGATTAATGCTGTATTGGTTAAAATCGCATCGAAAATTAGCCATTATTTTTCGTAAAAAGTAAATGACAAAAAAATGTTATTGTGGGTTATCCATAAGAGATAGACATATACCATCGCGGACTTTTCTATAGACCTTTTCAATGTGTATAATACTTAGTACATTATTTTGATAAAACTCGTAGGGTTCAGCCTGCGTTTGCAATGTAAGCGGAAAAAATGTAATTTTTTACGACATCACTTTAGAAACCTCAAAAATAACAGTACTTCTCCACTATTTAATGGATGTTATTATACATATAAACCTTCCTCTTGAATCACTCTATCTATTAAAAAAAACCGCATCAAAATCCGTTGCGTAGTTTCAAAGATTTAAGCGTACAAAGGGACATAGGGACATAAGGACATAGGGACATAGGGACAGGGAAATCGACTTTGTTTTATACTATGTAGTGATGATGCTTAGCGCTGTGAGTAGCTTCTATATATTATTCTAGTTCAAAAACAAGTTATATTATCTTTTACCGACACCTATTAGGTTAGTACTTATTACAAATTTTGGCTTGTTATTGTTCTTGTATCCATACCTCCCGTGGAACAACATTCCGAGTTATGTTATGACTAAAAAACCGAACAAACATACCTCGGCGTATAGCAAAGCATCCAACGTTTGGTGCAAGCCTCAATGGGCATCAATGGCCAATGTTTAACCAACAACACAATATGTTTATACAGACAGTTCCCGAAATTCAAAGGGGACCGTGTCTTACCAATATTTGGTCATACCTTTGGCAAACAATTGTATGGTGAGATGTAAAACATTTGTCCAGTCACCTTGCAGGATCTATATCCTGTTTACCCTCGATAAGGGTTTTAGTAAACAATTAAGGAATGTTAATATGGAGTATTGAATCTTATTATTAAACAATTAGAGACCATTCTTAGAAGTCTTGACCGCATTATTGCTTTTTAATGGCCGGGAAATTTAAAGAAGATCTGTGCTAAGTGGTATCATAGAGAAAGTAATTTATTGCAGTCTGGCCGGAAAATATCGTAACCCATCCTCTTCCTGTACCACCAATTAAGATAATTTTACACAAAAATACGAATGGTTATTATTACTTACCATCCAATAGTGCGGTGGCGTATTAAATTTTATAGCAAATAAACTTTGTATAAATAATTTATGATCCGTTAATTTCTTATTTATCTAACTTATTTTTTGATAGATGGCCTATAACAACATATCACTGTATATAGATCATAGACATATGTTAAGAATTATGTTCAATTTCTAATTATATTTTTCCCTTATTGCACGCCTCATAAATCTAGCGTTGGCCGTAGAGGTGGTTAGTGTTCTATTTTTGCCTCACAAAAATCATTTACTGGTTTTAAGGATGATAAACAATAGCCTTTTTTACATTTGTTTGATTTTATTAAAATACATACCTACAATATGTATATATAAGTACTATATAGTAGGTATGTATTTACCTGATTTTAAACGAATGTTTAGAATTTCATCAAAATATATCCATAGAAACAGAAATAATTGAGATAATAACCATAATATTTTTGAATTATTGTGTAATTGTGTTATAATCGAATCGATACAAATCTCTTCTAATAACGATTGTTTTAGATAATAAATTTTAAACTAATAACTGTGCAGTGCTTATACAGATAAATATACAACAATTTGGCATTACTCCTAGTTTTGTTTACACGTGAATAGGTAATTGCTTCGAATTATGTAAACGTGTTTCGTATGAAAATAAATATTCCATTAATTGACCATCCAAATCAAATTAAGGGTTAATTATAGTACTAGCGGTCCGCCCCGGCTTCGCCCGTGGTACCTAGTAAGTACCTACATGTTTACGTTTTTTTTTTCATAAGAACCATCGTACTTCAAGGAATAGATTCCGCAGCGCACGCGATGACAGAATTTTTATTAGGGAATTTTTTACACCTTGGGTTACATTATTGCATTTTTGGTAAGGATCTCTAATTTTTTTTAAAATGCAATATAGCCTATGTTGCTCAGTGAAGATGCAGCTTTCTAATGGTGAAAGAATTTTTGAAATCGGTCTAGTAGTTTATGCGTGAAAAGCATACATACATACATACATAATTACAAACCTTTCCTCTTTATAATATTAGTATAGACTACCATAAAGCATAGAGTCTAGACATGAACCCTCTTATCTTTTTAATATGACGAATACGTTTGATATGTTTAGTTACTGATTAAATTAATATTTATTTATATCATATTTATAAAAATAATCTAAGGAATTTTATCGATGTATTGAAATAATTATAATCTTTATCGTATAGATTTGCACATTTCCAACTATTGTGATCATAAACAATGGATTATGTTTGGTGGAAAATTCTGCTTTTAATTTAGTATCGATGTAATATCGATATTTTACAAATTGCTTAAAGAGTGTTTATCTATACTAATATTATAAAGCTGAAGAGTTTGCTTGTTTGAACTAATCTCAGGAACTACTGGTCCGATTTAAAAAATTCTTTCAGTGTAAGATAGCGCTTTATTTTCTCACCTTTTATCTATAAAACCTATAAAAAAGAATGTGTTGCTCCTGACATACTTTTAGATAAACGCTACCTATTATTTAAAATAATTAATTTAATTAAGTATTAGGTACCTATACATATTTGATTACCTAAGTATGCATTACGTACATCGATCAATCAATCACACGACAACCCGTGTGATTGTTTTGTAAGTAATAATAAGAAAATCGGTAGTGCAAATGACCTAACCCATTACCTAGGTTATGACATTGACATTGAGCAGTCGTTATTGGAAGATGGAACCAGATAACACCAGTTAGCACCTATCGCCTGGCCCGAGATCTAACGAAAACAAGATTCGGGAATCATGGGACTGCATATTCATTACTTTAGTACCTAATGTTTGTATGGAATGTTTCAGTAGGTACCAAGACTCGGTGGGAATTGATAGCATGTTAGGTACAATTCTCGTTAAAATTCAGTTTTCAGTACTACGAGATTGAACTATTTTCAGGAAGGTCATTGACCTTTGTCAAACAATATAATATTATCGTCAAATGTCATTTGAAAATGACGATTTAGTGAGAAGCTCTTTCGCTCAATACATCCTATATTTTATTAGGACGTGTACCTATAGCTGTATGTCCCACGTAGTTGTATGGCCCACGATTATTTCAAGTAGATACTTATTTTATCTATGCGCGAATTATAAATTAAAAATAATTGTTTTCGTTTATAACAAAAGAATAAAGGTTACATCGCAATTAGTTGTTTAGAAAGTCACAACAGACTTTAATTATCCGTAGAATCGACACTTCGATTAAGAGATCTTTCTGCTCAAATACATGAGGTTTACTGAGGAGGCGTATTTTTTTATTGTACAATTGGGGAGCGCTTGGCTACGATCTCGCCTGATGGTAAGCTGAGATGTGGCCTAAAATGGAGCGCGCTTCCCTAGAATGTACCTGTTCCTCTTGAAGACCTCCATATTGTATTCATCCTTCGATGAATACAATATGGAGGGATATTGTATGTATTACAAAATAGAAACAGTAGTTATCACAATGCGAATTGCGCATTGCGATAATTTTATTATGACAGTAACTTGCGTATCAGATTTGCGATTAAAAATATAATTAATCTTAAATTAAATACAAATAAATACTTTGTATATAAAACTAGGCTAATCCAGTTTTCAATGGACTCTAGATTGTCTCACTATTTTAACAATAACACATGGATACACACACATAGACAGAGCCTACACTTGATTAATTTATTGTTTTATTAATTAAATATATGAAAACCAATTATAGGCGCTGTTTACAGACGAAAAGTGGTTATTCAAATGTATCAAGAAATATCTCATTCTTTCGCCTGAACTTGTCTTTATAATTAGTGTTTAAAATTAGTTGAACTTTTGAAATTCATGGATTTACATATAAAATGTATACTTAATAATAATAATGATAGTTTACTAAATTATGTACCTAATAACTATAAGTAAATATAGTTAAAAATCAAGCATGGATAATTGGATAGATAATTTTTGTTTTACATACCTGTTCGTGATAAAATACAGATACACAAAATATCTCAAATATTTTAAGGAAACAGCATCGTTAACATAAATAACGATTATAATGTGTGATGAAGTTATAATTTTATATTTTCTACATTCCCAGGAAGTATCGTAAACTACTAATCGCATAAAACCATATAATGTGGGAATATGGATTGCAAACAAAGTTGGCTAACATACTGACATGATAATTAATTTCTATGATTAATTATGACCACCTGTATGTAGATGATGGATTGATTTGAAAATTGCAATTATTTGTCTGTATTATTGAAGAGATTTAAGCGCCATCTATACACATTTTGAATATTTTATTTAGATTTCCTTGTTTGTATTGCCTTGTTTTTGCTCACCCATTTTTTTTTGTATATTTCCTATACTTTAAGGGATGCCTGGTAGATATTGCTACCTAGCGATAAGGCCGCCTTGCTTATTTTAAATGTATTGTATGCTTTTATATGTGTATTTTAAAACAATAAAAGATTTTCATTCATTCATATAGGAACCAGGAACAGATAGAAGACGTCGCGGCAGGCCGAAGAAGAGATGACGAGATGAACTTCACCAATTTAAAAATGACTGGTTTTCATTAGCACAAGACCGCGATTCGTGGAAGCGACTTGGAGAGGCCTTTGCTCAGCATTGGGACACGACAGGCTGATACAATACAATACAATCCATACTAATATTATAAATGCGAAAGTAACTCTGTCTGTCTGTCTGTTACTCAATCACGCCTAAACTACTGAACCAATTTGCATGAAATTTGGTATGGAGATATTTTGATACCCGAGAAAGGACATAGGCTACCTTTTATTGCGAAATATGTACCACGGGCGAAGCCGGGGCGGACCTCTAGTACATAATATATATATTTAGAGCGGTAATTAATGAACCAAAGTATTGAGAAATAAGTGTATTGAGTTTTTACTGTATTGTAAATTGAAAGAAATGTCACTGTTAATGGTGATATGTGATCTCGATAGTGTGTAGAACATTTTTTCTTACGCCATGTTAATGTTTCTTTGACCTCATAATTCAGTTGATAAGTAATGGGCCGTTTTGAAATTTATGTTTACATGTTATTCGTTTCATTATAAAGAAATGTTAGCGACAGTTAAGTATAGTTACTGTAGATACTTTTTCTGTATTGTAATCTTTCTATTGAACGTAATATATGTGGTAATATTGAGGAAACATAAACATGAAGAGTATGATCTGCTATTAATGTTAAAATCGTAAGTACTAGACCATATTCACTAAGCTTGTGCTTTTAATTATTATATTCTATATAATTTGGTAAAGTTTGGCTTTTGGCTAAATTGATCTCCACGGCTGAAATTCGTTCACTATTGATTCAAAATAATCAATACTAAAACTAAACAGTAGTGAATCATTTGTGGACCACTTTTCCTTATTTCAAGGGAAAAAAATGCATCAATAAATTTTGCTGGCCGTAGTAGGTGTAAAAGTAATAAATAAATGAGTTATGTGGTGCAGCCCGTGGTGTAGAGGTCAATGCTATTGCTATTGTTACAAGTATATGCAATAATATTATGTCGTGGATTAAACGATACTAAATTTCTGTATTAATTCCTATTCTTACATAAAATCCTAATAGGTGAAGTCCCGTATCCCCTAATGGGGTAAGGGGCAGATGCATTATGCATACATCTGTTTCACTGATCGATATTTTTTAGGGTCAAGTAGGTGATCAGCTTTCTGTGTCCTGCCAGAGACATTTTTTTTGTTCTTCGCCTCCACTGGGAATCGAAATCCCTTGACCCCTTGGTTATGTACGCTTACGCGTCAACCACTGTACCAGTGAGGCGGGCAAAATAAAATTCTAATGCTCTATGTTATTTTTTCATTGAGAGTATGTTTAAGCATATTCAGGTTCTTGGAAGGAGCCCTAGTATTTGTCGAATTCTAACCGTTTATAAAGCTGGTCTATAGATAAAACTTCATTGTATCCCGTCGAGCCGTTTTCAGTGGCGCCTGGCAAGATCGAAGGTACGTACCTATTAATTTAAGAATTCATCCGCCTATGACTATGATATTAGTATAAAGATATTAGGATGTGTTATTCAATAATAATTTTAAAGGCTGTTTACAATGTCGCTTTATGAGAAAAAACAACACAAGTGAACCCGCTTTCTGATACGCTAGTTTTATACAACTTATATGATTTATTTTGTCACATTATTCCATAACAGCCCAAGTAACACCTGTTATCTTAATCGACGAATTTTATTATTTATTTGATGTCTCCTATGATTAGACTGTGACCCTTGAATAAATCACATTTTAAATCCGTTGTAATGTGTTTAATTTAAAAGCGATTTTCGTAATTTATTCTGTTTATTTACATACAAATTGGACCAAATTGTGGTGACGCAAATGATAGATGAAGCCTAACACAATTTAGAGATATGGTTATGATATTGTATACCTAATTATGATAATTTTGATGAGGAAGAGCTATTTCGCAGCATACGATATATTTTTCTGATAGATTTTCATATAAAATAGGACAACTGCTAGATTATTATTTTGTTTTCAACCAACAGTTATTAATGCGGAATTTAATAAATATGTAATAATAATTTAATTTAATTTAATTTGGCTCTACATATTCTTTCTTCGGAGTTTTCTTGGAAAACATAATTGAGAAATATTTCTTTGTCACATAAGATTACTTTTTCTTTGTTATTGTTATTTCCACTGAGCTATCTAGATAAGGAATCTCAATTTTTATAATACGTAAGTGAATCTTTAAAACACTCAAAGAGGATAGCGTCTTTTGGCCTTTTTTAGCGATACCGAGCCTTATTTATAATAACTATAACTGTAATTTTTATGAGACTGGGAATTTTTGCGCAAAATAAAGTACATAATCTGTGCGAATAGCTCATGTGTTATTACAACGACTATCAGTTTAACGAATAGGTGTAAAACGAAGAAAAGCTTCTTAATTGCGACTTTTATTTCGAGCAATTAAATTTAAAATTTAATCTCTACATTTTATACGTGGTGCATTTTAATATATAACAGGTTAAAACGCATCAATTAAGGCATTGACCTTGCTTGGAAATAGTTTTCTTTAGACTTGAATATTGTAATGATATGATAATATACCGTCTGGCATTGTCATGTTGTAAATTACCAGTCAAATGACTAAAACAATTAACTGTGGGTGGCCTTTATTACTAATAGATTATCCAAATGATACTTATATATTAGATAATGTTATATTTGGTACACCGTTTTATCGAATTTCTCAGCTTTTTATACTATATTTTGAATTGATTTCTTCATGTTTTTCTTGGGTGCTTTAGTTAGAATTATTGTAGATATGCATGACATGGCGTAAGTATACATATTTTGTATTTTTGATATCTTACATAGCCATTATTCATCGACTTGGTTTGATTTTGATTTTTTACAGTGGATCAAATTTTCAGGATACAATATTCAGATAATAATACATTTTTAAAATCTTATAAATAATTATAAAAATAATCGAGATTGCTATTTCTGTTATAATTTAAGCAATAACATGTTGAAATTATATACTTATGTATTTGTTTACTTTCGTCACACTTTGTAAGGTCAGGTGGGGTAAGAGGAACATATTTCATTTTCAGTAAAATATTTTGACTGCTAGGAACAACATTTATAGCTTTTTAAGATGTTTGAAACACACAAAACTTACCTTTATGTATTAGCTTCCCGTAGGCTAAATGTCATTACTCTAATAACAGTTCTTACGAAGATATTGACATTAATGTCAAGATTGAGTAATCGTTCCTCTTCCCCCTTACATGGGGTAAGAGGGACAGTCATTGTATTTCCTAAGATTGGAGTTTGAATTAAAATATTCGTTGCTAAATGTTCGTAAATTTGTAGGTAGAATGTCTTTGGTCAATATTAGATCTTAATATAGATGAAATAAGGTATAATTTGGAATAAAAAACAAGAATACATCAATTCGGGGTAAGAGGGACATACAGGTTCGATCAGGGGTGGCAAACTAAAAAAAAGTCGACAAGTTATACTGCTATTTTTATTTAATCATATAAACTATGTGATATGAGATCAACATTGCGATTCAGTCTTTAACCCTTAATCGGCCATGACTTCAAACAAGCATTGTTTGCATTTTCACTGCATTGACAGCCTCATTTAATTTATCATTATCATAACTGCTTCTATTAGATTTTCTTATATATTTTTGCGGCATGTTTTATCTTATATTCCTGCAACAGTCAAACAACAAGAAGTCAATACTTATTACAATTATAGAGAAAGAGACGTATACAAATCGCATGAAATTTTATTTATCTATATAGGTATAGTATAATAAAAAAAAATATTTAATTTTTTATTCGTTTGTGATAGTAATAATATGGTTTCAAAAACTAAAAGACCGATTAAAAAAATTTTTTTGTTATAATAGCCCCTAGACAACACTGGCTATAAATTATAAATTATACTAAAAAATTAATCAAAATGTTGGTCACCCCTGACACGGGGGAAGAGAAACGTATGTTCCTCTTTCACCGTCAATAGTGAGCCTCTTACCCCAGCTATTGTTTTTGGAGGCTAGGATTTTTAAGCGAAATAAATTCACATAATTAGTTGTTTCTCAACTAAAATGATTAATAAAAGAAATACTTACAGTTTTTTCCGTGTATCACTGTATTTAAAATATTTCTAGCACTATTTTATCAACAAAATATGGGTTCGCAAAAAAACGCGCCAACTTGGTGTAAGTCAAATTCGCAACTGTCACATTTGTTTACATTTTTTGAAACGTCTGTGCTACGTAGCGACATCTACTCAAAACCGCTCAAACTAATTCGCCTTCACTGTTTTACCGACGGAAAGTACATAGTCATAAACGTTTCGGTTTACTAGTTATGGTCTTTAGGCCCTCTTCCCCCAGTGACCCTCTTACCCCACCTGACCTTAGAGCAAATTTTTAAATGTTTTTTCCACTCTATTCGGACGCAATTAAAATGTATTTTAGAGGATATATAAAAATCAATTAATTTATTTCTTATTGAATATACATAATCAACTAAATTAGTACCTAAATTATATTTTTAATTAATGTTTCGAGGTTGTTTTAATATAAAAATTTGCTAATCTCGCTCTAACCTAAAAACGAATTTATTTTGCAATAAAATATTTATAGAATATCAAAACTGTTAAATATTAACTAAGCCTACTTATTTGAATATAAATTAAGACGTCATGCGGTCAATCGACATTACGCATATAGAATTACACAGAAATAAATTAAGTATATGCCTATAAAACTTACCATTTTAATTGCCATAAGCAAAAGTAAATTTATCCAATGATTTGAATAACTCATACATAAAGTTTGAGGTGGGCACTTCCGTTCTGTGATAATTCATAAATTCACTTTTTAGTACACGGCATAGTATCACTTATATTTTTTTTAATTTACACAGATAATTTCAAACGAAAAACATTCGAATTTCGTTAGGCGCGCGAGCGTTTTCCCGCCATCTGTCAACTGACAGTTCTTTTTTTTCACACGTCAAGTTTTGTTCACAGCCTGCGCAAGACTGCCAGTGGGAACAAGATTTGAACGCATCGCATTCGCGTGTAGACTTCTACATACGTACTAATTTCGCTTTTAGCTTTTCACAATGTTTGTAGAGTGCAGTCCATATTTTATGTAGAACTTAGATTATTTTTTTAATCAAAATTATGTTCTAATTAAAAAACCCTAACGTTGTGATATTAAAAAAACTGCATTCGAAGATATTAGTGAGAATAACAAATAATTACAGCAATTTCGAGAAATTGAACATTTATAATAGTGCAATAAAATTGACGCCTGTATCCATTATAAAATAATTATCTGTAATTAGAATAGTTGATGATTTTCGGTCTCTACGTTAAATAGTGTGAGAGCTGCAACCTGCAATATTATTTGAAATTAAAAACAATATTATTCTAACTATCTTGCTTTGCAGGTACCTACTCCACGTATCTATATAGAGCAGCGCATGGATCTTTTCATTAAATTTTATTTTATTAATGCTTATTAGACTGGGGTAGAAGCCTTTGAAAATAATGAAAAGATAAAAAAAATCGCAGTCGGATGAAACCCATTAGAAAAGGAGGGGAATATGATAAAAATGTAAGGAAAAATAAATTACGGCCAATCCGAGTTCGGGAAGCGGGAGGGGGGAGCTTTTAAGAGAAAGAAATGGTTTCTCTCGATTTCCGACAAAACTACAAGTCCTATAGAAAAAAGTTCAATGGCAAAGTTGTAGGTAATTAAAAGTTCTACAACTTTGGATTCACAATTTTTTCACATAACCTCAAAATTTAGGTGAAAAATTCAAAAAACCAAGTTTTTGGTCTTTTATTTCTATCTACTTCAAAATTTATTTTTTTTCTACAAAATTTGGTGGAAACTTACTTTATTATGTCCCAAATACACTGTAATTTGTTTGATTGAAAATATTTATTTTTTCGCCTTATTTTGAATTAATACCAAAAAAACAACCTAATTTTCAATCGAAAAGTCACCCGTCAAAATATCAGCTTTTTTCAAAAACTTGGGGAGCTTTTTATTCATTGAAATCTCTACTTTCATATGGTGTAAAAAAAAAATAAACACCACCATAGTAAATGTTCTCAGGAAATGCATACAAACAGTGTGATAATGAGCTTTTACTAAATCAGGCACACTTCTTGAACTCTATATCTTCTCTTGTATCGGCTTTTCTGTAATATTTCAAAAGAAAAATAATTATCTGTTCTAAGTTTAATATTTTACACCATATTCAAAAGCAAAATGATGTCGATAAAAACATTTCAGGTAGTTCGAGAAGTGTGCCTGATTTAGTAAAAGCTAATTTTCAGACTGTTTGTATGCATTTCCTGAGAACATTTACTATGGTGGTGTTTATTTTTTTTATTTTTTTTATATGATCCTTTTCTAATGGGTTTCATCCGACTGCGATTTTTTTTTGTTTCAAAAATTATCTACTCTAGTCTATATATGCTTATGAGTTATGACGTAACCTGAGTTTTGTGGTTAGACTGAAAATATTTTAATTATGTTAAAAATTCATATAAATTGTCACAGGAAGGTAAAATAATATTTGTGTCGGCGACAGCATTTGGACTTTTTCCCTCCTGTATTGTTTTGTCTATGAATAAAACAAAATAATAATATAATTATTGTTATATCTTAATATATATAAATCTCGTGTCACAATGTTTGTCCTCAATGGACTCCTAAACCACTTAACCGATTATAATAAAATTCGCACACCATGTGCAGTTCGATCCAACTTGAGAGATAGGATAGTTTAAACATGTAGGTACCACGGGCGAAGCCGGGGCGGACCGCTAGTGTTAATATATAGAAGACATTAAAAAATAATACCTGGGCTCTTCCTCGTTAAATTCTTTAAATTAATTTATATTTCTTTCGCAGCTGCTTTAATACAATCTTCGTAGATAACTCAGATTTGTAGTAGGTATAAACATTTTTCAGACTTTTCAAAGTAAATTTTTCCAGAATTACAAAAGTACACCATATCCTATACCATTTAGTAAATTGGGACAAACCACCGGCATCTTATCGTTCAACTCATTTGGTAGTTCAATCAGGTTTGTCTAGAAATATTTGATTTTATCTCAGATATTAAATATGCCGTGTAAGTACTACGACAGTTGCAAGGACTTGTTTGCAAAATTGAATCTATGTGATGCCATTAATGTAACTACCGTTTTAGTATTTTAATCAAGAATCTGGACAATTATATGAAATAAAAATATATAATATAATATATATCATCATAATTATTTCCTACCTAAAAAATTTGATGTACCTACTGATTTTCTTATTAATATAAAAATCTTTATTACAGAACACAAACTGTATGTAAGTAAGCTGTGGTCATTTTTTTCATTTCTAATGGTATTTTTATATATTAAATGATTAATTCAAGTTATGAAAATTGGCCTATAAAGCGTACTAGAGCATTTTTTCGTAGCTTTACAATAAATAATTTAGTGAACTTTGTTTGGTAAGTAAACCTTTACAAATCCTTTTTGTATCTAATGTTTTGGCATATCACAAGATTAATTAATGTACCCACATATTATGCCTAGGGCATGCACCCGGGTTTACCCGGTTCCGAAAAACCCGGGTAAACCCGGGTTTTTTGATGATCTTGAGAACCGGGTCTGAATAGTATGAAACCCGGTTCTCCCGGTTCCGACCAAAATATTAAAATATAAAGTATTATTTATATTTTGCTGCATTACTTTAACAAATTTATTCTATCTGGCAACGTCAGACTCACGTGCATCGCGAATTTTCTTGCCACGCCTCAAGCATGGGTCTTATTGGTTGACTAACCTTAGATGCTATAAGTTTCCTACGGGTGTATTACCAAAAAAAAAAATTAGGCTTCGAAAATGACAAATTAGGCTTCTGAAATATTTTTATTAGATTTGTCGTGAATTTTAAAAGCTGTTGATTTTACTGTTTCATATAATGATCCAGTCATGATTTTGTTTTTGGTATCAAGCTGAAATTTATATCGAATACTCAAGTCTTCGGTCCCTTGATGCTGTGAAAAAGTCAAACTCACAAGCCAACGCATCAAAAGAGCCGTAAATGCTGAAAATTTTCGCAAATTTCGACATCCGCATGGGACTCAAAACCTACAAAGTACTTCTCATGAACACAGAGCCTTTAAATTTGGTAAAATTAACGTCTTATAACACAGATCTTCTTATCTTAATACTATTATAAAGGCGAAAGTTTGTAAGGATGTATGGATGTATGGATGTATGGATGTTTGTTACTCTTTCACGTAAAAACTACTGAACCGATTACAATGAAATTTAGCACACATATAGAGGGTAACTTGGATTAACACATAGGATAGGTTTTATCCCGGAAATCCCACGGGAACGGGAACTATGCGGGTTTTCCTTTGAAAACGCGGGCGAAGCCGCGGGCGGAAATCTAGTAAAGGAATAATTGCTAGAAACATAAACTTTAAAGTTACAACATTATAAAAAATAGGTTTGTTCGGAGCCCTCGGAGCGCGAGTCCGACTCGCACTTGGCCGGTTTTTTGCTTTACAGTTCGCAGTTAATGAATAAGGTTTAAGTTTATATGTGATATTATGATAACAAGGTACTTTTATAAGACTGATAAATAAAGAGAAATATTGAAAATTTTGTTTCTTTATTAATTTAATAAAATAAGACACAAGCCGCGTAAAATAAAAGGCCCATCAGGTACTTTTACAGTTACTTTTGTTTAATTTCGTATTTTTTTCGAGGTATTATAAAAGAACCGGGTAACCCGGTTCTACCCGGTTCTGAGCTCGATTTGGAACCGGGTTTCAGAAACTTGGAACCGGACTCGGTTCTGCATGCCCTAATTATGCCGTTAGTTCGCATTTAATACGCCGCCGGAAATCTAAGATACCTACTAGCTTATGCAGTCCTAATCTTATTTTTTCCGGCTATCAACGGAATCCGCTTTATTCAAAGTCTAAGTCCAATTATTTATGGCTTTCCAGTATTTAATGAAAACAACATGGGGGATAATGTTGCTTATAGATTATTTTATACACTTTCCGCAATGTAAATGGAATTAATTTTACAATGTAAGTCATAGTGGAATAGCAGTGTCGTCATAGTTTGTCTTACTAATTGATCAGAAACGAGCGAAATTTTACAAATATGAAAAAATTCTATTAGAAAATCCAGGCTGAATGATAAACATTAAACGTATAAATATAAATAATTTGGAAAATCCAAAAGTGCACGCCTCATAATTTTTTTTAATAAATATTTATTAATTATTATTTTTGTTTATTTAATAACAATTAAACCACATCGAATCAGACCCTGAAAAATGAAAGGGTTCTATTCCTGAGCATACTCAAGCGTAAGAGAAAAAAAAAGACTCGATTAGTAAAGTATTTCGGTCGCTATCGTGTTAACAAGAAAAAGGATCCGCACATACAGACACACGGACGTCCAAGACAGAACTTTTTTAAACTGTTTTTTAACTAGTTTAAATAACAAAAATGACATCATAAATATCATGAACGTTAAAAATAGTGTTTTTTCTTAATATGTGTGTGTATGTATTATCTTACAAGTGCAATGTATGATACATAAATACATTTTAAGTTTGAAAAATCAGATGTTTTGCGCGAAGTGACAGTAGTACCCACCTCAACGCTTCGCTTATGAGGCGTGCAATACCTGTACTGGTTGGTATTTTCAAATATAACCTTTATTAATACTTTACTGACAAATTTTCTTTCCGAAGAAACTTTGTCTAATTTCTGGTGAGTCGAGGATGAATGAAAATATCAATTAAATGTCTATTTATTTTTGCAGACCCTGTACTGTACCTACCTGAGATGTCCTGATTACTACTATCCTAACTGAAACACAGCAAATAATGGCGCCAATAAATTACGTCATTGCGAAAAAATGCCGTGAGATATTTGTTATCGTTTTTATTAATAACGTTCTATCAAAATCCAATAGAACACGTAGTCATTGTTTTAAGGTCGATTTACACCAGACGAGTCAGACATAGAGAATACTTTAATTGTTCTATGTTCTATGGAACCTCCTAAAATGTTCTAGAAATGTAAACGGCACTATAGCATGAACAATTGTTCCTTCTTGACATAGAAATGCATGCCTAAAATTTCAATTTGTGATATCTTATATATAAAATTCTCGTGTCACAATGTTAGTCTGCATACTCCTCCGAAACGGGTGGACCGATTCTCATGAAATTTTCTGTGCATATCGGGTAAGTCTGAGAATCGGCCAACATCTATTTTTCATATGTACCACGGGCGAAGCCGGGGCGGACCGCTAGTATTTTTAGAATATTCTTTTTTTTTTCTTTTTTAAAGTGAAACTTTTATTACATCGTCTCAAACTTTTTGGTCTGTGTAGCGCATGTCGCGTGTATCGCGGCTGCCGAGTAGGTATACCTACTCGGCAGCCAACCGTCAAGCGACATGCGCTACACAAAGCAGTGTTCGGAACCGTTCGAACAGTTTCACTTTTACCGTGGTTTCATAAAACCACACAACATTTTTTTTTTCTTAATCTTGTAGTCTTACCGCGAGCAAAGTGGACAGGGCGCTTGCCATAAGCATAGTAGCGCGTCGGCAAGCGAGGCAGGCGGCCGGCGGACGGGCGCGCGCGAGCCCTTCCCGCCGCCCTCCCAGCCTCTACCACCGTCGCACCGACATTCTGCACCTGGGGGAAGAACAATTTAGTATAAAAGAACTATATTTTATTATTTAGTACGCTAGAACCAAAGAATAGATGATAATACATATATTATAGCCTTTTCAGTTTTTCTAGAGAAGAACAAGACTACGTATAAGTTGACCGTCTTTGATTGCAAGAAAGATACATTATGTTCTTCAAAGGATAGGTACAATTTTTAAGATGTAAAACATATAAATAAAAAAGAAAATTAGGGTATTATAACAAAAAGGAATAATAAAACATAAATTGACAATCATTGGTGTAGTTGTATAATTTATGAATGTAGTTGCTTTTCCCATCTATGAACCAGATAATTTTAATTGTTTCTTTGAACAAGCTAATCTCAGGAGCATACCAGCTTTACTTGAGCTAAAATTCGAAGTCAGTGAAAGTGCCTATAAGATAACTCATTGTAGAGATTAGCCGGAACAAACAAAAAGACAAAATATTCAACTTATTTGTATAGATACATTGTAAGAGAAAGTTATGTTTTACTATCATGGGAACAACAAGGTACAACTCAATCACCGCTCATTAAGTAAATATCGTTTTAAAATAGTGCAATATATTTATTCATTATGAAATTCCATTAAATAACAGCAATTTTAGTTAATTAAAATGAGTTTATGGCTTAGTTTATTACCTGTACTAAAATACTTGGGATTAACGCAAGAGTATATCTAGATTATTTTGCACCTGCAAGTCTCTTATAGGTCTAAATTATCACATTATATTAAGTGGAAAATGTTAAGAAAATTGTCTTTGTATTCACATAAAAACAGTTTTGAAATAAACTTAGCCGAAGAGTGTGTCCCACACTTAATATTCTCAAAATCTAACATTGCTTTGGTCTTCAAGGTATGGTGCAGAACTAAGTTCCTTTGTCTTATATAACTGATGTATTTCAGTATACTGTGCTTCTATATTGTCTTTCTATTTTCGAAAAATTTATATGCGGCCTCTAGGAAAAAATATACTTAAACGAACTTTTTTAAGCTATTGCATAGCTTCTATCGCGGCCCTTGATCGCGGGGACCGAATCGAGAAATTCCGTAACGAAAAAACCTCACGCTCCCCACTCTGACGGGCTCGGAGGTGTGGCTTGAAGGCATGCTATGCAATAGCTTTACCGCGGCAGTCCCCGAGTGCCACACGTCTTTTTTCCCTCGAAGTATCATTTACATCTCTATATCGACAAATTTTCTTGAATAATAACGTAATTTCCCCTCCTATGACGTTGTCCACGGCGATAGATGATAGCGTAATTACGATTTAATGTATTAAATATCTTTGAACACGATCTCTTATCATACCAATAATAACTAATAAGTAAAAGGAATCGTCAATACTGCTTACTCATTCATGACGTCTTAGTATCCTACAACTAATTCCTTTTTTATCTAATCTGTTCTTTTTTATCTGTGGCGCCTTCACACCTCCAATTACGTCACTCCGCCGATTAACATAAAAATACATTCACAGCACTTTCGCACTTTTTTCAATGACTATAAAGACTCAATTCGCGCGGATTGATTTATGTGTGCAATAAAAATGTTTCAGTAGCGTTGCTATCGGTGCAATTATTTCGGCGCCAAAGATTATTTATCGCTGAAATATTTATATAGTGATTCAATATTTTCTAATGTTCAAAGAAATGTTTAAAGGCGGATGTATTATCGGATTACGAGGAATGTTATGATTTCAGGATGTTTCTTAATTATGTGTCTTAATTTTTTTTGTTCACAAAAGGGTTAGTCATAACTTTTGAAAATGAAAACGAATATCTTAGAATAATACTCTCAATAATACACTCATATTGATTGAAACTGTCCTAACTTCTTGATTTCAGCAAATAGAGTCGGGTTTACAAAAAATAATTTTGTAGTATTACTTTTAAAAGATTATCAATATTCTACCTCATTAAGTAGCATTTTTGAGTTGATAAAAAAAAATGTGACTGGAAAATTGTATATTTATACTGTTATAAAATTGGCAATTGAGGAATATCAGTAATAAAAAGTTTAAATTCGTCGTAGGTTTTTACCTAAATAAAGATAAAAAGTCACATGTTTTTATCATAAATATTATAAATACATATAATTGCAGTATTGTGATATTATTTATTAATTTTAGATATTTTGTTATATTAAGTATACCTACTTGAATTCAATTTTAAATATTGTTGTAAAATCTTAAATTACGATGATATTGAATTAGAAATAATAGAATAAAAAGAATAAAAAGTATTAGAAATAATCTATAATATTATGTACATTTCATAAACATTTCAATATTTATGAAGATCAACAAATTAAATATCTTTACTTATAAAAATAATTATAGATACTAATATTATAAAGCTGAAGAGTTTGTTTGAACGCGCTAATCTCAGGAACTACTGGTCCGATTCGAAAAATTATTTCGGTGTTAGATAGCCATCGAGGAAGGCTATAGGCTATATATCATCACGCTAAGACCAACAGGAGCGGAGCACCGCGGGTGAAACCGCGGAGAGCAGCTAGTCATGTTATGTTCCTACTCAACGAAATCAAATCATAACATTACGCTGTATAAGTACATACATCGCAGGCGCAACATAATTATTTTCAATATTAATTTGCGTAGGCAATAAAACTTTATTCAAATACATAAAATATACAAAACATTCCACACAATAATCTATCAATTGCTATCAACCAATCAGCACCCAAGAATTATAAAACCGAATACTAATTTTAAATGGACCAATCAGAATAATTACAAGAGTATCAATAATACCGTCTTTTATATGTTCATAATAATTAATATATTCAAGCATTCCTAAGAGGATTAATTTTATTTATAGACGTTTTATGTATTCTGTTCTAATAGATGACGTCAATGTAATTATTAATAACTAACTGCTCCGCGCGGTTTCACACCCGTGGCTCCACTCCTGTTGGCCGTAGCGTGATGATATATAGCCTGTAACCTTTCTCGATAATTGGGCTATCTAACACCGAAAGAATTTTTCATATCGGACCAGTAGTTCCCGAGATTAGCGCGTTCAAACAAACAAACTCTTCAGCTTTATAATATTAAGTATAGATTTAATGTAGGTTTATATATTCAAAGTTAATAAAGATACCATATTCTTTTGATATGCTATCCAAATTTTCAGGTAGGTATTATCATCAGGATTTATGCATTGGTCGTCCTCACTATGGCCCCCCATCAACAAATGAGTATGTACAGCTGTTGTAAGGTAACATGATACGAAATATCATTCTAATATCCATAACCACCGAATCATTATTTTTTCAGATTTTTTCACGTTACCTTAATGAAAACTGTTGCCGATTTTCAGCGATCGGTTTCAGCAGCAAAATCGTTGTTTAAGCAACTAAGAAGCTCTATTTTTTCCGATTTTATATCGCCAGTTTTACAGACCTCATGCACTACATCGTAGAAGAGACGTTCTGTTATAATAATTCAAAAGTTTTATACCACTGTTAACGATTTGTATAAGTACAAATTCAGGATTTTCATTCATTTTATTCATTTCATTTCATATTTCAGGATTCAGGAATCAGGATCTCATTTTTGATTCATTTGCACATCTGAAATTTATATGTAGTTAAGTAGAGAAATTTATTATAGAGTATAACATAATATGACTCGAACAGTTAACAGTTAATATTCCACAAAGACATTGAACAATAATGATTCACAAACAACGTCGCAGGCTCCCACTAGTGCGCTATAAATTAGCAAAATCCCGGATACTTAGCGAATGAATAATTCATTGCCGGTTTATCACTTCGCTTTGAACTTGCGATAAATTGTCAGATCATTCAGTTTATATCTGCAAGATCTCGTTATTGGCGCCTTCCGATGATCTACATAGCTAATGTGCTATGATAAACGTAATGCTAAGGCTGGGTTACACGGGGATACTAAAGTTACATAGTGTGACTAACGAATAATCCTACTACTATTATCTTGGCGAAAGTTTGTAAGTATGGATGTTTTTTACTCTTTCACGCAAATACTACTGAACCGATTACAATGAAATTTAGCACACATATAGAAGGTAACTTGGATTAACACATAGGATAGGTTTTATCCCGGAAATCCCACGGAAACGGGAGCTATGCGGGTTTTTCTTTGAAAACGCTGGCGAAGCCGCGGGCGGAAAGCTAGTATTACATATATGAATTGGTAATAGCTGTTCCGACTAAGAAGCATTGTGTAGTAGAAATGGTAAGCTGATATGAAAACTACTGTTAAAATTGTTACATGTTGTTCAATCAGTGTTTGGTTTTTCGTTCGACTACGATGTTTTTTATAGGTATGTAAGAATTTACCAAACCAGTGTTTATGTTTTCTACGCTGTTGATAGTAACAAAAAATCTTCAATTGATTTGGGGAAAACTGCAAAGAAACTCTAATATAATTTCCAATTTTCAATTATTGAAAATTTAGTTTATGATTTACAACCTTCTTGGACCTCTCATTGCATATAGTTAACTAGGTTTCCGCCCGCGGCTTCGCCCGCGCAGTCAAAGAAAAATCCGCATAGTTGCCGTTCCCGTGGGATTTCCGGGATTGCGTCATTTTCCGGGGATAAAAAGTAGCCTATGTCCTTTCTCGGGTATCAAAATATCTCCATACCAAATTTAATGAAAATTGGTTCAGTAGTTTAGGCGTGATTGAGTAACAGACAGACAGTCAGAGTTACTTTCGCATTTATAATATTAGTATGGATTCAAGGAATTTGTTGAGTTAACACAAGGGCCCAGCTTTTCAGCACTACAAGACAGATTGGAAAAGGTCGACAAATGATAGAGACGTTCTTTGGTATCTATCTCAGCTGAGATTGTGTCTATATTCCAATTCAATACAATATATTTGAAAATGTTCTTCGTATATAATCAGCTTAATTGAAAATATAGTTATTGTGCGGTTGTTGTATACAATGTAAATTCTTTACATAAAACAGGTTTAGTGGGTGTAGAGCAATTTTCTTATTACGTGCTTATATTGGCGGGAAGTTTATGATATTATTTTAATATCATTTTATAATTTACTCTATTTTAGGATTCAGTTAGTCTGCGTCAGGCCTTTTATTTATTATCTCGTTCTGACGCGCGGTTTCTCTTGGATTAAGAATTGAAATAATAATCAGTATAATTATTGTTTATCTCTCGATAAAATAATCATATTTTATTTAGTAATGTCCCCAATTAAATGTCCCAAATGTAGGAGCAGAAAATGTTTACCAAAAGAAAATGAGCGCTTTTACACTAAATGAAAATAAACAAAGAATATATCACATAGAGCAAATAAATAAGTACAATACAGAGATAACGTATTTGTTGTGCACGTGCGGCATAATTTTTAATTAAATAAGATAATTGCAATGATTTATAATGCGTGAAATATTTATCTTCAGGTCTTGCATTATATTATGTACCTACTTGTATACAAGAAACAATGCCTAGATAGCCGAATTTGTTATTCAGTATTTTAAGTACATATAAGGTATTTATTAATAATTCTTACATAAATGAAATGCAGAAAAATCTGTATAAATTATTGTAAAAGGTTCTAAAATAATATTGTAAATAAATTAAAATTACTTTGAAAACGATTTCAACGGAATCTCTTGGTTCTTTCTTGCTTTTGAGTTTGACTAAAAAAAAAACAAGCAATGAAATCATAGATATATACCCCTTACTATTACGTTTTTTATATCAAAAGAAACCTTTAATTTATTCACCAATAATATTTATTGTGTATATCATTGCAAATAATTTAATACTAATAATTCTAAGCATCCTTAACTTTCCCTTTACAGAATTATTATACCTACATGTCAAATACATAACCTACGTTGTAATTCAATGAAGTCATTAGATTTACCATGGAATAATTAAGCGTACGGCGCCGCATGCTTATATTAGGTAACCTGTAATTTATCTATCTTGTAGGTAAATAGCATTTGAGTAAGCTGCAAGTTTCTTCCATTGAGAATTTACAAATGAAGGAATTTCTTCTAAATCAATAATATTTTTGGTTCGTTCCGTCTGTTTGTCTTGACTCTGGTGTCTGATATGAGGTAGATGCACACACGGGAAAGTCTTCTGAATGTTATCGCATTTTTCCTTTGAAGAGTATCGGGAAATTGTTGCATGGAAATGCTTGAAACCCATTTTTGCCTTATTTTTTTTGAACGCTGCTTAATCATCTTGACTTTGGAACAAAACTTTTAGGTACTTATAAGTATACAAAAGTAGTTTTGTTACTAAGGCGCGGGTCAAACACAAGCGGCGCGGGCGCGGGCGTGCCATAAGCGCACCTCTTGAATCTGTTTTGCACCACGTCCTTCTTATACATTTCGTATGAAAGAATTTTGGACAGGCGTCGAGACGGCACGCCACGGTTGTGCCAAGGTTGCGCCAAGGTTGCGCCTTTCCAAAATTATTTCATACAAAATGCCAATAGCGCACCCGATGCACGCCGGCAGCGCGCCCGTGGCGCGCCCGCGGCGCGCCGCGCCGCTTGTATATGTCCCGCGCCTTTAAGAGTTCTAAACATTCTCAAAAACTATAAATATAAAATGAAGAATTCAATTTCATTATCTACGAGTATGTACCCGTTCTGAAGTTTTCCAAGCGTAGGAGTAAAAGCAGTTTTAAATCATACTAAATTAATTGTGTACAATGCGTATTAACAAATTGCCATATTAGTAGAACTATTATAATCTAATACAAGACTATTATTAATTGCCATATTTCAATTATTAATATGGAACGGTTAGAGCTGAAGGGGAATTAATGAATTTATGATAATTATTGATATTTATGCTGTATGTAGAATTGATTCTGTGCAATGGCCGATTGAATTTAATGCAAAATGTTTGGTGTAGTTTTGTTATATCCTTAGGTTTGATTTTAATCAACTTATTAGACATACTTACATCCTATCCTATCCTATCCTGCTAATATTATAAATGCGAAAGTTTGTGAGGATGTGTGTGTGTTTGTTACTCTTTCACGCAAATACTGCTGAACCGATTACAATGAAATTTAGCACACATATAGAGGGTAACTTGGATTAACACATAGGATAGGTTTTATCCCGGAAATCCCACGGGAACGGGAACTATGCGGGTTTTTCTTTAAAAACGCGGGCGAAGCCGCGGGTGGAAAGCTAGTTTTTAATAAATCATTAATCGTTTTACATATTCAATTTCATAAAACAATTCAAGTAGATTGATCTGGCTATATTGGCTGATAATCGCTGGCTAAATAACAAATTGAATTACGTTTATTGTTTTCTTACGAATGGTTATAGTAAAAGCCTCAAACTTCCCTGCAAGAAAAAGACGTAAATTAAAATGAATTCTTTCCTCAACATACTGCCATATAATATTACCTACTACCACACATTAGGTACGAAGTTTTCCAGATAATCTAGAATAATACTAGAGGTCCGCCCCGGCTTCGCCCGTGGTACATATTTCGCAATAAAAGGTAGCCTATGTCCTTTCTCGGGTATCAAAATATCTCCATACCTTTCATGCAAATTGGTTCAGTAGTTTAAGCGTGATTGAGTAACAGACAGACAGACAGAGTTACTTTCGCATTTATAATTAGTATGGATTACCGACTACACACACATTACTAATTCTTCCAGATAATCTTTACTTAATAATTATTGTAAATAAAATTGATGAAAATGTTTGTATAATCAAGTATAAGTAGTAGTAAATTATTACCATAGAGTTCCTGCTAAAAAATAAATTCATACATCAATTTAGCTGCGACGATAAACATGAAAATAATTAAACTAATATATAATTAATTGAAAATTCAGTAGCTGGAGATTAATTACAGTTAAAATCAATAAATAACTTAATTTATTGATGCGTTGAAGATCAAACGTGTATATTTAATTACTTTGTCCGATATGGACATGTACTTGATTGATTATTATTGTGTTTTAATTAAAATCATATGTGCATTGTTTATTCGTTTTTATTTAATCATAAGTTGCGATTCATTTTGTTAAGCCTTTTAAACTGACCCTATAAAGGATCAATCTGATATGTATTGTATATTTTGAGCTTTAAACAAGTAAGTAAAACTACATGTTATTTTTTTTTATTGGTAATAGGGACACCTGATGTTAAGCTGAGATATGGTCTAAGATGGAACGCGCTTCCCTAGAATGTACCTGACACTCTACGCTTGAAGACCCCCATATTGTACTCGTCGGGGAACACAGATTCAGGAAGCATGTTCCAGTCCCTCGCGGTTCGGATAAAGAATGTGGAACCGAACCGCTTGGTCCGGGTACATGGAACGTCCACCATATGGCGATGCCTAGAATCTGTGCGCCTCGACGATCGATGGAAGAAAGAATGTTAGCATATATTAGGATAAAACGAGAAGGAAAAACTCTACATTTTCTCTTACATATTCTCTACATTTCAGGTGAGCTCTATAAATTTAATTTAAAATTTACTTTTTTCCAAACTTACCTATCTAGGTATATTAAAATTATGAATTTAATATCATAGGTATACAAAATATACATAATATATTTAAACCTCAAAAAACACATACATCCAAGCCCCGGAGCTTTAAAGTAATCACGATAAAATCGATAACGGATCTAGAATCGATATGGAATCGATTTGCAAGCATTTGTATAATCTGTGTACTATTCGTCATACGGTGTTAGCGTGGCGCCAACTTACCGCTTCTATGACGTCAGATGAAAAACTACGTATATTGAGAAGTGAAGACTTATTTCGATTTTATTTTACTGTAAGTAGTTTTTAGTAATAATTTTTATATTGAAGTGAAAACTTATTTAGCGGCGTTGAGCACTTTTTCTGTAATGGGTATAAAATCTTAAACTCGCGTCAGGACACGTGACCTGATCGAAAAAGCGTAAGACGGATGGATATCAAACATGCTCAACGTTAATAATCAAGTTTTCACTTCTGCCGGCACTCCCGGAGTGCAACCCGTCTTTTGCACGCCTCATAAGCGAAGCGTTGAGGTGGGTACTACCATAGACTAATCTATTAGTCCATGGTACATATATAAAATTCCTAGCTTTAAATTTAAGTGCATTCTTAGCTACTAAGAGTAAAAAATAATGAGTTGTATCCATTATCCATACTAATATTATAAATGCGAAAGTAACTCTGTCTGTCTGTCTGTTACTCAATCACGCCTAATCTACTGAACCAATTTTCATGAAATTTGGTATGGAGATATTTTGATACCCGAGAAAGGACATAGGCTACTTTTTATTCCGGGAAAATGACGCAATCCCGGAAATCCCACGGGAACGGGAACGATGCGGGTTTTTCTTTGACTGCGCGGGCGAAGCCGCGGGCGGAAACCTAGTATGATTATAAATGTTTCCTTAAATTGTAACTTCCTAACGGACAACGAGTTTGTTACAAATAAATAATTTTATTGTTTTTGTTACACATTATGTATGGAGGTTGCAAAAACCACATGTTTTGGACCGGCACGGGACCCGCATCTGTCATAAAAATGCTTTGACCTCATAAATAATATTTACTTTGATATATTTGATATTGTTTTCAAACTTTTTATGTAATAAATGTATTCGCAAAGCCTGACAAAAATGTTTTATTCGATAGGTAATAAAAATGTAATGTTGTTTGTTGACTTTAATTATTGTTTCTCGAAATTATGTGTTTTCTAAAAGACCTTTTGCGGTAATTATATGTAAGTGATTCTCATGTGCACCATATTATAGCGTACTCAAGTAATGTTTTCATAGAATAGATGAAAAATCATTAGGTATTCATTAAGAAAGTAAAATTTTATTGATATTTAGTTGTACACCATTCAAATGCTTTATAAATGACATTTTGTAGACAATAGAAAAATATTCTCATAAGAAAACTGTCTAAAAATATCAACGTCGATTCGGTTGTCTGGAAGAAATCGTTATTTAGCGATAAGGCCGCCGTTTGTTAAAATATATCCTAGGTTAAGTCTCAATTTGTAATTTATCTTGAGCAATAAAGCATAAATAAATAAGTCCAAAGTTTAAGTAGCCGCACAGCGCAGTACGCACGATTCAACAAATTTACGATACGATTATGAGCGGAACGTAATTGCATAAAATTCACATGAAACCAGACCGGTGGCTATCGACTACTTTGCACTCCAATAATTACCTGCATCCTGTATTCATTAATGTTTTTAGTATGTTTATGTTATTTCTGGGTTAGTATTTCAGGTTTGGAAAACTGTTTGATAATTTATGTAAATGATACTGTTATCAAAGGGACGAATATAAAAGTAAACAAAGAAGAAACTTGTTTATTCTTATCGATTAAATTAAATTTAGGTTACTAAACTTCATTTCCTGAAAAAAGAGACTTATTTACTAATCTTCTCATAAAATATGACGATGTTACACTGGAGTTAACCTAATGAACACTTTAAATAGGAATGTAGCTTTTTATTACTTAAAGAATTTTCAATAAGATCACTTTCAACAACAAGATGAAAATCACAAATAGATACATACTTTAAAAACCTTACTTCTCTTCTACCTACAAAAAAAAATAAGCCGAACTTTAATGTTGCTAAAAAATATTTGAGCTCATTTTCCAATCCATAAACCTAAACGAATTTTTTCAGTCATATCTCTCATCTTGTTACCTTTCCTTATACCGATTGATTTACACGAACGAATAAGCAATACAAATCTTTCCAGTATGATCTTAACAATTTGCAATCTGGTCGTTATAAATCAAAAGAATAGAACCAGTAGCCGGCCTTTGAGGTTAAATACCACGCTATGGCAGAAATATGATCACGAGCAATTATTTTAGTACAGGTTTCACCTGGTGTGATGAATAATTAAATTGATGTAATGAAATGCGTGCAAATATGTGATGGGTGATGATTTAGTGAGAGTTTTAATTTTTATTTATGTATACAGCAAGTGTACTATGATATAAGGGATGAACAAGTCAATAACTGCGTTAAAAACAACCGACTTCAAACTTGCACTTGCAACATTTACAAATACAGACAAAAATGCTCATAAAATAAAAACTACTGGGCCTATCCGAATAAAATTTTTATGGGACCAATTCGACACCATCCCGCATCGAACAAAAAAAGAATCACGTAAATCGGTTCAGAAACCACGGAGTAATCGGTGTACATACATAAAAAAAAACATACCGGCCGAATTGATAACCTCCTCCTTTTTTTTGAAGTCGGTTAAAGATGGATTTAAGTGATGGAATATTGCCTGTTGCCAAGCACTTGAATTAATACACTTTATTTGATACACAAACATGAACAAAATGAATAAGGTTATTTAGACTCAATTAATATAAGATTTCCGTTATAAATATAGTTTTTGGTTCCAGATTAAGCCTTCTATAATATAGGTACCTTGTTAAATCATGCAAAAATGTATTACATATAAATTTATAAAGAATAGATCACGAGGCGGGACTCGAACCCGCATCCTTTCACGCCAAGATAAATTTATATTTATAAAGCATTCGAATGCAATAAAACCAAAAATATCAAATTCAATGTATTACAATATGTCTGTAATTTTTGTAAACACCATGCCAATACTATATTTAAATCTATGATGATTATAATATGTACATTTCCCTGAGAGAAGGATTTGCGAATTGCTTAGGTACATAACACAGTTCAATTGCTTAGTTTTACATATTTTATCTTTATATTAAATCAAAATTTTACAGTAACTAACTAACAATGTACTACGCAGTACGCAACCGCTATCACTAATTGGAAAATTCCTAACGCCAGTATTAGCGAAATTTAACTAAACTTGATGTATCTGATTTCTACCATCAATATCTTTTGAAATCTCGATATAACGAGGCATGGCGTCTAAAAGCGTTCTCATGTACACTGATATATAGATTGTGGTCAGAGGTTATTGAAAACTCACATTCTTGGGCCTAGATACTAATTTGTTTAGAAAATTGAGAAATTATTTTCCGGATCTTTTTGTTAAAAATACAATCTATAAAAATGCAAGTGTATTTATATAAACTGAAAACTAAGTAATAAAATACAAGTAAACTTATATTATAAATGCGAAAGAAACTCTGTCTGTCTGTATATCTCTTCTTCACGCCTAAACCACTGAACCGATTTGATGAAAATTGGTACAAAGATAGTTTGACATCTGAAAATGGACGTCGATTTTCTTAGGTTTTATTCCGTTGATCCTACTGGAACGGGCTGTATACGGATTTTCCTTTTACTAGGTACACGAATGATGCCGCGGGCAGAAAGCTGTTTAATTTATTTAGAAGTTGGTAATGTCACTTCTATTTAATTGGATTTTCAAAATATTACACGAATAAGTTAATTTGTAAATTATTCGTGTACATTGGAAGTGTCTATTAAATTATTATACAGCATGCTCATATATAACTTAGGTCGGTATTTATATTGCGACATATTAATTATAAACCGTTAAATTATTCGAAATATTCGGTTTTAATAGTAATGGAAATCTATTAAAATCCTTCCATTACTTCATCGCTTCTTTGTAGATATAACTTTAATTGGAACTTCTGTTTACGTAAAAATCTAATAAAACGGTATATTTGGTTTCCAAGTAAATTCATCATTTGATGTTAACTCTTCAATTAATATTTATTATTAACTGTAGGCAAAACTACACATGACAAAATAATTAACATTTTTTATTTATTTCATCACCTATACGAAGTAGCATGTTTTTAATAGATACAATAAGAAATACAGGAACTACGGTATTGTAGGCGTCCAGTCGGGTTGGTAATAATTTATTTTAATAAGGTCGATATATATCCTAGGCCCAAGCCCATATACAATACTTCGCACAATGCATGCAAATTCACAGGACATTGTGACACTCGGTGGGTGTTAACAAGAGATAATTTTTAAGCTTACAGTTGCCTATCTATAGCTACTCATGTTGTAGGTATATCCTGAATCTATATTAATATTAGGTATGAAGCTGAATAGTTTAATTTGGTCGAAACGCTAAACTCGGGAAGTTTTTTCAAACTTTTTCAAATCTGACCCTTAGGGTTTCAGAGTAGGTCAGATTTGAAAAATTGTTTCAGTGTTAAATAGGCCATTTGCTCAAATTAAAACAATTGTTTTCACCGGATCAATGCGGGTAAAACCGCGGGTTTATTAACAAAATATTAATGACGTTAAAACCAATTTAATTAAGGTTCAGTGTTCAGCCCCCCTAGTCAAGTGGCTTTCTGTTAGCGTAGCGTTCAATAGAATAGACTACGAATGTATGAGATTGACGTAGGCTGTAGATAAACGTATCTACAGTCTATTCTATTGAACGCTACGCTAACAGAAAGCCACTTGACTAGGGGGGCTGGTAGGGAAATGATATTGCCTATTCTGGCGTATAAAATACGTAAAGCTATGGAACTGACCATAGACTGATACCTCATTGTCTTCCATTCCAAACCTCTCAAAACATACTAACATAATCAATGCAATTTTGCATAAACAAACGATAAACTAAAACTGAATTAATTTAACAAAACACGTCAGAGTCAATAGTTCAAACAATTTGCGAATTACTTCGATTCGCGAATTATATCCAATTGTGAAACTAAATCATTTGCGATTAATGCATAATGTATTCTATCTTAATCTTATCTTAATCTTAATACTATTATAAAGGCGAAAGTTTGTAGGGATGTATGGATGTATGGATGTATGGATGTTTGTTACTCTTTCACGTAAAAACTACTGAACCGATTACAATAAAATTTAGCACACATATAGAGGTTAACTTGGATTAACACATAGGATAGGTTTTATCCCGGAAATCCCACGGGAACGGGAACTATGCGGGTTTTCCTTTGAAAACGCGGGCGAAGCCGCGGGCGGAAATCTAGTTTAAGATATTCGTTAAGTATATGGGTAATTATAAAGCAAATATTGTCGAATTTATATTAAACTTTCATAAGGCATTTCGAACTAAAGTTACGAGTAAGTAGCAAAGAAGGTACTACTGAAAGCTACGCTCCTAATAGGTTAATTCTTCTATAATAAATAAAATAATAAATACGTAAGTACTTAAATAAATAATTTATTTTAACACAATTATACATTACATACACACATTGACTCAGGCTCTTAATATAGTTATAAACTGTTTTTCAGGAGTTTAATAATGAGGAGAATAGAAATTAACTTCAATTAAAAAAAAGCTTGAAGAACAAATCATTAAATTTATTATACAAAATTATAAAATTCAACTACTTACATATTTAATATCGATAATGTTCATAATGACCCTATTCCACATACCACCAATATACGTGAGTAAGTAGAGGTGAAAAAACCCTAAACAACTGAATCCAAGGTCACAAGCACCTCGTGACCCACACACGGCACGAGGACACGAGGCGACTCTTCCGTGTACTGTGGTGTATGAACATTTAGACATGGCCATCGTGAGTATGGTCTTCTTATTGTGGTCATAACACGTGTGGAATTAGTGAAAGGTGTAAATTTGGAATATGAACCCATATTATAAACTAGAGGTCCGCCCCGGCTTCGCCCGTGGTACATATTTCGCAATAAAAGGTAGTCTATGTCCTTTCTCGGGTATCAAAATATCTCCATACCAAATTTCATGCAAATTGGTTCAGTAGTTTAGGCGTGATTGAGTAACAGACAGACAGACAGAGTTACTTTCGCATTTATAATATTAGTATGGATATCTGTGAATCGGAAAATGGTATGCTATAACAGTAAGCTAATGGAATACTAGTATTATCCCATTGTGCCCGGTGTAGAATTTGATAGAATCACATTTTTTATTTGATATTATCGAAATTATTGATAGCATTGTAACCAACACATTTGAAATTGAATCGTATATTTTGTAAGTTATACCTACATTTTTTAAACACCAAAACCTTCATTATCATTATATCTGTGCTAATTTTTAAATTATAGACCAGAAATACCCTAATCATTGCCATCATTTAATTATTTGTCTATCAAAATCAAGCGTTGTTTAACTTCCGTAGAGATACAACTTGCAAGTGAACTTTATAAAACGATCAGTAAAAGCGTTAAAAAGGTCATGTCCTGTCTACAAATTCTTATATCTATACTAGATTTCCGCCCGCGGCTTCGCCCGCGTTTGCAAAGGAAAACCCGCATAGTTCCCGTTCACGTGGGATTTCCGGGATAAAACCTATCCTATGTGTTAATCCAAGTTACCCTCTATATGTGTGCTAAATTTCATTGTAATCGGTTCTGTAGTTTTTACGTGAAAGAGTAACAAACATCCATACATCCATACATCCTTACAAACTTTCGCCTTTATAATATATTTATTAGATAAAAATGATAACAGATAAGCTAGCACCAGTGCAATCCGGACAGAGCGGGATCCCATCACCTCTGTAGGAAGTCGGATTGACACGAAAGTATTCACAAACAATATAATCATTTATGTAGTGCATGCTGGGTGCATGCGCAATAGTTTGTATACATTGCCTCTTCGAAAGTGTCGTATTAAATTTTCAAAATGTATTTCAAAATAAATTCCAAAAATCGAGCTATAGTAGTGACAAAAATAATTTGGAAATCAAGTAATAGTTCCTATCGAACCAAACAGGACATATATACCATGCTTAATGAATTTTGTCAAATACATGACTATATGATATAAACTATAGGAAATAAATCTTAATTAAAATCTTTTCCATGTAGGTATTTTTCTAAGAACGACAACAAACAGAAGCAGTTTTCCCTTTTATATATTTAAACTTTGACTTTTCCTTATAACTAGGTACATCTATACCAAATTCTCGTATACCATATTGTCGTCTATACGTGTTGTAATGTAAAACCGCAACGAAAACGCATTTTCTCCATTAATCCATTTAAATTTCATACGTTCAGCGTAGGCGCTCGACAACCGCAATCTGTCATGGCAAATTGATTCCCGCAACGTTATCATTAAAGACAAGCCTTTAATGACACCAATAACTTGTGAGGTGACAACGAGGTGCTAAGTGATTCAATGCATATCAATTTTCATTTACATTTAAGTACCATAGAGTGTAGATAGTGTCATAAAGTAGATGACGGTATGTATTTCTATACACAGGGTGTCTACTGTCTACCCTACCTGCCTGTCTTCTAGTTGGTTTCTGTAATAAGAATTTATGGAGAAAACTCTAGCTTGATTACAAAATTAACATATTGATTACCTCTAACTTTTTTGTGATTTTTATCCCTTATAAGCTTTCCCTGAGCGTCTTTTCCCAAATGGTACCATAAAATGGATCCGCAGCGTGAAAGAAGAATAAACAAATAAACACTCTTTTGTCTGTGCTACTAGCTAATGAATGGCAGTTTTACCCAATTCGTTCACAATATTCTTATATACGCGAGATCGGAAATGACCTACTAAAAGTCGCTGTAGAAATTTAATTTGTTCAATCTTTTGTATTTTTTTCCTTAAAAATATTGCATATTATGTGAAGTAAATGTTATTAAATTACCAAATAAAGAGTTAACATTTTCTCAATTTATTCAGCTGATACTATAACATTTAACCATTACTTTGTTAATGTACCTGTTTCTGATTATTTTCGTCACCGACAAAGGGCTGAGACACCTTATAACGGTAATACGGCTTTCATATTATATATAAATAAAAACAATCAATCTTCTTGTCAACAATGACGTGTGAAGTGGCAAATTAAATTTTTGGGAAAAGCCACAGAATACATAATAGTAGCTAAACGCTACAGAACGGACACTCTCCGCCTCCCGCCAAAATTAAACTTACCTCACCCCCGCGCGATCAGACATAAAATGGGCCATATTTTTCTGCAAGGACGATACGCAACGAAGATTGACAACATTAATCAAATTGACTTAAAGTAATTTTATTATTTTGGATTTGTGATTATCGTTTTTCGTAGAAAATGGATAGATATTGTGCTGTTTACGGATATATTTCATCAGAAAAACGCGAATTTTTTTTTACGCTAGTCACAAATGTGCCAACCATAAAGCGTTAACACACACATTTGCAGTCTCTACAGTGTGACTGTCAAAACGATCATTTTGTATGGAGTGTCCGGGGTGTGGTAAAGCTGTGACCATAAAGAGAATCATGATAAAATATAGTTTTTAGTAGTTCTCATATAGTTCAGAAAATTGTTACATGTGCTTAATAAGGCTTCATGCGGTTTAATATAATATGTATATCAAAAAGTCCCATGCAGGAAAAAATATATTAAAAATATGTACTAAAATTCGTTGACTGTCCTTTAAAAGTAGGTAAAAGATTTGCAGAAATTCTTAGGTGAAGAAAAATCTAAACAGGTGTAAGAAATAAGCTCTCAAAAGTCATTATGTTTAGTTTTTAATTAATTAAAATTTAAAATGTTATCAATATTTCATAACTCAATTCTTGGAATCATCAGCTTTCGTTACCCGCCAACACTTCACACCTCTACGCCGCATTGTAATTACGTTTACGAAAACATCAATAATTTTTACACGTTTACCGTTTAAGGGAAAATATTTAAACTAAATTATTTTTACGACTTTCTCATCAACATTTATCTTATAGGCGAGTGACAAGAGCCATGGTTATCTTTGCAATTTTGTCAGAAAGTATCAGTAACTTCGCTACTACTATTATATGCGAAAGTTTATTTGTTTGTTTGTCTGTTTTATTACGTCATAGCGGAACAATTTTTTTATATGATATATGTCCCTAGAGATAGTAAGGAAGCTAGAGAGTGGCATGCTTTTATCTTATTCCTATTTCCTTTGAATATGCAGACATAGTCACGGACAGCAAGCTAGTATTTATAACATAGTGTAGAATATTAAATATTCTTTTGCGCATTTATATTAATGTCGTAAATAAGACGTTCCACATGTTCATAATAAAATAAATCATGAAAACTAATACATAGCAATCATTAATCAACTAAACGAGGAAGCGTTTATTACAACAGCTTGTTTGTTTTCATGTTTATTCATTTTAACAATTAACATGGTAATTAGTTTTCTGTAACAATATAATCAGTGTGAGTATTTGTTTTGTTTCATCTTGTACGTAATATAGTTCATCTGCGTCTCATAATCTATACTAATATTATATAGCTGAAGAGTTCGTTTGTTTGTTTGAGCGTGCTAATCTCAGAAACTACTGGTCTTATTTGAAAAATTATTTCGGTTTTAGATAGCCCATTTATCGAGCAAAGTTATATCATCACCTTAAGACCTACAGGAGCGAAGCAATGCGGATGAAACCGCGGGGCAAAGCTAGTAATAATATGTTTCGTTATTTTAATATTACAATGCTGATTTGTCGAATGTATTTTTCATCGTGAAACATGCAATTGTATGTATATTTTTATACATAAAAAGGGAACCGAAGATAAATTTCATTTTATGGCGAAAATGTAAATAATAGCTTAGTAGGTAAGAAAGCAAGGAGTAGGTAGTTATTTATTTATTTTTATTTAAGGAGTAGGTAGAGAAGTTTCTAAGGGGAATAATTAATTTACGTTATATTAATTGTACGTTAGTGAAGCCACATGCCAAAACCTATTAGAAACTAGACATAATAGTACCAAAGTAATGATTTTACAACCTTTAGAAATCGTTATATAAAGACTATTCAACACAGCAATATCACGACAAATATCAAAAATTCGAGTGATACATCAAAGGTTTAAAACGAATAAAGACAATTGATGGTAGACATTAAGATTATTGGCAGCTTTATGCATCAGCAAATTGACAGAGCTTAATTGAGACACAATCGTTACAGATAACTATCTGATACAGTCGTGTGAATCATCTTTACAATTTAATGGCATTTTTTGTACGTAGGAAAAATTGTAACTCAAATTATAACATGTATTCCATTGACTGAGCTTTTGTGCTTTTATTTTCATCTATACTAATATTATAAAGCTGAAGAGTTTATTTGTTTGAACGCGCTAATCTCAGGAACTACTGGTCCAATTTGAAAAATTGTTTCGGTGTTGGATAGCCCATTTATCGAGGAAGGCTATAGGCTATATAATATTATCATTACGCTAAGACAAACAGAAGCGGAGCCACGCGGGTGAAACCGCGGAGCACAGCTAGTTTATTATACGCGTAAATAGTTTGTGTAAATTTTTACGACAACTTCTAGTTTTTAAATAACAAAAAAATGTCGTGTTGTATGAATTATGTCCTGTCTTTAAGACATGCTTACCATTGTCATCATGTAAGGGAAGTTATTGATATAATGCTTAGCATTTTACGACCGTGGCTTAATCCTGCAAGTGTAAGTGTAATTTTCAATGCTTTTAAAGAAAACTGAATAAGTAAGTATTATGGAAAACGTCTTTTTCGAATTGGTTATGTTTGTAAATTTGCGTGATGTCATCTCTGGAATTACTTAAAACTGATTATAAAAAAAATATCAATAGAAACATAACCCATTGGTAAGTATCGTAAAAAAATCATTAAGTTCAATTAATTAATACGAACACATCTGAGTAGTGAGTAATAGGTACTAATAAACAGAATTTATTTAAATAATACCCCTAGTACGATATATAATACAGACGCAGTCAGGGCACATAGCTAGTAAATATAATGTTATGTTATACGATGATTCAGGCCACAGTCATTCAGTTGTAAGCGTAAAATAAAACAATTTTAATCGATGTAATGATTGCTCTGAGCAATTCTGTTGACTAAGCTTGTTGAAAGAGTGGTGTTAACATTTATTTGTAGTTAATGCTAATATTTGCAATCGCTAAAAATAGAGTTTGGTTATTTGTCGACGATGTAACTATCATGAATAACTTTTAGTTAAAGCTTTAGCTTGCTATTGAATGAATGAATGAATGAATGAATGAATGAATGAAAAATTCTTTATTGCACACACATACAGGATTACAATAGAAGATCTTACCTTATGAAAAATGTTATTTTTTTTATTGTAGATAGGGAAGCGTTTGACCACAATCTCGCCTGAAATAACTTTCCGCTGTGATCTTTAATCAACAGGTACGTTTAATATAATTAACTGCCTTTAATATTCTTGTATAGGTAAAATATAAAAAAATCTACTTTAAAGTCGTATAAGTTATAGCGTTCGCTCAGAATTGAATACTTACATAAGAACTATTACCAATTTTTAGTATATAAACATAGTGCTTAATTCATTTCAAAACAATAAATAAACATTATTTTCTCAATCTTCATAATGAATAATGTTTTATTTCCTTCCTATACTGTAAAGGTTGCCTGGTAGAGATTGCTATCTAGCGATATTGCCGCCCTTTGCTTATTTTAAATGTGTTGTATACTGCGTTGTTTTTTACTTCTATAGCAATAAAGGATTTTTATTCATTCATTTATTCAATAATATTATAATGACTTTTCCATTCGACAGTACAAGCAGTTGATAAGATCTCCGAACACAGATGAGGCGATAAGGGGCGTTGCGAGATAACACAATTAGCTGCGAACGATTTATCTGCCTGATTGTACTTATTATTGTTTTCTTTTTGTACTTTTCCCTTTGGATGTAGTTTTGGTTCTGTTTCTTTTGTTACTATTGCTAGAAATTACTTTATAGGAATGTGATACACTCGTGTTCGTTCCTCGTAGTTAGTGAAATGTGATAAGTACATTATACTGCATTGCAATTTAATTTTTGTACATATCAAAGTATAAAAATTTCTGTATAAAAAAAGCGCGTGTGTGCCTTTGCACACGTGTCAGAAGTGAAACTTCTTTGGAAAAATTCAAATATACCAAAATCGTCTCCTTACTCCATGACGTCACGGTATTGCCATGATGCGACCCTGAAATTTTACTCACAAAATTGTATGTATGTTTTCGAGAATATGAAAGGAATGAGGATTAAGCGATTTATAAGGTATTATTTAATAACAATTCCCGATACAGTGTGATCATGAACGAATCAATTTTTACCATTACATAATGTACGTACACTTGTAAAATAAAATTCAAAAGTGGAAAAGCAAGAACTTAAAATAAACCAATTTTCGCACAACATACACGTACATATTATTAAAAAACATAATAATTGAAACCGAGCAAGGTTACAGAAGCGATGGAATCCCAAATGAATGGTGTGAATACGACAATACGTTTATTGACGGCGGGCTCCGACCACCGGCTGTGATCAAGTGAACGCCGCTATTTAGTGTACGGGTTCCGTATGTTGTAAAGGTAAACAATAAAAATGTTAAATTAAAAAAAAAATGTAAAAAAAGTATTGAGCTTTTTTAATAATACTGACTTTTCCTGTATAACCTTTAACTTAAAATTAACTCAAACATTTATTTATTTAATAAGATATGTTTGCCGGTTCTTCTTCGTGCTTCGTTGCTGTTATTCGAACCGATGGAAAATGGTAAAACTATTTTATGACGATTCAAAAGTGATTCTAGAAGAAATCTAATTGCATAAATTAATGTTTGAATTTGAATTAATTGTGGATTGATATACTGTTAATTACTTTCAAAAGCTTTAAAGTTCTGGCAGTAATTCTTCAACGTTCTTGGCAGTATCCAGAGCTTTCCTCAATCCTTTTCTGTCGTCCTTTAGCAATACAAATCTATGGTCTTTTGATGAAAAACTGACTGATGGCTGAACTGAATGACTTTATTATAACACTTATATGTAATATTAATATATAATATTCTCCACGGAACCCCAATCTAACAGCGAACTATCAATCGAATCACTCCGCACGCAGTAACGACGTTCTTTCTACTCCGGTGTTCCGCACTCAACGAAATTATTGCCAAAGTGATTTATTTGCACTTCCAATACCGTTTTGATGTACGGTCGAGTATGGATTAGACTTTGCGGAAGCTTTTAGTTTTTTGATATGTTTGAATAGGATTATTCTTAAAATAGAGCCTGTATGGAAAAATCTTAAATAAAGAGATAATGTAAATAAATAAATAAATAATCTTAAATAAAAAGATAATTTTAATCGCAAATGGGTAATTGAAGTAAAACTTCTTTAGGCGCGACTAGGGAGTAACTCAGATTTTTTTTCTGACGGAAGTAACGCTGTGTAGTTTCCGCCATTTAAAAATAATAATTCTGATTGGTTGTAAGTATATGTCATATACTACACGCTTCTTGACTTATACGCCAGCTAGTGGCAAATATCATAATCAATTAGGATTATTTATTTTCAAATTTTCAAACGGATCAATTGTGAATAGCAAAGTGAATGAAAAATTCAACAGTTTTAAAAACATTATTTTAATTTGCCAAATTTTTTGAAAATCTCTCAATATACTTGTTTATTTATTACTTTTAAAATAAGTAAATTAAAAATAAATTTTCTGACAATTGCGACATTTTATAATATTCAATAACAAGGTTATATTGACATGTGCGTTTTACTTCAATCGCGCGTAAAGGTTACACGCACACACTTTTTTTTTTTCACTTTCAGCAGACTTTATTTCATTTTGTAAGTATTTATGGTCATATTTATGGTATATTAATAACTTGTAATTTAAATTAATAATGAAATAAACTACAAAATAAACTCTACCTTTCATTATTAGGAACTTAACATACAACGTAACTATTTAGACTAGGAAACAAGTACCTAGAGCACAATTTGTAAATGTATAAGGGTTATTAGGTTTATTTATATTTTAAATCGTTGCGAGAAAGAAAGAGCAATATCTTTAGCTGTAGAAATTGTAAGTTTCATCGTCTATCTTATACTAATATGTCTTATCTAGCATTGACAATGAAAGCAACAAGTGGCGATTCCATTAACTATTTGTGACGCGAGAAGATGATGTGTTGTTAAATTCACAAGCGCCAAGTATTTACTTTAATTTCAACTCTAATATTAAGACATTAAGTTTCAAATTACAACGCTATGACGAGTAATAGCAATCATTGATGTTGGAAAGTCCGTTTGACAAACTTACTGTTTCAGCTCATCATTCATTACTCTAAAAATATGCCATGATAATTGCAATCTTATGTCCTAAGAATAGAGTTATTAGTTGAATAAATTTGTTGTTATGACGGTAGTTTGAAGATGGTCGAAAGTTTATTAGCGAATGAAAAGCATTGGCATCAATTTGCGCCAATCAAAAGGCGTCATGTGAACTTGACCCAAGATTTGATTCGGAATGTGGCAGCGATTAAAGCGAAGACTTATTAATATAGAACACTAGCGGTCCGCCCCGGCTTCGCCCGTGGTACATATTTACGTTTTATCTACATAAGAACCATCCTCGTACTTCAAGGAATATAATAAAAAAAGAATTATCGAAATCGGTTCAGCCGTTCTCGAGTTATGCGCTTACCAACACATTTTGCGATTCATTTTTATATATAAGACTAGCGGTCCGCCCCGGCTTCGCCCGTGGTACATATTTACGTTTTCACTACATAAAAACCATCCTCGTACTTCAAGGAATATAATAAAAAAAGAATTATCGAAATCGGTTCAGCCGTTCTCGAGTTATGCGCTTACCAACACATTTTGCGATTCATTTTTATATATAAGAAGATAATATTATCTTTAGTACTTTATTAATAGAAGTGAATTGACAGTGATTCATGCAAAACTAATAAAGGGTATGAGACATTTCATTCAGACATCTGTTTGCCTGATTGGAGCCCTTCGCTAAGAAACTGCATAAATTCCTGTCTACAAAGGCCAGTTAGCCTAAAATGGATGCTACTTACTTACACTTTTTTCTTAATTAACCTATTACCTATTGCTTATGTTAAAAAAGGATAAGAAAAATAAATGTGTATAAATTAAATTTCTTTAGGAAGTTAGCTTTTTAGGGTTCCGTAGCCAAAATGGCAAAAACGGAACCCTTATAGTTTCGTCATGTCCGTCTGTCCGTCTGTCCGTCTGTCCGTCTGTCACAGCCGATTTACTCGGAAACTATAAGTACTACAGTTATGAAATTTGATGGGAATATGTGTTGTATGAACCGCTACAAAAATATGACACTAAATAGTAAAAAAAAGAATTGGGGGTGGGGCCCCCCATACATGTAACTGAGGGATGAAATTTTTTTTTTCGATGTACATACCCGTGTGGGGTATCAATGGAAAGGTCTTTTAAAATGATATAAAGTTTTCTAAAAAACATTTTTCTTAAAGTGAACGGTTTTTGAGATATCAGCTCTCAAAGTCGTAAAAAGTATGTCCCCCCCCCTCTATTTTTATAACTACGGGGTATAAAATTCTAAAAAAAATAGAGGTGATGCATGCTAATTAACTCTTTCAACGATTTTTGGTTTGATCAAAGTATCTCTTATAGTTTTTGAGATAGGTTGATTTAACTGTAATTTATTATATTTGCTGCTACGGAACCCTTTGTGCGCGAGCCCGACTCGCACTTGGCCGGTTTTTAGAAATATCATCTCATTTATTATGCAAAGATTTCAGATATGAAATTACAAAAACGAATAAATATCACAATTGTCCAATAATACTTCTTCATCCAGCTTAGCTTCTGATTATAATATTTTCTTACAAAACAAATTTACATCAAAACACACTAATATATTATAAGCTTCATAACATTAAAACCTATATCAGTTTCAACGGTATTTACAATTATTTATGGTAATTTACAACATAAAATAAACACAGAGTCGGCTTCATGCATCGATCTAATAAATGATGCGAACTGGTCAATACATCAAAATTGCCAATAACAATAAATCAACATAAAATCGACTATCCGATGAACATTTTAACGAATGCTTGATTTATCGATTGACAAAAGATGTTCGTTGGATCGTGGATATATATGTGGGTAAAGAAAATATCATTGAGAATACAAGGAATGCGTATTTTATTTTTACTATAATTTTATCTATATGATTCACCTTATTAAATATGAAATAGAATGGCTTTAGGTACTCTAAAGTATAAAAGAGTAAATACATTAAACAGGGCATTTAATGCTTCAAAACAATTTTTTTATAATACTTAAAACCATATAAGAATCTCTCAAATCAACAATCAACACCCATTTAAATATTAAGCCATAAATACACTTCCAATTACAAGCTAAATGGACTCATTCTCATCCTGCCAACAAAACGTCCAAAAGCATTTACAAAAATAAATAATAAATCACAACATAAAACAATGACAGTTGTCATCATTCCATGTGACACTATCCACAACTGACACTTAAGAGATCAAAAACACAAGAAAGCGTTTCAAAATAAATGAACATCGGTTTCGATTTGTACAAAGCTTTCGACAGAGTCACGCGTCATTTAAAACTCAATGAGACATGGCCATATTGTAATGGTTGATAGAAACTAACACATTATAATGAACACTTTGTTTTTATAGGTGAAAGTTCGTATTAATATTGACTATTAGACGACTTAAAAGAATATGTATGACAATAATGATAGCGGGATTGAATCAACCTTGTAGGATAAGAATAAAATTACCTAATTGGAATCATTGACTACACTGTACACAGCAAATTTTACTTATCAAATAATTTAAGATTTGATCAACATGTAATTAGAAATCTAAATATTTTAATAATTCATTGCAAATCCACATTTGCAACTATCACAAATAATTGTGACATTTATAGTTAACATAATATTAACAACGTGAACACATTTAGCTCAGTGTTCAGATTTGTATGCACCATCTAAATTGAGACGTAGAACATCTCTAATGAAAGCGGCATACGCAGAGACAAATTAACGGTCGGCGACATGTCATATCATTTGTCAGCGACTGTTGTCAACTGTCGGCCGATTAGTGGCGACATTGTCTCGCCACTTAGTATCCGTGTCGTGTGATCCGTTAAAGTAATTGCTTGTGAAATCGGGTTTTGTTTCTCTTATTGATGAAGAGCTATTAATTGCTCCGATTGTTAATGCGCTTATTTTAAGATTTAGGGGTATGAGGAAATCTTTTTGAATCATGGTACATTTAGAGAATGAAGACTTTAAAATATTTAAGTACTATAATATAATAATAGAGCTCGACTTAAATGAGGCTTAGACTATGAATGTTATGTAGGATAGTAAAGGATATGAAGAAAAACACATGATACATAAAATACATTTATGTATAAAATAAAAGCTCCACAGCTTCAACTTCCTGTTTGTAAATTACCTTGTTAATTTTGCTCTTCTTAAGGTATCGAGGCGACTATGTGAGGTATTATCTGAAAAGAAAAAAAAACAATAAGTTAATTTATAAAATAAAGGACACTGTGCAATGAATTGTTACGTCATATTCATAATTCCATCTACACATATTATGAGTTAAATAGTAACTGTATAATTTTGTTATATAGCAGTTATGTCGTCAGGGCATAAATATAAACAAAAAGATAAACATTTAAAAAATCAATTAAAATTCCATAGATCACACAACGACCGAAATTCGACAAAGCAAATAAAATGTTATTAACCAATTAATCGGGCAGTTCACGATCATTGGACTGTTTATCAAAACATCACATCGTGACATAGAATTTGCTCAAATTAACGAACACGACGCAAATGCCACTATTGCCACTAGATTTGGGTATTGGTGTCACGAATATAATCTTTTACGTGACCACAATCCTAGATATTATCTAATATAAATTAGTGCCTACCCATGTTGTGAGCTAAAGGCTGAGGTGTGTAAATTTATGGCTGATTGGTGATTACTACCATACACATGGAGTACCCATATGTAGGCATGTTAATGTGAGCTTAATGTGATATTTCCCGCTCCTTAACTTAAAGTTACAGATAATTTTTCTTATAATAAATCGTTATATTTCAAACACGTCTATTTCATTATCAATAATATACTTATAGCAAATTAACAAAAATAATAAGTCCTGTAACTGACGTTGAAATCTAATTTTTAACCATATCGTCAAAATAAAATGAGGATAATCTGAACTAACTTAACAGTACCTAGTTACCTCATTACTAATAGGTACCAAGTATACCGTCTTGATAAATTATATCACAAGCATCGTTACATGCCTTTGAACCATTACTACCTTCATAGATGATTACAAAGCTAATTCAGAGAATCAAATAGGAGGTCCGTACGTTACGGTAACTGATAAATTCGAATTACACCACTGACAAGTGTAACAAACAACGCAGCAGGAGCACTTCCAGCATAAATCACAGCCATGCGATTATGTTTATTAAAATCAACTTTACCAGCATTAACATAAAGATTATTGTTCGCTAAAAAAATAACCGCGTCCATCTCATTTGCATTCGCGTGTTTAATCGAATGTGCGTTTTATTTGTTTGTATTTATAGTTGCTTTTAGTTTGTTAAGATCGTTTCGTATTAACCATTGAAGTCCATTTAACAAAATATCACGTTCCGTAGTGAGCGGACGTGAATAAGTGAATGCAATATAAACATTATGATTTGCAGCAATTACACTCGTCTCGAGATTCACGTATATCAAAGGAACTATGAAAACTATAAGCGAATATGAATAGTTGAATGGATGTTTATTTAAAAGGTTTCACGTTTTCTGAATGCTTATTAGAATTGCATAATTCATGTCGAGATTTTTGTATAACAGTCGGACACGCCAGACTTTATTGTTTAAAATACCTGTCGTCTAGAAAATTTTCATTCAATATTTGTTGAATTGTAGTTCTTATACAAATACTAACATAAACATTTAGTTAATTGTCTAATCCTTATTTAGCCCGGCAATTCTGAGCAAATATTTCTTAACAATATCCAGGTACTTCTCGCATCTCCTTGTGCATTACTAAATGTAAAACCCTTATAACTATGTCGCTTTAGTTCTATTAATTTAATCAAAACAATGACTAGTTCCATCTCAATCGTTCAACACTCAATTTGTCAACTACGATAGTGTCATTGCTATATTAATAATATCTTTATGTGATTAATTATCAACGAAGAACTAACCGAGTGTAGTGATCGATTTAATATTTGATTTTCGATTTTCAGCAAGCATTAATAACTTCACAGTTTGTTTGGTTGCCGCCAATAATGAGCGTGACATTTAACCCAGTCGTTTATAAGGCAACAACCTTTGGTCACAATAAATCTTTGGTTTTGATAATTGATTAAATATTTCTAGTCAATTTGTTTAATCATTGTTGTTTATTTCTTTTCATGGTACCTACGCCAACAGTCCCTAGTTATGAGATTTTTGTTCATCTATTTAAGAGTACGTTATTGTTATTATAAACGTGTGAATAGGATTAAAACTAACGTTTTATCTAGTTGGTAAGACACTGTATCCCCAAAATGCAATCAAATTGACTAACAGAAAGAAAGTATTTAATTAACAATATTTTCAATAGAAATTCAACACTAGTGAATCGATTGATTAATCAGAGAGAATCCCACAACAGCACGAACAAGCCTGTCTGCCCACACGAAAATTTAAATACAAAAGTGGCGCCAAATGTTCCCCATATCTTGTTTATTCAAAAGGTTTTATCGCAAATGCGAATCGGGCTACTTGTTTCAATGCTATTTTATGAAAATTGATTATGGGCTACTTGAACGGAAGGTCGTTGTATTATTTATTGTATAACAACTAAACCTGTTGAGGGCTGTTAAAATTGTTCTGCAGTTCTAAATATTTGACAATAAATTAGTTAAAGGTTCTGATTTGTGTGGCCGCGATATCGGAACGACGTAGAACCTGATGTGTGTCGAGTTAACTAACGCAATTAATGTGTGTATCTGAAGTCGTGATTGTACTAATATTATGCAGGTACAATAATTGAAGTTATTGTGTAATGTATTACAATATGATAGTGTTTCAGTAAATGTACCACGTCAAATTGAAATTGATTTCATTATAAATATGAACAAAGACGTAGTCGTACATTTTATACTTAAAGGATTATGATAATGATTAACAAGTAAGAGCAAAATATGAGAAAGAGCAATTATAAATATAGTCACAATATTTTTATAAAGTTACGTCTCAACTCTCAACAACCATGCGAAAAAATAAAACGGTTATTATAGTACCTTGAAGTCTCATGTCTAAAAATAGGTTTTCATCTAAATTGCAAATGGATGCTTGTAAAACTACAATTTAATTGACAATAACATTTAGCATAGTTTACACAGAAGTTTGGAGTCAAGCGTTTGACAGCGTCGCCATAAATCTTGTTCAACGTCAAAATAAGATCTCAGTATAAACGATCTGTAATCGAAAATGAATTTGTGTCAATCTGTTCATTGCTATGGAATTGATAGGATTATTAATTACTAGTATTCCAAGGTATATATAAGTTAATTGTAGATATCTTTAATGTCGTGGATCACTAAGTACGCAAAGATGTAAATTAAAGATACCGTATGATGCAATATTGTGTAGTACATGAGTTAAGGATTAGGGCTAAAGTATATGACTAAGGGCCGATTTTTCAATGCTTGGATAAAACTTATCCGTCCAATAAAGTATTAACACGATAATATTAAAATGTCACGTAAACTGTCAAATACAGGCAATTAGAATACGTCTTTAAAATGGTAGTTTTATACATTATTCGACGAATAAGTTTTAACCAAGGATTGAAAATTAGCCCTAAGACGTTTTAAGCTTGGGCCTTAATACAACATACTTCACTTAATATTCATTATTCTCATGCAGAATATTAAGGTAAGCAAAACCTGAAATGGTTTAACTTTTCAGACGTAAGTTGTCAAGAAAAAGCTTTAAACTTACTTGGGACTTACTTTTTTGTTGCAAAAATTTTGAATAAAATACTTATCATGGTACCAAATAGTGTTAAATATAAAGTGACCAAATAGTTTTGAACTCGTAAACGGCGCCTGCCCACGCGACGCGTATGCTAATGCAAGATCAAGGAGACAAACACACAAACAGATGTTGGCTGAAATTTGCATTACATAAGTTTACACGTAATAGGTCAACGATCCTGGATTTCAACGCTAGATACATGTTACTCATGCAATTAATTGAAGAAATTTCATTTTAAAAATATTATTTGACACATTTTTTTTATATAAGAGTGGGCAAAAGTGCATGTGGATCGACTGGTGGTAAGTAAGTACACCGTCCATAGGCATCTACAGACACGTCCGAAGATATGATGCCGACTTTTGAATATTTTATATTTTTAGTATATAACTAAGACTAAAACAGTGTAAAGAAAGAATATAGCACAATAGTATCATCATAATAACTATGAAAAAATATAATTTGTAGTTGCTATAATACAATCTAAAATACTTAACGAACTCTCCTCTCTCAAACATGAAACAAGCCACGCTCATAGTATACGTAATTCCTCTGCATGAAATAAATCATGATTATAATTCAATATCTTGACAGATAAAGCGATGAATTGACGAAATGCAAACACCAATTAACAACTGACAACTACCAATAATAATTGTTTATTTGTTTCTGTGTAAGTCGCGTGGGTATACTAAACCTAGGTGTAAAATGATTAGACCTAACTTTGTCAAACTATGAGATATTTCCTGCCATGCCTATTGTATTACACAGAGGAATAGAATGTATAAAGGAACAAACAAAAACATTTCTGAAAAGTTACAATTATGTATTAACTATAAAATATCTAATTATTTATTTATTTATTTATTCACACACATATCAATTACCTTTACAGGATTAACCCAATGCGGTACTGACTAAAACTAAAATTTTTATACATATACTAAAATGAATACTAATACTAAAAACTTAAACTTACAAACTTACAATCTACTAAATGGACATACAATGACAATATACCTACACAATTTAATCGGTATCCAACTTTTTAGTGTATTAATTGTGATCGCATCTATTGGTGGTCATTTATAAATTCAAGCAACATTACTACTCCTCGATTGTCTACATGAATCATAAAATCAATATATCGCAAACTTTTTGCAATTTTTAAATTCCCAAACTAACCATTTATATACAAATTGAGCTCATACATTTACAAAACGGCACATAAATTTTAATTGCTCTACTAATAACTATTCATAAAATAAACGTCTCAATAGTGTCTGAATTCAGAACTAGACCCTTAAAACCTTAAGCTTATCTACGTGGAAGTTAATCAAAATTCAAATTATAAGCTTTCAACTATTAAGGGTATCTTAAGTTAACAAGTTGTGTAAATGTATAAACAATATTTATTGGTTAACGCCGGCTACTCACGGACCTGACGCAGGGGCAATATTGGAACGATCTTGGTTGTTCGGCGGTCGGAGCAATTTCAGCTGTTCTCAAAATTGCCCCTGCTTGCCTATACACATCACAATTAAGGAGCCAATTAAGGGTGCAATTCCAATATTGCCCCTGCTGTAGGTACGTGAGTAGCCGGCTTTAACGAATGTAATTAAAATATTAGGTGTGGTTTATTACGCACAGATTATACGTCTGGACGAGCTGAGAAACTATTTACATTATAATTAATCTAAGGATTGAATGGATGTAACAGATAGATTATATTTGATGGGGATTCCTCTAATCGTACGTACGCAATTGAAGCGAATTTATTTATATTTTAATTAAAGTACATAGTACCTATGTACGAAAGTCTCTATAAACATTTATGTAGGTATGTATGTATATTACTTATATAAATATTTAATTTATGTTAGATTGTTATATAAGTATCATAGTAGATACATGATATACAATATACAGGGTGTAATCGTTAAGTGTGCACAAGCGATTATTCCGTAACTATTGCAGATATCAAAAAACTTTAAACTGATATCGAAAGTACTTAACCTAATGAGTAAAATGGCCATAATAAATTTTTTAAAATAAAACGAGAAATAACCAAAAATGTTACATTAAACGCTCCCATACAATTTATTTCCCATACATTTTGTATTCATAGTAGATTTTCGAAGTGACGTCCTTGTTGTGCAATACAATGAGGAGGTCTATTTACAGTTTCTAAATGAACTTCCCTCCAAATTTGCGAAGTAATTAAAGCAGAAAACCAAAAAAACAAAAAAAAAAGCTAAAATCTTTCATATTAAATGTATAGGTTGATCCAAAAGTAATGATAATTGGGTATTTCCTGTGCACATAAAAATATAAAATAAATGTTTTATGCTTGCTCATGTAATCACTAAGTTATCACAAAAAAATTATATCTACAGGCCACGTTTCCAAGTATTAACATTAATTTTAATGTGAACAGTGCGAGCCAGAATGTTTCCCGACGAAAAGAAGAAACAACGATTCGACATTTAGAGGGTGAATTTCTAAATTTTTAATGAGATCAGGATAATTTTTTGTCACGATTTGTGACCATGGGCGTTACCTGGGTTCACCATGTTTATGCTAAAACCAAGAAACAATCAATGGCCTGGATGCGAGCTTCCAAAGTGACGGTGAAGATTTTCAAAGTGAAAATTAGTGGGATAGATTAAAGCCGTAGTTTTTTGGGACGCTGAAGAAATGTGGAATATTTTAAGAAGGTAGCCACTACTACACAGGGCTCTTACTACACAGACCAAATTAAAAGATTGCGGGTAGGTTAGTAAGAAAAAGAGACATGGCAAACTTCGGTCTTGAATGTTGGTTCACCAAGACAACGCACCAGATCACAAAGCGTCAGTTGCGATGGCTGCCAATCAAAAATCGGCATTGAAAATGCTTGAACACCCACCCTGTTTGTAAGATCTAGCTCCTAGTTAATTCTATCTCTTACCTTGGCACAAGAAACACCGTCGATACAAGAAATTTTAAGACGACAGCGAAGTGATGGCCGATTTTGAGGGGTTTTTGTAGATGAAGTCAAAGTTTTTTTTTCTAAGTTAAGGAAAAAAAATATCGAAGTATATTATCTAGTTAGAAGACTATCTAGAGAAATACATAATTATTTTAACTGTAATGTTAACCTTGTTTAATATTGATTATCATTACTTTTGGATCAACCCATGTACATGGGATATTCATATCTCATACTAAATGTATGGGAGGGTTTAAAATTAATTTTTTAGATATTTCTCGTATTATTTTTTAAAATTTATTATGGCCATTTTACTCATTAGGTTAAGTACTTTCGATATCAGTTTAAAGTTTTTTGATATCTGTAATAGTTACGGAATAATCGCCTGTGCACACTTAACGATTACACCCTGTATATACATATATACACAGTTGTCATTTACTAATTCCAATGACTAGGCATAAATAACATGAATATAATAAGGTATTTGAAGTATTAGATTAAACAGAATAAATTATTATAAATAAATTTTGAATTCAAATTTCATAAACTACCGGGATAATATCAGCCAATATTATTATTTAATTTTCCAAAGACTGTAAAAAGAAGATGTAGAATGTAATTTTTTTCTAACATTTTACTTATTTACAATTTTTCGTGTAATCTTTAATACATACTTTTCCTAAAATTAATGTTGTTCTTAATTTTGTACCTTTCTAACCCGTAATTTGTAAACAATTTTTTTATCTGTCAAAAAGATTCAATTCAACAACCACAATGTATTTTTGCACTCACGCCTAGCGTCCATATCATGAGAACTTAACTAATTATTCCAAAAGGTTAAGTGTGAAACCCGATAATAGCCCGCGAAGTGATTTTATAACATTAAGGGTGTAATTTGATTATAACCGAGCCGATACTTTTCCCTATTGTTAGATCAAAGAGTATTATATAGATTTAACAAGACAATATTTGAAGAATTTGATTAAAGGTAACAGAGATGTGAAATAAATAAATGCAATAAACGGAAAGTATACTTTCTAAGAAATGTTTATCGTACATATAAATATAATAATTGCTTACAATAATGATCCTACCAAAATATAGTAATAAGAAATGAGAAACACACATTTAGAATATTAGATAATCATAACAACGGTCATTTTTGTATTACAATTTGTAAACCTAATAAATATCATCCATAAGTGCCTTGAAATATAATATACACATACTTAACCCGAGAAATACATTTCCCGTAACACATTAGTAACGTTAATTTAATTGAAAGTGTCAAATTTGAATAATATATGATAATACATTTAATAGAAGAATTTTAACGTCGTCAAAGCATTGACCAAACTGTATATTAAATTATACCTTCCCAAAACGGACTATACAGTAACTTAACATACAACTTACCAACATATTTTAACCTTAACCAAACAATTTAAGGATATAAAAGACTCCACGTGTGAACATTCATATTTTACCGTAACATCGGCATCCAAAAAAGATCATTGTCATAAAATATTAAGAAAGGTTTCAGCCACCCATGGCGTATCTCACCCGGCAATAAAAGTGACCCACAAAAATACATTATTTACCATTATATCGGCAAAGCGACAGACGGACTAATTACAAAATTAAACACACGAGGCACGTAGGTGTAAAAGGTACACGCGGTAGGGGAATTATTTGATGATGCCACAGAGAAACTACCAAAACTCATCGGTAACAATGAACTGTTTGGGCCAATATTGACCGTGGTCGTTTCCCACGGACTCTAATACGTGTTTCTCATGTCCCTCCTGTCGGTAACAGGGCGCCCGTGTAATGACCAGATCAAACAAATTGAGATACAAATATTGTATCTAATGATTCAGTTACTTCTACCCCACACAAAAGCGGCTTTTAACTCATAAAGGACGTGATAATTGGATCGCTTTTTTGTGTTATCTTTTACTTTTGATTGTAGTTTAACGTCTTCACGAGTTCTTAATATATCAATATGCATATATATAATGTTAACATGCTTTACAAAACTTTCTCTACTTAATAGGACTACCTACTACAATATCAATCAATTTGCCTAACAGTACCAGCCGACCAGTCTAGTTGGCTAGACTAGTTCCATTTACGATAAAAGAATATAATAATCCAGATTAAATTCTTGATTTCAAAATTACACACAAGGACACCCACAAACCTATTCCTGTATCAAATTATCTCAGTTAAAATTATGAATTATTGGAATTGTTCCTACTGCTGGGGAACAGGACTCATAGGAGGTAACCCTCCTAAGAATCCTGTTGTCTTAATTTCTCCTTAAATTCGCCTGTAAAGTGCGAGTTGATAGATGTCATACATCGTGGAACTTCTTGATTCTTGTACATACGAATTTCTTAGATGCTGCCTTCCGGTTTTACACTTTGAAGCATTGGTTATATGGGTAATATTAAAATTTAATCAATCGATAAATTGATTTAATTTTTGCGCGCTCGTTTACACTCGAACCCGTTTATTATGATAGAAGTCGAAGGTTCAATACTGCGCCACCACTCACTTCACTGTACCAACCAGTTAGCTTGTAATATTAACAAATTTAAAGTAAATAACCAAAACAACAAGCCTGTCGTGAGAGAAACGTCACGGTTAGCGAAAATGTAAAATTAATATCCAACGATTAGTTTTAGAGCTGAACCGGTAATACCTTTTCATAAATTAAAATAAATTAATGCTGTGAAGTCTTGAGCTAAACAAAGGAATAGTTAACAATATTCAATATTTTATATTCTATGCTTTTTGTTCTGTTTCATAGGTCTGTCCTATTGCATCGACATAGCTACTGTAGCTAGTAACTAAGCGCTTAGTAACTGAAACCAATTAAAAGTACTTGAAACTGGATTGAATGGTTGAATTGTAGTTGAATTTATTGTTGAAGATTATTCACACTATAAAATTATTTCAATTCGACCTTCTCTTTATAAAGATCACTTCCACTACAAGCATAGCGATGAAAAACACATTCAACAAAATCTTATTAGTCTACAAAAAGGCATCATCACAATACGTGCCAGAAAACCACCCACTGCGTACTTATTTACGTCGAATAAAACTGTAATATAGCAATATCACTATAAAATTTATTTGAAAATAGTCTTAGAATATTTACAAGGCGATAAACTGAGCAGCCATAACATCGCACATTATTAATAAGTAACTGAACTTAAAGCATCAATAGAAGCCTAATATTAGAAAATGGCTTCGTACTGGCGCCAGTTGCATCTATGTAAATCTTATGTAAATGGACCTAGAACGAAGGTGTAGGTTACAATACTATATACGTATATTTTATGATGCTCAGGGAAAGCTCACAATTTCCTACTAATATGCTGTTCTTTATCGAGTGTTAAAATATATTTAAGACGTATTCAAAATATTTAATAACTATGAATTTTTATTGTTAATTATAATCAAACTGAAATTCATTTCATTTCAAGTGTAGAAGATAGTAAGCTAGCCTGAAAACCTTGATGTAGAATTTTTAATATCGAAGATGAAGTTTGGTTATCGATTAGAAGCAAACTGATCTTATTAGGATTTGCCAAGAATTCGTAATTATATTATCGTATTATAAAGGAACAAAAGCTGATATAAAGATATTAGAATGAACAATAAGCTCTATTAGTTTTTCAGTCAAACCGTAACAAAGAAACAAAACAAAAATCCTTTTATAATATGTATTTAAAGTATAATATGTTTTACCTACTTATTAGCGAGTATGTTTAGTGTAAAATCGTCAGACAAACGTTGACACATCGTGACAGAGAGACACAATAGTGATAACTTTAGTGTAAACGGAGTGGTGCGAAATGAACGTGGGAATGTGGCTGGCAATTAGCTGTGAGGATTAATGTAGGTTTTAACGGGTTTAAAACGCGATTTATTTAGTGTTTGAACGTCGATGTGGAAGTTCAAAATGTAACTTCATTTTATATTAGGTAAACAGTTCATAATTTTTGGAAACATTTATATACATATATTATATGGAAACTTTGATACTTATTACAATAAGTATCAATTATAACTTATAAGAAGGATTTTGGGCAATTATTTGCATACAGACAGATAACAAATAAGACCAGATTGACCACCGTAAGCCCCGATCGGGGCGCGACACAATAGATTTTCTATTGTGTCTGTGATTCCGAGGACTGATGGATTAATAGGCTTCTATGCTAGCTTCAGATTTACCATAAAAATATGTAAAAATGGCGCGTATATTATTATACACCCGCCTGATATTTATTATAAACTAATTTCAATTCGTTAAAATTTCTAGAAATGCACTCAAGTAAATTATACAAAGTGCAATACCGTCTTACGAAACAGAATAACAACATGTTCACGCGAAACAATCCATTAAAATACCAACGGATTTCCTTATTAAACGCCTATCAAATGATCATATTAGTTACCACGAAATGAGCATTAAATATCGCCAATTTAACGACTATATAATATAATGAAGTGCCTCCGCCCGCGTAGGGATTTAAGGCTCTGACTACAGACACAAGCGAAACCTTGAGCGATGTAGCAAACGAGGCATAGAGCGATATAGAAAGCGATTCTAAAGACTTTCAGCTGTGTTCCACTGCATGAATCGCGATGAAAAATTGTTGAAAAATTTGTATTGTAACGGTGTTTATTTGCTTGTTTGATGTAAATCATCAAACAAGCAAGTAAGCCCACTATGACCATTGACCAATTCTTTTAGTGTAAACAGGCGTAGAGCATTATTTCGTTGTTCTTAAAAAGAAAAGTTGCTTTCGAAAAGATTATATGCAATGATCTAATACTAAACAACGATGAATACTAGTTTTCGTTTACACTAAAAGATCACGAAAGAATGCTCTTGCTCTAGCTCTATGTTCGTTTGATGTAAATGCACCATGTTGGAAAGAACACTCTTAAACAATTAATGGTTATTATTTGAATTAAAAGCTAGATATCGCTTTGACCTTTATAAAAGAGTAGCTTTGCCCCGAGGTTTTACCCGCATTGCTACGCTCCTGTTGGTCTTAGCGTGATGATCTACAGCCTATAGACTTCCTCGATAATTCTTTTTCTTCCTTATCTAACACCTGAAGAATTTATCAAATTGGACCAGTTCCTGAGATTAGCGAGTGCAAACAAACTCTTCAGCTTTATAATATTACCTACATGCAATTTATATACATATTACATAATATATTATATTGAAATTCGACATTAAAAGGTCGGATATAAGTGCTCACAATTGATTGCTATTTAACTATCATAGTAATTAATTTATTTAATAAGTGCATTTATCAAAACTATTCGGCTATGAATGATTAATGATCTCCCCGAGTTATGTAAGGCGTGGCCATAGGAGTAATAAGTCTATTTACTGTATGACTTTATAGATTAGTGTATATTTTACTCTTGCGTAGCCTTTGATAAGCTGTTAATTAATTATTTGTCTAAAGTTCAATTTTTTTTGAAATTGTAAGCAATTTAAATTGAATTGATTCGATCATTCGACATCAAACCTATTTAATAAATAGCACATCTAAATAATACGCAGTAATTAATAATATCAAATCTTTGTTATTTTTTACTTTTCCGTTTTTGAAGTCGGTTTTTTTTAACGTAGTTATTTTTTCTTCCTTTTAATCATGAAGACGAGGTGAATAACATAGGGATCGGAAAATAGTATAGAGATATAGGTAACAATTTCGACTTGTTCACACGACATAATACGCACACGTAAACCTATTACACAAATAAAACACTACAAAATCATATATCACAGTACAAACGTGGAGTTAAATCGATTCAACGATTATCAAAATGTCATTCGGCATTATAATTGACGTTAAACTTTAATGCCATTGAGAGAATACTTGAAATTACGTTAGTTTGGCGCCGGTGTAGTTTATATCTCGGCATCCCAGTTACCAAATTGTGCTTAAACAGTTACAGAATTGCATTCGAATAACCTCATTCCAGTGGAATCGTCTCGCGTCTTAATTTAAATATACTAACGCTCTTTAAGCTTTATTTTGTTGAAAATAGAAAGGATAGAGAAGCATATATTTATGAACAAATGCTTTAATATTCTTTAAATTAATAACTGAATTAATAGATAGAGACAAACAAAGCCTAATGTGTTTCTGTATACTACATATATACATAATATACCATTCCCTTTAAAAATAATGTATGCCTCTTCTGAATTTATACCTACTGATGTTATTAATTTTGCTTAGTTAGAATACGAATACTAATATTACATACCCTTAATAATTGTTTCTTGGTTAGTCATTGATTAGGATAAAACGATTTCAGTTCCATACAGTTTGAACATAAAAAACTGCTGGCCTGTTTTAAGTTTATCTGATAATCACTGATATCCTAAACATCACTTTTTCTTCAATTTCTATACTTACATATTTTGTCTCCAGATACAGATACATATAGTATACTGACATAAATCTATATAATATATAAAAACGAAACCCATTTTTCTTGGTCACGGCATCACGCGTGAACGGGTGGACCGATTTCGATAATTCTTTTTGACGTGACAACGTCTTAAATTAGGTTGCGACTGGGAGTCACTTATGAAAAAGTGTAACGCTCGGTAACGTTACGATGAGTCACCGAACGAGAGAGAGGCCCGCCGAATGCCTTGCGTCTCTCTCCCACTCAACTATGATCGAGAAAAAGACGTTGTCACGTAAAATCTTCGCCCGTAAAACCGCCCGTAAAAAACTGCTGGCCTGTTTTAAGTTTATCTGGTAATCACTGATATCCTAAACATCACTTTTTCTTCAATTTCTATACTTACATATTTTGTCTCCAGATACAGATACATATAGTATACTGACATAAATCTACATAATATATAAAAACGAAACCCATTTTTCTTGGTCACGGCATCACGCGTGAACGGGTGGACCGATTTCGATAATTCTTTTTGACGTGACAACGTCTTAAATTAGGTTGCGACTGGGAGTCACTTATGAAAAAGTGTAACGCTCGGTAACGTTACGATGAGTCACCGAACGAGAGAGAGGCCCGCCGAATGCCTTGCGTCTCTCTCCCACTCAACTATGATCGAGAAAAAGACGTTGTCACGTAAAATCTTCGCCCGTAAAACCGACTTTACAGGCAACCATTTTTTTTATTATATTCTTTGAAGTACGAGGATGGTTCTTATGTAGAGAAAACGCAAATATGTGCCACGGGCGAAGCCGGGGCGGACTGCTAGTTACGAAAAAAATGGCGGAATCTCCTAAATCGCTTCATATTGCTTAGTACTATAATACTAGTAGTATTATAGTAGAACATAATGAAATCCCTTCAATACCTTAATAACAAAAATGCATTCTTCCATGAGTAATCAAATAATCAAACCGTTACCACTAATATTTACATATCAACGGAGTGTTAGCCAAAACGTGTGACTTCTGAGAAAGCGACTCATGTTTCTTCAGACTGGCTATAGGAGCCGCGAATTGAGGCACTTATTTTGATTACATTTTTGACCTACGATAACGTTTTCGCATGACGGTGATATAATCATTTCTTTTCACATATACCATATGTATAGCATAAAGCTGATACTTAATTTATAAAAAGTGATACTTAATTTATAAAAAAAAGTTTAAACGTAATTTTACGTTAAACATCCATATCAATAAAAGTACCATTTAAAATTTGATACTATATTTTGTTCGTTAAATTTCGTGAAACGACTGTTATAGGTATCATAAAAAAAATAGGTCGATATTTCAATTATTGTCTCTATCTACAAATTAGTTAAATTGATCCTAAATATTCAATGTTACCATATACGTTTCTAAATAGCTTTCGTCAATAGGTTTTCTTATAAGCTAAATTAATACAGTAGTCATTACTATATTTATTTCAAAAGAAGCTTTTCTTGTATGAATCGCTATGTAGAGCTCAAAATATCTTCATCAAAAGCCTTTACTTACCGCCATAACCGAATCAACTTCATTCTAATCACTACCAAAGCTGAAGCTTACAAACCCGATTACCACAAATCTGAGTGCATTAAGCTTTTCATTAATCATTTTTGCTCCGCTCCAGTAGTTCCATACAATTGCAGGAAGCTAACAATGTAGACGTCATTCAGAATCTGTTGTTGCTAAGCCGCTGGCTGTGCGGGAGATCATGCGCAAGCATTCCGTTGCTATGGGTAACCGGGCCGCACGCAATACCGTATTGTCCTGTTTTTTAAATTTAAGGATTATGCTAGGTGTTCGATGAGGGTGGCCAAAAGCGGCATTCTGATTCGCGGACAATATTGGGAATTTGGAAAATAAATGTTTCCTACTTTACAATTTTTATCATTAATACTGCATAATATTTTTGTTTCTGAACTTACATCTTCCTCTACATGTAGCATTATTTCTATATATTGTTATCTAAAAGGGTCCTTTTCACTATTAACAACTGTTTATATTGATAAATAATAATTGCCTTAAAAGTAAAACTTTCCGCATAAAATAGCGGAGCGTTGTACAACCAATATATTTAATTGTTTTGTTTGAGCACAGGAAATTCTTTTCTTGCTTATTTATTCGTTTAATTATCTGATGCAAAATTAGAAAAAACTGTAGAGATATAAACATATCAAACACATTTAATACATAAATTGTAAAACTTAATACATTAAGTAAGCATAAAATATTATAGTAGTATCAAACCCAATCTGAATTAATCCATCAAAAATGACTCCGAAATAAGGTAGCCCATGTTATGTAAACAAGCCTGACTCAGCACACAATATCGCTTGTCATAAAATTATGTCAAGCGAATAACCCAATTAGTTTCTAATTCAATTTGTGGACCAAAACCTAACGATGTGGCGTGGACATGACGCGTTGAATTAACTGGTCTTTGTCTGGTTCTTGATTGCATACGGAAACTAAATATGGTATCGAAGTCAGATTTACATGGTTTTGGAAATGATTAGCAGAGCTTGTACACTATGCAAATAAATGCTCGTTTTTGTTTGCTACAATATAAATTCTACTACAGATATAACAGCAATGCATATTAATTTTCCGACAAAATATGCCTAAAATTATCGCATATTTTTAGGTTATAATAATGATTAAGAAGTAGTTTCGCAATTGCATTAAATTAACCCCAATCAATAATGTCCTATAATATTTATTTATTTATTTATTTATTTTATATTAATGAACTAGAGCTAACACATTTCTAATACTTCACCGACAACCCACGAATCCATAAAATACTGGCAAGGCCCACAATTCCTCCGTATTTGACAAAGCCTCCGATATTTCCCTATTATCGCTCAGATATAGCTCTCACGATCTTATGAGAGTCAGCGCTGATAAAACTGATAAGACGTAATTAACCTCTTGAAAGCAATCCTAACCCCTCCATACAGGAGCAAGCCATATTTCTAGACAGAACATGTCGTACCTAGATAGGAATACCAGATTATGGAATAAACTCGTATTCAGTTTTGTTATCGAGTTTCTTCCGCTAGAGTGGTGAAAGTTATTAAATTAAATCGCTATTTAAACAGCTTTATAGTTTTGTTGTGATTTGTTTGGTGGTTATAATATTTTATATGCATATTGCATAATTAATACGACAACTGACTTTGTCTGAAATATTTATAAATATACAAATAATTTATTTGTGAGAGCATGTAGTTGAGATTCGTTCAGAAATTTTTATCTACTAATTATGAAAAATAAATGTATCGAATGCTGACCAAAAAAAGTATGTTTTCTATTACAAAAACTCAAGGCTACCATTTCCAGCAAATTAATACCAACCAACGGGTTCTCCAATAAAATGATGGCACCATAAACCCAGCATACATAATGTCTTCTCGTAAGCCATTCAATAACCATTATAGCGTGAATACGTTCCACATTTCTGGAGTCAACGCAAGGAGGTTTACTGCCAATCCCTGTAATGATACACTAACACATTCTTAATCTGTTTACGAATCAGTTGAACCTCTAGTGTTGGATTTATGACGTCGAACAGGATTGACAGATCGTTTTGAGTAATAGCTGTAACTGTTTTCGTGCTGAAGCCTGTTGGTAGTGTAGATTTTGATAAGGTCATGTTCAGAATAGTATATGGTTTAAATTCAGTTTGGAATAGTCAGTTAAAACCCAGTGCATACCAATGGCTAGAGAACTTAATCTTATAACCACACTGTCCAGGGGACTGAAGAATTTGTTTAAACTATCAGTTTGTTTAACGAGCGTTTTAACATTTTGTTATAGATTGTTATAGCTATTATTAATATAACATGGCGAATATCTATGATTTGATCTATTGTGTTAAATGCTTAGATAAAGAGCGTGTAACTTACTTATCTTTGAAACGATCATACAACTCCCAAACAAGATAAGTATCACTAGTAATTTTACCAAATATTTAGCTACAGAAGTTAATTGTTCAGTCATCGCCGTCGGAATTTGCGTGGGCGTCATCCATATCTTGTTTTCTTTGACTTTTCGCCTCATTAAGTGTTTGTAAACACGCATTGGATACTTCGTATATGATAAATGGTTGCTCAATCCGTCTAGCGTCTGTTATGGGAAAAATTATCGATGTTTACCCATGCTTTCTATGACAGTGGTGGTATCAGTCATGTTGTTTGGGGGATTTTGGTCACTATTTGTTATGTTTTACAGCCGAGAATTGTATGATAGGTTATCTGTTCCGAAGTATCTGTCTTCGATTGTTTGTATTTGTTATTTTTGTTCTACATTGTAAAGGTTTTCTGTTGAATTGCATTGCTAAACAGTGTTTTTATGGAGGCTTGGCGCCAATGCTGATATACTGTTATGTTTCAGGGCCTTGAGAATACTTAGTAGTGAGCAATTATACAATTGCCGTGTTTTATAATTTATGAACTACAAAAATACCAATGGCAACATAAAAACGATATATTTTTGTAACATTAACAGGGAAAATATGGTTATTTGTTAGTTACATTTTGTCTTTGAACCTATTTTTTATTCACTTATAATAGACCCCTTTTAAAATTAACGAATTGTATTTTTACATTTAATGTGGCACTAAAATATACTAATAAATAGAAGCAGAAAATTATGAGTCAGTCGTTTAATTTAATAAACTTCACAAAGCAAGATTATAATATTATTATAAGAGATTACCAACCACAAACACGTGTAACTTCAATACATAGGTATTACAAGATTTCTTTTGTCCCTTGATCTAACCTATTGAAGTATTTCTAAGTATCATCTAAGCTCTTGACGGCGCCATTTTCAAGTCTTTGAGAATTACAACCGTTCACTTGAAAAATAACCTTATTAACAAATTCCAATCGTGAACCAAAACGTATTATTATTTTTGCAATTTATTTCTGTTGTTTAAGGTCCAAATTGGTTTATGTTACGAAATTTTTAGTTCGGTTTTGTTAATGCTTTTGTTGTGAGGTATTATTAAAGAGCAATTCAAGGTAGATAAAATGTTCTTAAACGTTTTGTGTTAAGATAATGTCTTTGACATGATAACGAAATTAACTAACACATTTAATGGTACAAATCGTGAATGGTTTTATAAACGTTAAACTCAATCGAAAGATAAATTCTTGAAGACTCTACCATTTTAATAACACTTATATACAACTATGGCTGTAGATGGAAATGTAGAGCCATTTTTCCAAATCGAATATTTGTGCGGGACTTTCATTTGAATACCTTCGAGACTAATCTAATATCAATTAATAAATTTTATTAAAATAAAATTCATAAGAAAGCCCATATAATATGTACCAAAAAGAATACACAATAAGCTTAATAACCACGCTAAAGGAAGAGAAAAAATAATTTTATTATAATATTCAACGCTATATTTACGGTATTACAAACACATTTCCAACTTCCAACAAAAACCGAGTCACTTAACAAATCAATATTTAGTCTGTCATTAATCGTCGCGACGTTTAAATTGGTATTACAATCACTATATTCGCCACTTAAAATTATCAGCTTAACTTCTTCGTAATTCATTCATACCAAAATTATCTTTACACCATTCGTTTTAGAAGCGATTTTTGTATGAACAAGTTTTTAACTGTTGTTGGTATCACATTTTTAATTATTAAAAGCAATAGGGTTAAAAATAATGGCCACTTGATTTTTGATTGAGAGTTGAGACATGTGTGTCTAAGATGTTGGCGTTTTATTTGAAGTGTCTCCTATTTGTTTGGACAAATGCATTTTTTTCCTGTCTACATCTAAAACATCTAAATTAAGTGATTTGTATCTCCAAAGTATATTTAGAAGTCTCAACATCAGAAGTGGCTATTAATTTATTGTTCGATTTTGAAAATAAATTATACTTTATTTTTATATTCACACTTTTCTTTCACATTTTTCACCTTTACCTACATTGATTTATCCTATTCTCAAAATATGAAGAAATATTATTGCTAAAAATAGATATATTATTCTCTAAATTGCGTAAAACAGCAGTAACAAATTAACCAACTATGGTATAATTCAAGAGGTGATTCGTAACTACGCACTTTGGTCTCATTTGCATACTAAATGCAAACGACATTAAGCTAAGCTTCATACACACTATCATTTAGAACCCTTTAAAATTTATTTTATAATAACATTAATATCAAACCTATATTTTAACACGTAATAATAAAAAAAATTAAGGCAGTAAAACTCTAACTCAAACTGAATTCGCTAGGTTCTACAATGGATTAGTATGTAAAATGCCTGATAATAATTCATTTCATAAGAAATTTTGAATTAACCTATCATTACCAAAAAAAGACATTAAGAAATAGAGTTGCAATAATGTAGGTACATATTACCAATGAACAATGACTCTAAAAAAAGCTTGAATAAAATAAATATGAAAATACATGTCTCCTAGTTAATTATATATTTGATCAGTATCTTTTAACTACGCTTTACACTTTTTAAATGACAGATGACTTGAAGCACTTATTTCGAACAGCCTAATTTACCTCCTTCTAACGAGAGGTAATGAATTAGATAATAACGTAACACCTAGTTACTACTGCAATTTAAATTGAATTAGCATGTAAAATCGGAGCATGCTTGTAGCAGTGTGCAATAAATTGCTAAAGATATACGTGTATAGTTTCAGTACGCACTATTATATTAATTGTTATCAGTATTGAGGAAGGCACGTTTTTTTTTCATGCATGTAGTCAGTGTTTTCTAGTAAAAAAAGTATGTGAATTTATAAAAAAAAACTGAGGAAGAATTATGCATTACAATTTTTTAATTTAAAACACTTAACAATCCACTTCAACAGATCACGAAGTAATTTCACGAACGATCGTTTTTCGAGCTGAAACAATAAAAATTCTTGACCCAGCTATTCGAAGTCTCATTTACCGCTATGCTCAAAAACATAATATAAATGCACTGTATAAACAAAGTCGCATTAATAGCCAAAAATAAAAACAATTAAGCAACTGTCCCACTGTACCGTTTCAACGTCACCTCGACGTCTGATTGAAATACTGCAATTTTTTCAAGACGTCATCGCTTTGTTCACATGTTTACACAGACCTTATCAAAGAGGTGTCGTGTTACTGTCAAACTGTGAACATCAAAGTTCAAACATTGGCCAGACTGCCCAAGTAGAAAAGGTTCATTTACACTATGTGACGTAGCTACTTCCTAAATTGGGTTGAGGAAAACTATAGGAATTTTATTGTTGAGTTTCGTGATCCTATATAGAGTATGGGGTAGATGTATTTGTTTCTGATTGATTTTTAAGGGGTAAATAGATGACAAGCGTTCTGTATATTGATGAATCGAGCCTGTTCATTTTCACAGAGGATTTAAAACAAAGGCTCTCGGTTTTTATCTTACTCTTGGCTTTACCTGTAGGCAAAACCAAGGGCAAACAATTCATTTAATATTTCAATCCTTGAACTGTTAATTTTTGATAAAATGTATTCTAAATTTGATCCTTTTTCTTAAATTATCTTATCCAAGTTTTATTGAACATGTGCTGCGGTGCCATGAATACCTAATAGACAGAAACACATACAATCATACATTCTGACTCAACTTATCAGCAGGAATGTCAAGTTTCTTATTTATGGCATCGGGTCTTTCTCAAAATCAGAAATAAATACGTTCATTCAAAATTTGATATACTTACTTCTATTGTTACCTTTCCCAAAATTAACATGTAAATGAAAGGTCTATTCAACGAAATAGTCTACAATGTAAATGACATCTTATAAACTGCCTTCACGCAATTATCGATTCTATTCCAATGAGACTAAGTTCAATGTTCTTTGCCACAAAGATTGTCACTCTAGGGTCTCCAATTGACGGTTTTTTGCGTCCTGTCACCAATTCCAGTTAGGTTGATGTGGGCAGTGGGAAGCATTGATTTGAGGCGCCAGCCCTATTTGTTTTACGAAATTGAGACAGATCGCTTTTGTAACAAAAAATATTGAATGATTCTTTTTCCTGTTGACGATGAGTAATAGAAAGACGGTGTTGTGGTTGTAACTTGTAACAGAAATCGTGTTTATGAATTCAGTATAGTTAAGAAATAACCCGTTACTTATTATATATTTGACCCATCAATTAATTAAAACATGATTAAAACTTTTCTTTTTTGTAATAGTTACTCTTAATAAAATAAACAAATGCATAGATATTTTTGCTTATAATAATAAAAACAACAAACTTAAAGCTAGGACAACTTTCATATACATACACTAACTCTCATGACTGCTCTATCTTCATAATAAGAGACATTTATACTACCAATACCTCGATACATTCTTAAATTCTTCTTTCCCGCCACTTCTGTCAAACACAACAATGACATCTGAGCTTTTTAGACCACAGATAACAAATCCGTTACTTGACAATTACTAAACGTATATGATAAGAACAAAAGGTACATGTGCCGACGTTTATTAATCTCTCAGACGTAATTAAGGTTTAACTTTGAAAATTAATGTTTGGAGCCTTTTGAAATCTCAATTTTGTGTGCTTTCTAATAGAGTGATGTGTGGTGTGCTGTTCAATTAGTTCTAGCCCGCGATGTTGCCTGAATAAATACAAATTTAAAAAAAGTAGATAATGTAGTAACATTATCTGTATCACTGTCACGATTTGAAAACTTTATTAATTAATATTTAATACGCTATAGAACTTTAACTTATTATTATCTCAAACAAATGTTACATAATTATTATTAATTTGCATTCCATAGCAATGCCCACACATACTGACAAATTAATATAACAGCCGAAATATGTAAATCCACCAATAAACCATAGCCACAATTTGTGAAACAAATTACTTAAATTAATATTCATTACGACACTAGATATTATCCCAAATTAACAATATGGAAGCTGACATGATTATTAATAGTTATCGATATTGATTATCTTTCAGATTATATGCAACTAGCTGTGCTCCGCGGTTTTACCCGCAGTGCATAGCCTATAGCCTTCCTCGATGAATGGGCTATCTAACATTGAAATAATTTTTCAAATCGGACCAGTAGTTCCTGAGATTAGCGCGATCGAATAAACAAACAAACTCTTCATGTTTATAATATTAAGTAGAGATAGTAGCTGTCACCCGCAACTTTGTCTGATACAGAGGCTTATATCGCTGTTTCTAAATTCTCCACTAAAAAGAGCCCAAATAACTCTTCAATATAATATTATGTTAGTGAAATAGGTCAAAATTGGTGTTTTTCTTTAGTAAATAGATATATAGGACTCAGAAAGACAAATCAAATTCAAACGTAGCTTTAATGTAGAATTATGCAGACACAGACAGGACATAAGGTAGCTTCTACGTAAGAATATCATGTTAAGTATTTTTAACATGGACTATTGAGGAACAAAGTTAGATGCAAAACAATGTATAATATAAATCTAGTTCTAGTGCTCTATTCGGCTTTGCATTATTTGGCCTTATCTTAAAGTTAACCGTTATGTGTTAAGATAACAGTTAAAGATAATAAAAACAATAGATCAATGGTGAGGAAATGGCACTCTGGAACCATAAATTCCTATTTTTTTTATAATTATCTCTAATCTCAAATGAATAATCACAACAATTATAGAAAAGATTGTTAGAATCTATACTAACATAATAAGCATGTAATGTACCGTAGCTAACAACTTTAGCCTTTTTAGTTTACAACAAAAACATAACATTTAAGATGTTTCAAATCCTTTAAAAATTCAAAATTCAAAATTCAAAATTACTTCTTCCGAAATTCTTAAAAAACGTGAATACCTACTACTGAATTATTGATATTTAGACCATTTTATACAGATAGTTTTACATTAAAAATATACACTTGAATTTAATGAAAAAAGCCTACATCTACCCTGATATAAGTAAATAGTGGTTACTTAATATACATTTATACGTAACTGACACATAATAATTTATATCATACGAACCTCTGACCAACATCTCGTGAGAAATCCCAAATCAATTATAACAAGAATCAAAGAGAAACATTAGCTTAAGTACAAATAATGAGTATTGTGATGAGTACATTAGAAAGGTCGAAAATGGTAAAAAATTACACCCATTCAGATAAAACTAACATCTCTAGTTACCCTTTTGAACTAATGGGCTTAAAGGGTTTTGTTTTGAGAACTTTCGAGAACATCTCAACAAAAATGTCACACTATGTATTTTATAAATTATTCTTTGAATTGTCTAACAAATTGAAAAATTTATGTACATTTGTAATTACTATCTATCGGAGAAACGTTTATTATGGTACTAGTAGTTTAAACGTGAATGTTTGTAAGAATAGACGGATTTGTTTGTTACTAATTAAAGTTAAACAGCTGATTTGATCTGGATAAAATTTGGCATAGATATAGATTATAGTTTGAATAACATTGGCCACTGTTTATGCAGATAAAACGCATGTGTAATAAATCAAAGTTTTAAATAAATGGCTTATTTATTAATATCATAGTTTACTGTTTTTGTATTAATCTGTCATACAACACTACATTTCGCAGAATAGCTTCTAGTTGTGCTAACTCAAAACCACATAACCCTTAAATAAAACATAAAAAACCTCTACATTTTTATAAAGAATCGATACATTCTCTGGCCCTAAAATTAGACAGTCATAAATACCAAATTTGACCATGGGAGCAAAAGTATGTCAAAAAGAAACTGAAGTTATGATGATGATAACACAAAGCGTCCTTATTCCAATAGAAATAATGGTCAATATTGAATACACGGTAGTTGCATAACCGATTCTCAAAATCGATGCAAATATGGAGACCCCACACGATCTTGTTACTAAGTAAACAATGAAGCTAAAACAAGAGAAAAAAGCTATTTATTGTTCCGGCCAGAGGTTGAAGGTAAAGATTTAATGCTGAGACTTTTATTTTATGGTAAAAGTGATTTATGAGGAATTAGTGCATAGTTGCAGTACTTAAATACAGTATAAAGCAAAGTTTTGGTGCTTTGGAAACTTTGTTCGTATATTTAAAATTCTTAAGAACGAACACACAAAATTAACAATATTTGCATGTTAAGTTTATTTCTAACCGTTTGGTATGGTATTGTGATGTATTTGTTTGACATTTACTATCATTATATTAACATTTTGCCCCTAATTTTATATGGATTTCACTTGTCTTGTTCATCTTCTTAGGCAATTTTGATACAGAACAAAAAATAAATTCTGTTTCCTCCCTTTATCACCTAACAATGAAATCAAGCTATTTACATATCAAAATTAAAACGATTACATGTAACAAATTCTACATCCAAGAACAAACTCCTGAAGCTAAATACCAACTTTTAATAAACAAGACACGATACGTAGTTAGCAATGATATACAGGCAGTGTACAGAGTAATTTGCACGTAGCCAATTACGAGGCGTGGAGGATCTTCTATATCAAGTTGATTAAACTTGTAATCGTCTATAAGGTCACTGTGTGTGGTTAAGATAATTTTAACATGATTGTGATTTCTTGGCTTACTGCTAAAATTACAAACATTCATAGAGTTTATAGATTTTTTTATTTATCGAAATTGCAAAAGCTTTTTCATTGCCTTGTTTCATCTTTAACATCAATAGTTTTGAAAATCAATAAAATATAATACTGAATTTAACTACAGTGTAGTAGTAGTATTATCTTGTGTTTGATTTTACGCGAGTATTATACATTTAGAATATTATACATCTCTTTAATTTCTACAATGAACTACTTTCTTTAGAATAAATTATGAATTTTTAAATTTTACAGAAAAATTTCAATAAAATAGAGCTTTGGACTGATACATAGAGCTTTTGGGCCGATGAAGAAATTTCCTCCAATATAAACATTATCAGCAACATGCCGCTACTTAGGCCTTTAAATTCAAAATCTCATTACCATTTTAACCAGATTCCAAGTTAACCAATAGTTCACGAAGATTAACGGAACGCAGGAAACTGTCAATATTATTCGAACAACCTCTCGATAGACCTGTAATTCCAGATTGTGTTAGCCACACTCCAAATAGATCGTTAAGGTGTCGCCACGTTGAGCTGTTTCGTTGGAAATTATTGCATAGACTTATGTAGAGTAAAGTTGTATTCTCCCTTTGGTTGTTTATGATACATTAAGTTATCGACGTAATTTAATCAATTCGACTAATGTATTATTTCCTATAACTGTATAAAACAAAATTCCCGGAGTGGTCTGACTGTGTATCTTTTCACGATAACATTAAAAACTACCACACCAATTTCATTTTGTGTTTTTTGCTGTGTTCATGGATTGCGAGGTTTTTAAGGAAGTTGTAAGATTTAGAATTCAGTTATAAATATTTCTTTTTGTCTCCGACATTACCAGTAACCAGTTAGGTTTTACTTATTATACACCAATTAAGATCGAAAGCTTGCCATAATTTCTCCACCTCTATTATTTCAAATTTTCTTTATTCCTGTCCCTGCAATCAGCATATACCCTAACAGTAATATCGAGCAAGCCTTCCGCAATGAATTACATCGTCAACAACAGAACCTGTAATTGATTCTGCTGCTCGCTATGACCACATGCGGCGTTTCCCTTTTAAACTGTATGACTTAGTTTTCTTTATTCTAATTTGCATGTCTTAGTTATAGCTACTATTACAACTAAGTCATTCAAATGAAGCCAAATAGTGCTATAGAATTATTTGGATCCATTCAATTTCAGAGTAAAGAAACTTTCTTGTACATTTTTTGATTATTTAATTTGAGTAGTTTAAAAATAGATAAATGTTTAAGGAATGTTTATCGGCTTTCTATTACCAAAAGTATGATTTGGGAATAGATACTATCAAAAAAAATGTGTAAAAATGTACATTGATTTAAATAATTTAATATCTCTTGTTATAATAGATACTATAAATTTATTGCTCTATGTACAATTAATATGTGTTTATGTGACACAGCATAATTGCAAAAATCATCATGACATAGCTAATTCTCTCTCCAATTTCAAGTTTAACTAACTTTTTCCCATGATCCATGTTATGTTAATTTATGATAACGTTACTACTCTTATCAGTTATCAAATCAATAACATTACTAGAAGAACATAATATTCCAAGCAAATAAAAAAATCGTAAAATTGAAGACTTCGTTTTGTTACTGACTTAATAAGCCCTCGAATTTTTATCGATTTTATTGAATCGGAAACATTTGAAACGATTGTGGGCGGGAAACGAGCGAATCGGTAATTCGATACAACCGAATGATCGATTTGGTAATCGATGCTTTGTTTCGATTAAGATTTTTACTTTATTTACATTTTTATTAGGCAAAGACATGATTCTTTTAAAAGCTTTGGTATGTTTAATTGCTTTTGTATTTATACAACAAATGCAACGCTGGAGAAAGTTACTAAAATATTTTGGTGTCGTTGTATTCTAAACAGCTGAACGCATTTTAGTGAAATTTTTACACAAATCCATAAAAAATACTTTGGAAGTAATGGAAGTAAAAAAACACATTTTTTTTTTCATTCAATCATTGTCTATTCATGGTCTCAAGTATATAAAACAGTTTTGGAGTGAAGGGGTAACAGACAGACAATTTAAAGTTTATTAATATACATCAAAAACATTGTATATTGTCGAGCCAAAGAAGTGCTTTCGATATGTCAAACACAACATTACCTTGTCGTCAGATGAACTTGAGATACATTTCAATGAGTAGTACAAGGCATGGGGGATAGCGATTTATTATTATTATTATTTGTATTGAACATGACACAATATTCATTACATTACGTTTATAACGTTGTTGTTTATACAAATGTAGAGCCATTTCAATCAAATGTTTTAAATCAATAACTAAATTAATATGAAAAGGAAAATATTGAATGGCTGTCTTTTACAGTTTAACTGAATAACAGCTCTACCGTTCCTTTACTATCACTATTACTATTACTATATAGAGATAGATATAGAGATAAGAGAGCTTTATCTTTTTGGAGTAACATATGCAACTAACATATTATAAAATATTTTATATTGAAGACAACCCGGGTGTACCTGTGGTAAGAGATTTATAATTTATCGAATTAATTGTTTTTTACATTTATTAAGGTATGGAATGGAATGATATTCAGAATATGAAATTTTGATCCGCGTAATAAATATTTGTATAATATTTAATACTAGCGGTCCGCCCCGGGGTACATGTTTACGTTTTTTACTCCATAAAAACCATCCTTGTACTTCAAAGAATATAATAATAAAAAATTAACGAAATCATTTCAGCCGTTCTCGAGTTCTCGCTTACCAACACATTTTACGATTTATTTTTATAGTATAGATTATAGAATAAAATGATATACAAAAGAACAATAAATATGATACCTCTCTACTTCATCTTTATAGCATTAATTCTTGAAAATAAACATACACTATTTTGGAAATCAATGTTTTCAATTAGCTTAGATATTTTATTCACCTGATAAAATAAATTAAAAAACATCATTAAGCTTACTCGCTATGTAATACTATCACAATACGTAAGTTTATCCAAAGTTTTGAAAAAAATATAAATTTATACTATGAAACAAGTACAAGAGATACACTAAACATAATATTACACATATTAGACTTACATTAAACATATTAAGAAATTATTCAACGCGTAAAAGAAATAAGGTAGCGAAACATATATTTGATTGATGCAATTATTTTATACATTAAAATAAATAAAATATCGCAAAATCGTATACCTTGCGCCGCCAACCCCGTGGCGAGTCATCAACATTTCAGCGTAGGCCGGCTGCTCTTCCTTGATTTATCACCATTTCTCTCAAATTGTCTATTTTAAATGGTGGTAATGAACATTTCTATCAATGGAATTACGTCCCCCAATGGGCCATGGGGCTGGCTATTATTTTGGGGTAGCTTTCTGAAAGCTTTTTCTGTATATTACAGAAATCCATACTAATATTATAAATGCGAAAGTAACTCTGTGTGTCTGTCTGTTACTCAATCACGCCTTAACTAGTGAACCAATTTGCATGAAATTTGGTATAGAGATATTTTGATACCCGAGAAAGGACATAGGATAGGTTTTATCACGGAAATCCGAGGGAAACGGGTTTTTCTTTGGAAACGCGGGCGAAGCAGCGGGCGGAAAGCTAGTGTTTTAATAAAGAAAACTCAGATATATTTTATCTAGTTTTTGTGACATGACACAATATAATAATTTATTAACTTAGTTTGTTTAAATAAAGATTATTTTGTATTTATTAAATTCGTTAATAGTGAATTTGTATGCTAAAATTAATCGAAACCTTTTGTGCTTAAAACTTTTACATAGAATTAAAATAACTTTAATATATTATGCAAAATAAAAATTTATAATAATATGCTACATGTTTGAAGTGCGATTTATCTCTAACCTAAACTTCATGACTCAGCTGTTCAGCGGCGGTTTAGCTAACTTATAGTATTAACAGGATTTTATTTTTGTTTGTTTGTTACGATTTAAAATAAAATTACTTATCCGATTTTGTAAAATCTTTTACTCTTAGGAAGCTTAACTGTAACACGGCTTTATATTTTTTTTTATTCAAATACCTGGACAAAACAAAAACAAGTGGCTAGTATATTATAATTTTACGAAAAGACGTGAAATTATCAAATATTATTACCAAAGCCATTTTATGTTTTATGGCGATAGTTTGAGGACATTTCTCGCGAAAAGCTATCAAATAGTGGGCAAACTTTCACATTTATTTATTATTATTTACTCGCTCGTTTTCACTTGGTCCAAGATTCAACAGTAGATAAACCAATAGACCAAAAAAGAGCGTGTGTGCCGAGCATACGTATCAGAAATGCAACTTTTTTGGCAAAATCATCGCCTTACTCCATGACGTGACGATATTGCCATGACGCGACCTTGATATTTTACTCTCAACGCGCAAAAATAATATTCACTTCAATATAATTATTGAAATAATTTCAGTCGTTCTTTAATTGTATTTATAATTAAATCAAATAAATATAATTTCATAAAAAAATAAGAACAAGCAAAGTAGAAAACCGTAATACGAATTACAATTTATTACACTCATCGAAACCGAAACTAAACCTTCGACCCTATGCTCAAAGAAGTGTCAAAGATACTTAACCAATACACCAATGGGAATGGTCATAAAATTAAACACAATAATATTAGTGAAAATTTATAAAAAAACTAGCGGCCCGCCCCGGCTTCGCCCGTGGTACATATGAAAAATAGATGTTGGCCGATTCTCAGACTTACCCGATATGCACAGAAAATTTCATGAGAATCGGTCCACCCGTTTCGGAGGAGTATGCAGACTAACATTGTGACACGAGAATTTTATATATAAGATATTAACTCAGTTTATATATTTTAATAATTACTGACTTTCATTTTATAATCATTACAAATGTATAGCGTAAGCTTTTTGATGAAAGCTCTATCTTTTATATCGCACCTAGTTTGCCATAAAGCTTAATCGAGCAAAAATCTATTTGCGTAAACTTTGTAATGTATTCGTATCAGAGAGGTTCTGTTATAATCATATACATAATATCATACAGTAAAAGCTCGTTTAATTAAATTGTATGTCATCAACTCTGATTTCTGCTATTACTGGTCGTATATTTTATTTCACTATCTTATGATAGATTATTTGTTTGTTTTTTTTTCAAATCAACATTTATATTGAATTAATATTTTATTAAACAAACAAGGTATCTACCGGATTTTAATTTATTTTTATTTTCAAACATTATATGAAATAAGCTTTTTTATATCTGCAAGTCTATAGTCTAGTTCGAGTAATTTCACTTCTGACATTTATGTCTATGTCAGTCAGTCAGTCTGTCACTGCAGCTAGTGGTGTAGAATATCGTTTATTTATTTTTAGTCATCTGTACAAATAGTTCATAGAAAATTACTCAATAATACATAATTAAAATTATTTTTTTCACTATATTAATTTAAAAATAAGCGTCGTTCATAAACATGTATTTTTTTTTTTTTTTATATATATAAATTAAAAGTTACTTTATATTTACCTGAAAATAAATTTTCGTGACTGTCCATAACGTAAAGCACACGTGTTAATCACTTTCACTTCACAGCACAGCACATTTGCACTATTTTGCACTCGAATTAATTTTACACAATTCATAAAAACCAGTGTCGTACTGTCCGCTTATAATAAAGTAAAATTAAAAAAATAATTCGAATTTCGATTTTCGAACGCGTGTCGGAAAGTTCGCGGCAGTCGACGGCTGTCGTGCGTGCTGACAGGGTGCGCGTGAAGCTTGCACTGCGTCCGTATTTCTGTAATGCGCGTACGCTGCTATTGAACTTGGCTGAAGCTTTCGCAATCTATTGTTTTACGACTTACGGGACGATAAAATTATAATATCGATAAAAGTACCGCTAAGCTCATTGGTGATATAGTTATACAATTATGATGTTTTCTGTTCCGCTGCGATTGCGTTGATCAATCGTTGGTTCATTGAATTAATCTCCCATTAAATATAAATTTTTAAAGGTTTAGCTTGTTCGAAATCGAAATCTTATTGTTTTTTACGTTACAAATACATGTTTCAATATATTATAAGTCATTATACTTATTTTTACTTTACACAGCTTTATTAAAGACGTCGTTTATAGGTTGTTTCAGACAGCAAAGCGTGGTATTATGTGGTATATCCACATTAGGTGGATTAGTTAACAGCAATGTTATTTTGCAAGACACAGTTTACATTACATCTCACATATTCTGTAACGACAAATGCATTTACTATTATGCAAGGAGGAGGCAATAACATGTCTGTATGCAAAATGTAAATCCCGCACTTACCATGAAACATACACAAAGAATTATTACTAAAACAAATCGTATTCGGTTCCACACAACTCGAGAACCCTTCACTGGTTAAACAAATGATTTGCAAGTAAAAGAACAAAATTGTTTTGAGTAACATATAAGTGAGTATTGTTTAAATACGGCCCTGCAATTTACCTGTGAAACGTAATGATCAATTTGAACTCTATGTGTATAGAGATAGGGTTGAGATGTGTATATTTGTTTTAAACATGAATGTTTGCGAGATGCATTATGTTTGGGATATCTCTTTTGTTGGTTGCACTTGACGATTCAATACAATTGTAATGAGCGTGCTTCTAGTTTTTTATTATTATTCTAAAAAAATGGCTCGAAGCCTGTATTGTATGGGCCGTGCTATTGAGAATATCAATATTTTTGCTACCTGTGGTAAATATATTTTAAAATAATTTTAGGAGTCAGTAATTCGTCTTTTGTTTTTGCGTTAATTTCAATTAAATAATATGTCTTTTAATTATTCATTGCTTAGAAAGAGTGATTCAACTTGCTGCATGATGAATAGCCTTTTTTTTCGCATATTTTAAGCAATTTCAACTATTGTTACTGAAATTAAACATCTCATATTTTGTAACTTTAGCTTTAAAACTAAGATAAATAATATGAGAATGGGAATAATTACCTTCATTATCAAGAAATGTTACATGCAATTCTGAATTACAAGCAAACACGCACGCACTAGCTAGTATCACAAACCAGAAGCACTCGCAGTTATGAAATAATATCGATATGAATTTTCACTTGATTAAATGGTAAGTGTATGTAAATCCCAATATTACGGGTTTGGTTTGATTTCCCTAGCGAATTTATTTGAAGCGCAAGGGCCTAGTTGGAGCTAACGGTTATATTATGGCGTAAGGGACAGACTTTAAAGAACAGCCATTTATATTTTTAAGCTATTGCATAGCTTCTATCGCGGGCCTTGAGCGCGGGGACCGAATCGAGAAATTCCGTAACGAAAAAACCTCACGCTCCCCAATCCGGGCTCGGAGGTGTGGCTTGAAGGTATGCTATGCAATAGCTTTACCGCGGCAGTCCCCGAGTGCCACACGTCTTTTTTTCTTTGTTGTAAAAACATACACATTTTTTTATGCCAAATACTGTAATACTGTAAAGTTATTAGTGCGAAAGTGTAATTTAATTGTTTTAAGGTATTTCTTTCACGTTGCTTCGGTGCGATTTTATTTTGTCAAGAATCGTCTGTCATGCTCTCCATATGTCATATTCCAACTCATCTCTTTTCTTTGTCAAACTCACATGTCATAGTGACCTGTAATCGGTTCAATAGTATTTGCGTGAAAGAGTAACAAACATACATCCATCTTCACAACAGCTTTCGCATTTATTAGGATAGTAGAGTATAATTAATTATTACAAATCGCTCAATGCGTACAAATTGGACCTCGCCGCGCAATAGCGTCTCAAATTTTACAACTCATTTGATGAATTTGAGACCCACATACACATTCATAGGGCTCATTATGAATTATTCATTGTAACCGACTTTAAAAAGTGTTACAGTGAATCTTCGTTCTTAATCGTTTTCATAATATTATATCGTTCAAATTTAGCATGTATTTACATACAACTTCGAAATCATAACATATCCAAAAATCACATGTGACTAAATTATCAATAATATTTCCTCTACTAACTAAAGCGACACATATTATTGCGTTATTCTTGTATTACATTTCAGATTGATTGAAGTATCTTTAATTTCATTCCCATTCTTGGCACATTGATACTTAGAAGGTCCTTACGAGAATTAGCATTCCTTATTTCTATAATAACAGCAAAAAAAATATCTTAAAAGACAGATACTATGTTTTCAACCGAATTTCCTGCTCTTCTTTCCTTTATTACCACATACTCCACCATGATTGAGCACTAGCTGCGCCCCGCGGTTTTACCCTCGTGGCTCCTCTCCTGTCGGTTTTAGCGTGATGTCTGCTTCGATAAATGGGCTATCTAACACTGAAAGAATTTTTCAAATCGGACCATTAGTTCTTCAGATTAGCGCGTTCAAACAAACAAACTCTTCAGCTTTGTAATATTATATAGTATAGATTAACCCAAAAGATAGAACTCGACTAAATTCACCACAATATAATTTATAGTCCACACGATTCGATAGACCGGTGTTAGACAGGAACATGGGTCAGGCTTTGATACAAAATGACTTATAGTTCGGTAGCGCTCTAGATGCAGCCAGATTTAGTGTTGCGCCACACGTGTGCTGATTTGTTGCCCGGAAATTCTCCTGGCTTGTGAAAGATTAAATACATAATAGAAGAGTATAAGAAAAAAAGCGTGTGTGCCGAGCACACGTGTCAGAAGTGAAACTTCTTTGGCAAGATTCAAAGATACTAAAATCGTCGCTTTATTCCATGACGTAACGGAATTGCCATGACGCGACCAAGAAATTTATTTAAATATCTTGTATGTTTGTGCATCAAACCACGGTTTCTGTCCCTAAATAGGAAGCCAAATAGAATACAACCTATCTGCTAATACAGGCTGTCCCAAAAAGTAGTGATGAACGGAAGCTGGGAGGTAGAAGACCAAGAGGGCTATCCGAATCACCCCCATGTGTGTTATGCGATTTTTCGTATTTTCGGAGTTATTAATTTTTTTTCAATTTTTCATCTATCGCCGAGTACGATGAGATTTTTATTTATGGTGACGTGAATTAATGCGCTAGATGCTTGATTTTTTTTGTGTGCTAAGCTGAAAGATAGGCCAATTCAGTATGGTAATATTTACTATCGTTAGATCTTCGAATGGAATAAAAAAAAGAATTAAATGCCAAGAAAGATAAAATTACCCAGTATGTTCATAACTTCAAGGGCCCATAAAAAAATAAAATCACATAAAAAAGGTTTTCCATTTGGCGTTTAAAAACTTGCTCTATCGATCAGGTAGCTACCCTAAAAATTTCATTTTATTATTCTGAAGGCTTCAATCGAAAAATTGAAATCTAAATGTGGTAAGTGCAAAATTTTTATTAACATGATGATCATTAATCCATCAGTCCTCGGAATCACAGACACAATAGAAAATCTATTGTGTCGCGCCCCGATCGGGGCTTACGGTGGTCAATGGGTTAAAACCAATAAATAGGTGTTTAATTACCAGAATTTTTTAAAATAGCCCCGCTGTTGCTCAATGCAAGTGTGACATCACCGTAAAAAGTTGTCTTTTAAATGTCTGAATGCTCTTTTATCATTTTTAATGGTTTCTTCTGCTACTATGAATTTCCGGGTTATTTCGTCCAAATTGTGGCATTCTCTCAAGTAGCCGAGGTCTTTTTAGTATCCCCATTGAAACAAATCAATGGGGTTTAGGTCGAGGGACCGTGGAGGCCAGGCTTTAAAGCAGGCGTCACCGGCGCATGCGCAGGCTGCAACGACCAATCCATCTTTCAGGGTATTTTTGCCCTTTAGCCTGGCCTCCACGGTCTCCGGACATAAACCCTATTGAATTTTTTCCTTGGGGATACTACAAAGACGAGAGACTGCCACAATTTGGACGAAATAACCCGGAAATTCATAGTAGCAGAAGAAACCATTAAAAATGATAAAAGAGCATTCAGACATTTAAAAGACAACTTTTTACGGTGATGTCGCACTTGCATTGAGCAACAGCGGGGCTATTTTAAAAAAATTCTGGTAATTAAACACCTATTTATTGGTTTTAATGATCATCATGTTAATAAAAAATTTGCACTTACCACATTTAGATTTCAATTTTTCGATTGAAGCCTTCAGAATAATAAAATGAAATTTTTAGGGTAGCTACCTGATCAATAGAGCAAGTTTTTAAAAGCCAAATGGAAATCCTTTTTTATGTGATTTTATTTTTTTATGGGCCCTTGAAGTTATGAACATACTGGGTAATTTTATCTTTCTTGGCATTTAATTCTTTTTTTTATTCCATTCGAAGATCTAACGATAGTAAATGTTACCATACTGAATTGGCCTATCTTTCAGCTTAGCACACAAAAAAAATCAAGCATCTAGCGCAATAATTCACGTCACCATAAATAAAAATCTCATCGTACTCGGCGATAGATGAAAAATTGAAAAAAATGTAATAACTCCGAAAATACGAAAAATCGCATAACACACATGGGGGTGATTCGGATAGCCCTCTAAGTCCTCTACCTCCCAGCTTCAGTATATCACTACTTTTTGGGACACCCTGTATATTTTAGCAAAATGTAATAAGTTGGTTTATAAGAACAATTATTTGTAACGCGTAATTTGTACACAGAAATATAATATAATAATTTTTTTATTTGTCTCACAGTGCATTTAAATCGAAAGAGCAAATGCTCATTCTAAGTCAAATTCTTTTAGTGTAAACAGGCGTAGAGCATTCTTTCGTTGTTCTTAGTGCGTTCGAAAAGATTCTATGCAATGTTTTAATACTGAACAACATTGAATATGAGTTTTCGTTTACACTAAAAGAGCACGAAAGCTCAAAATACTTAATAGTAGCTAACGCTAACGAAAGAATGCTCTTCCTCTAGCTCTAGCTCTATGTTCGTTTGATGTAATGCACCGTCATGTCATTTAAATTTTAGGCAACCCACCTTTTAGGCAACATCGTGATTTTTACCTTATTTTTACAGATATCAAGTATTTTTTTACGACAGCGAACTATATATTATATTCCAGTATTTCTTAATTTAATCAGACGCCACACGCCATCAATAGAATCAGGCTCTATTTAATTACGGCACAGATAAAATAACGTATAAAACAGAGTATCAGTGTTGCCCGGCGCCGTCTTATCGCCCGTCGAAGTGTCACACTTATCTAAAGAGATAATGGATTATATTCGCACCTAGCAAAAGGACAAAGGGTACTGGTTTATTTTTAATTAATATTTATGCTAAATGTTAATGCAATAAGGCAGATGGAGGAGATCTGGATTCACGAATGATATTCCGACAATTGATACTCAGAAAGTAAACCTTCTGAGTATCATCCTTGAGTACCTAAGTAAGAATTTTTAGAAAAATATGTTTGAATATGTTACAGGTGAGATTTGTACAGTCACAATATTTGAATTGGACCTTTTTGCAACATTAAATATGTATGAAATTATTGTTTCTATCAGAACGAATTAAGCGATAAGCGTTGAATTTTTTCCAAAATGTATACATACGACGAATTGTTTTATAGAAATATTTTAAAAATAAAACAATCTTTAGGCGCGTTAAGACTAACATTTCATGGTAGCGTCATGGCAATACCGTCACGCAATCGCAATCTTTGAAACTTCTGCTTCTCGCACACACGCTCTGTTTTTTATGCAATGCCAAAATAGAAGTGTGTTTATTTTTTTACTAAAGGCTAGCAAATAAAATTAAACAAATTATTCAAAAAGTCTTTGTTGCAATTAAGTTGCAGTTAAAATTAAGTCTGCAAAAACTTAATTAGCGCGTGCAAGCGGCGGGAAACAGCAAACACAATACTTTTAACCCTTAGTATTATTAACCATAATAACTTTCTCGCTTCGAGACATAAATATCGTAGTGTTAAAATATTCGCTGTTATTGTAAGAAGGATCGCTTACACAAACAATAGAAACTGCTTTTATTCCCTCAATATACATATCTAAATCATCGAAGCACATGAGCAGGGATTGCAAACATTTTTTTGCAAATATCTTAAGTTTAAATTAAAATATATATTTTTTTTATTTTAACTGTAATTGACAGATGATTTTGTTATTTTTCTTTATATGTAATTGTAAACTACTTTAATTATTATAGTTATAAAAAGTAAAGAATACTTATAAAATAATCTTTGTCTTTTTGCGTATCTTATCAAAAACGTCATGTCAATCCATCGCTCCGTTACAGCATAAACGAATGACAAACCAAGCAGACTGAAGATTTAATTAAATATCAAGTAAAACTGTTTTTCATTATTTTTATTGTACATATTAATTAAGCAATAGTAAATACTTATTTAACTTTTTAGGTTCATAGATTGAGCTGCAAACGCTATAATTTGGCTCCCAAATCCAATACCAGTGCTTACAAATGTTACATACACAAATTCCTTAAACTTATCTTAATCCATCAAGCAAATATTTGATGGATTTCAACGTGAATCTAATCTCAAAATTCTGGGTCATTTATTTCGGATTCGAAATTTGCGTCTGTCTAAGGATTTGTTAAAGATAAGTATAAATTGCATTAAGCTTGAGTTTTGGTTAACCTTTAGGTCAATTTAAACGATAAACCAAACTGGAATATACTGCCAATTAATTATTGGTAATTATTCCCATTCATTAAAGAAAATATTGCTACATAATTATAAACAGGTTGAGATTGAAATTATTCATTAATTATAAGTCGGGACTGTATAATTATTAGCTTATATTTTAAGATTCTATTTAGTATAGAATTGCTACAATCTAAAAACACTTCAATAAAATTCATATAAATATTAATTATAAAATTTATAGAGTTTTTAATACATTCTAAATAGGTTTGTAAAAACTTCCCTGGGTCAAAGTATTATGTAGCATCAGCATGAAGTTTTATATTATTTTGATACAATATACAAACCACCAACTTTGATAAACCAAAATTGATATGTCGCCTATGGGCCCCGCAAGATCGTGACCTGTTATGTGTATTTAATTTTAAATAAATAAATAAATGAACCGTCACATTAATAAAGTTAATACGATTTGTAGAATATTCCCAAAATAATCACATATTAATATATGTATTTCAATAATATAAATGTTCTCAAAAATGTTGTCCATCCGTGCAATATTTCTATAGAAAATACCACGCGATCGGGTCATTGACCTTTAGTCGTGAAAACGGCATGTTTGTATAAAACTCAATAAGCGAAGTCAAAACAGACAGCTACGTGTTATTGTAACAACTATTATGTTTACGTTATTGTTGTAATAATAAATTTACGCTTTACGCATGAAATAACTGTGCAGTAGCGTATTGTGTCAGTTTGTTACGTAGGGGGTATACTGGTTGTGTCCCGTGGAGTTGCGCGCTACAAAATTGTGTCTAGAGAGCCGTTCAATCTTTCGATGTCTTATTTGAATGAAATATATTAATAATTCTACATCTTAATCCTAATTATAATGGAAAGCCTAATAATAAGTTTCAAAAGAAATTAGAAGTTCTCTTACATCATTACATGGATGATATTGCAATCTTGTTCTATTCCCGAAGAACTACACCGTTATTTGTCTAGCAGTGCATATAATACCTTTTTTTATTTTACCTTTAACTTGCCTGAAAATTTGCGAACAATAAATCTGAAAGATAGTATCTACACCAGTAACTCCACAGTTTCAGCGTTAAAATATTGAGTGGAAACAAATATTTTCTTCCAAATATAACACGCAGTTAAACTTCCTCTTACGATCAATTCCCACAGACAGATTCAGATCAAAACGGAGCCAAAGTAATTCTTTCTGACTCAGTCCGTTGCGACAGTGTCGTGCTATATCGATTGCTAACAATCGTGATTCATCGACATCGATAAAATCGATGCTAAAACCTTATGGAGAAATTGTTTATTGTTAGTGCTGTACCCGATTGTTGTTGGAAAAGGAAATAAAAAGCCGTAAACAGATGGTTTTAATACCTTCAGTTTTTATCGATTTTTACAAACAAAAACATAATTAAGTAATCTTACTATTTCTTGCTAATACATTTTTTTAATATGTATATCATTAAATATTTAGCTACGTTTCACTAGACCTTGTTGTAATGACATTGTGTTTGAAAAAAAATACTTTGTGATAACTCTATTATAACTATAACTATCTCAGAGCAAAATTTTAACCTGATTCAGTCAGCTTGTTTTGAGCGAAAGTCATGAACATCCCTGTAGCTTCACAAACTTTCGTGTAATAGGAAATGGAGCGAACTACGAGCCAACATAGAGATTTTTACAATTTACATTGTAAAAAAAAATTACTTTAAAAGAATCGACATGTTATAAATAGATCTCGTAACTATCGACGTTTTATTATTTTCTTACGGATCCTTTCCATTATTAAGTCAAAGAAAATTTGTAACAAGTTTTACATCACTTCAAAACACGTTCCTAAACTCAAGCCATGTAATTGCAAACGAAAGCTCAAAGTAATTTAAATTGATTTACTTATTCTCATTCAATAAATCTACTCTAACACCATGAAAACCCCAATCTTGTTGTAAAAACGAGTACAAACTTCACATTTATCGTGTAAACTGCGATATTTTACAGTAGCGGGCGGAACCACAGACTAGCAATAAATTAAAAGCTAATTTAGAACGGAATAAGTCGTGACCGCCGAAAACTACTGATTTAAAGAAAGATCAATCTCTAGATTCGACGATTTGTCACTTAAACACGATTTATCGCGCCACCGGCGAAGATCAAAGGTGGCCCTGGCTGGCACCGCGTACACGAAGCGAGCGGAGCGGGCGCGGACCGGGCACGGTGGAGCGAAAGCGGTAGCGGGTGGGTTTTATACTAAGGACTTAAGGAGTAATATTTATATCATACTTATTTTTACTTCTGTAAATAAAATGGATTTAATTATCATCATCAGCATATAGGTACATATTATATTCTCATAGCAGGGATATGGGCCTCCATGTCTTTTGATTCTGCGACACATTGGTTTCTTCACAATGTATTTTTTTTACCTTTTCGAGCAATAATGATGTTATAAACATGCGCAGATAAACAGTGAAAAATCTATTTGTTTTCTGCACACTCGCCTGGTCTGAACCCCTTTATCGCTTATAATATTATGTTCTGCGTATTATAAATTAAAATTCTCTAATAACCTTACCATAAAGGATGATATTTATGTTTTATAATATGTGTATTTTAAACAAGAAATTATTATCAACTCGTAGGCCATAAGATAAAATAAGAATGCCAAGCATGTTATTTTATAGATAAATTTTACGTTCATTTTGCATACTCACATTAATTGCATTAAACAAATTGCCTAATAGTTAATACAAAGGTCAAACTACTGATTCTATTGAATTACCAATTTACCATGTTACTAGGCAATTTTATTCAGTCAATATAAATATACTTAAAGTTCACTGATATCGCCCCTATTCTTATCTTATTTGTATCTTATCATTGCTGGCCGATTCTTAAAACCTTGCTAAAAATAAATAATGAAATTTAATTAAATTTAAATTATAAGCAAATTGTTTATTTAAGAAAGATATTTTACGACAAACGTCTTTATTAATTTGACTAAAATAATATCTATTTGAAAAAAAGCTTCTTTGTTTCTGATTAATATTATTTTCAAAGGAACATAATATTAATCACCTTTGAAAATAATATTAAACTAAAACTTTGAAATAATTTGAAATTAATGGAACATTCCATTAGCGTACGAAAATACGTAAGTACTAGAATATAATATTTTTAGGGCTGATTTTTCAATCCTTGGTTAAAACTTATCCGTCCAATAAAGTATTACACGATAATATTAAAATGTCACGTAAACTGTCAAATACGGGCAATTAGAATACGTTTTTAAAATGGTAGTTTACTACATTATTCGACGAATAAGTTTTCTCCAAGCATTGAAAAATCAGCCCTTATTGTAATATATTATGTATCAAAAGTCAAAACTGAAACAACTGAAAACATTTATGCTGTTCAATGTTCTTGTACAGCATAGTCATAGGTAGTAGGAGGATAAAAGCTCGCAAATATGTAAAAACTAGATTTCCGCCCGCGGCTTCGCCCGCGTTTTCAAAGGAAAACCCGCATAGTTCCCGTTCCCGTGGGATTTCCGGGATAAAACCTATCCTATGTGTTAATCCAAGTTACCATCTATATGTGTGCTAAATTTCACTGTAATCGGTTCAGTAGTTTTTACGTGAAAGAGTAACAAACATCCATACATCCATACAAACTTTCGCCTTTATAATAGTATGTAAAATTATAACAAGTCGTGGTTATGAACTAAATTAAAACAATTGAAATTAGAACGTATCTAATCTGTCATGCAAAACCAAAGCGTGATAAAGTCATAATAAAAATAACACACGAGTCGGCTCACAAAAAGTGAAAGCCCCCAAATAGGCATCATTAGTACAATTAGGTGTCTGCTGCAAATGACCATGTATTATACACACGCGATTGGCCACACGTAACTTGGGATTAAGCCATGTACGATATATTTTTATACACAAATTTCCGAACATGTTTAAATCTATACTTACTTAATATTATAAAGCTGAAGAATTTGTTTGTTAGAACGCGCTAATCTCGGTCCGATTTGAAAAATTATTTCGGTGTTAGATAGCCTATATAACGAGAAAGGCTATATAGGCTATCGTTACGCTAACAGAAGCGAAGCCACGCGGGTGAAACCGCGAAGCGCAGCTAGAATAAATAGTGAAAAAATGCCATGCCGGTTAGGAAGCAAACAAAGAGACAATTGGCAAATAGGTATAATATATTTTTATTATATCACACATGTTTCCATATAAATATTTTATGAATACATGAAAAAATCTGGTGTAATTTGGGAAAGCAAACTGTGGCCGTAGATTCCTTGTATATTCTCTAGATTCGAGACGAATTAAAATGCAAATAGTTTTTACAAGTCAAAGACACACACAAGATTATAAGAATTACGATAAACCTTTACCTAATAAATACATAATTCGTCCTAGAAGTGTAATCGTCTCAAATAATATTATTAAACTAGTTTGTATAATCTGTTGGCCTGCTTCCATGAACTTTATGATTATCTGTTTTGATAGTACAGATAAATTAGAGGCTTTTGAAGGTCTTAATGATATTATTTGATGTCTTTACGTTCGATTGCCGTTCGAATTTCGAATTCAATTTCTCTACAATAAAAAATAAAACCGGCCAAGTGCGAGTCGGGCTCGCGCACAAAGGGTTCCGTAGCAGCAAATATAATAAATTACAGTTAAATCAACCTATCTCAAAAACTATAAGAGATACTTTGATCAAACCAAAAATCGTTGAAAGAGTTAATTAGCATGCATCACCTCTATTTTTTTTAGAATTTTATACCCCGTAGTTATAAAAATAGAGGGGGGGGGACATACTTTTTACGACTTTGAGAGCTGATATCTCAAAAACCGTTCACTTTAAGAAAAATGTTTTTTAGAAAACTTTATATCATTTTAAAAGACCTTTCCATTGATACCCCACACGGGTATGTACATCGAAAAAAAAAATTTCATCCCTCAGTTACATGTATGGGGGGCCCCACCCCCAATTCTTTTTTTTACTATTTAGTGTCATATTTTTGTAGCGGTTCATACAACACATATTCCCATCAAATTTCATCACTGTAGTACTTATAGTTTCCGAGTAAATCGGCTGTGACAGACGGACAGACGGACATGACGAAACTATAAGGGTTCCGTTTTTGCCATTTTGGCTACGGAACCCTAAAAACACATATACAGAATGGCGGGAAATCCTTTTGGATGAAGATTTCATTTTTGAAATAAAATACTTATGTACCTAAAACATAGGATTCTAAAATATTATATTTGCTATATTAACATATTTCTAGACGTAGTACCTACTAATATTGCTGTTTTTGTTTTTTTAATATATTTATTAAATAAAATGATTGAAACAAATTTACCTACATGATCAATTTGTCAGAAAATGAAATTTCGCGTAAAAGAGTAAATGCATAATTAATTGTAACAAACATACTTAGTAGGATTAAGCTTGCCTTATATTTTTGGTCTGTGATTATACTGTACCATTATTATTTTGTACTTTATATTATGGTTTTATATTAATATAATAATAACTAAATATTTACAAAGGTTCACATTGTTGCCAAGTACTCGTCCACAGATCAATTTTGGATGCCGGCCTAAAGCGAAAATAGGAATTCTCCATTATATTTGCATACAAAACCATTACTGACGCGAATGGACAGAAATTTAATACATAATTAATAATAAATTAATTAAAGAGTTACTAAAATAATATAACTATTAGATAAAGTAGGTAATAGTTAACTAACTTGGATTATCGTGAACAACGTTAAGCTGACAGCCCATATGCTTAAATAAGCTTAAAAGTGAAACACTTTTCTTCCGATACCTATCTATTTGTTGAAACATCGGGAAAACATATTTAATTTTGCCATTCATCTTTAATTGAGAAATTAGTGTTTTTTACGGATTTTAAACGCGATTTATTCACTGTATAATACTCGCGTAAAATCAAACACAAGAAAATACTATTCACCATTCATATTTATCGTATTAAATACCGACAAACATTCCAAAAGTGCGTAGCACCTATCCAGAACGATACTAGATACCAAAAATTAGTAAGTTACAATATTACTTCTAATTAGCGTAAAAACCTCCGCATTCCACGGCTACTATTGCTTGCGAAACCCAAGGCCGTCAAACAGATACACGAAGGGTGTGATTTCAAAACGTTGTCACATTCTTGTAATTCGTATTGTTCCAACCGGTTGTCTGATTGAAAGTTTAAATGTTAATTTGGCTGGCTGATGCTGCACACAGATTCTGTTTCAAAGGTGAGGACTACCCGGTGCCCGTTTGTTTCTGGTTTAGACTCAATTTTCTCATACTCGAGTGGACTCGGAAGAGTTGTGTTGTTGTTTGTTGTTTCAAAGATAAATAGTGTGCTTATTATTCACTCAAATATGTAATATAGAGAAAGCAATAATTGTTATTATTAAAAATAAACCGACTACTTATTTATTTAGGCTATTTACTACCACAATTCTGATGAATATCTACCTCATAAGCCAAAATTCGTCCAGTGGTGTGGGCTTTAGGGCGTAATACATATACAATTAATAACATACACTTGAAAATATAACGCTTCGTCTTTAGTAATCGGGTTAAAAGGGAGGGTCACTAAGTAAATTGCATGGAATTTTGTACCTCTCGCAAACAGTGCTTTATAGGCTACCTATTTCTTATCAACCGCCTCTCTGACACTTCCAATCTGCTGACGTTATCACAACAAACTTGTAAGGAATAAATTAACGTCAAACTGTTCATTCAAATAGGTGATTATTGATAATTATATCACTTTGTTCGCACCTTTATAAGGCTATCTGATCAATAGGTAATTCCTTTAATATGTGCACAAGTTTTAAATTATATAGGTAATTGTGAATGTAGGTGGAAAAACATAGGTATTGGTTGTAAATTATCTACTTATAAATGAGGTTAACGCAATGATCTATGAAAATATTGAGGTCTTGAGATAGTGTTGTGAATGTATAGTAAGTGTATTTATTGTGTATTAATTTTTTTTTTACATCAACGGTTGGGTTGCGAGCTTTTGAAAGCTTTTGAGAGATTTAATTTGTTCGTAATGCGAAGAAGTTTCGTCTATTCAGGATTTCTGTATGATAACTTATTGCACCATATAAAATGATACATACCACATGCCTGAACAAATTTTACGGCTGGAATCATGTTTAAAATTGATTAGTTCTGGAAATGAAGTCCAGTTTGATTGAAGAAAATAAGTTGCTTGTTTATGAATAAAAAAATCCTAATAATTTGAAACCCGTTAATTAGCTTTACCTGAAAAAAACAGCAGATAATAGCAAATCAATTGCCAACTACACACAATTTTCGAAGTTGGTCAAAAATCTGTAATAGAAGCCATTTGTCCCAGCATTAGTGTATTTCGATAAAGCCACTTAGCTAATTTAAGAGCCGTTCTAACACCTATCTGTAACGGCCGGTAAGCGGCTTACTGACAATAAATTGTATTGGGCATTTATGCAGATTGTTGAATTTTGATGTTAAGAGAATTCTGGAAGATGGGGTCAAGCGTGACTGGTCTGGAAAACATGTGTGGTCGATTATCTTATTAAAGTAATATAAATATTTTGGTTTTATTGAATTTTCCGTTACGTAGGAATGTTTTAGTCTGATTGAGTCTTTACTATGAAATAATTATGAAAATGTCTGGAATCTGGATAGCACATTCACAAACAAGGTTTCAAATTAAATTGAGTTCTGTAGTTACCTTGATGTGATGTTTGCAATTTTTCACATAGCTTATTCACGTAAATAAGAAATAAAGGTATCTTTGCAATACAAGAAAATAATGTTTAATTGTTTCCGTTTCTGTTACACCATAAGTCAAAAAAATATAATATAATCACTAGCGGTCCGCCCCGGCTTCGCCCGTGGTACATATGAAAAATAGATGTTGGCCGATTCTCAGACTTACCCGATATGCACAGAAAATTTCATGAGAATCGGTCCACCCGTTTCGGAGGAGTATGCAGACTAACATTGTGACACGAGAATTTTATATATAAGAAGATTATCCACGTAACAAATAACTATGCGATGAGAATGCCCCTCAAATTTCAAGTATGAGAGAAATATTTTCCGCTTGTTTTAAGGGTAGCTTTAAATATAACGCCACTAAATGCTGGAACAACTTGCCACCACCGTTACGGAATCTACGAACACTATATACTTTCAAATCTAAATTTAAAAGTATATTATTAGCTCACCAAATCCAGTTTTAGTGGTATTTATATATATTAAATTTACGTGAAAATTGTCCTGAAATATTTATTATTTGTGTATTTATTATGTATTTATATTCGTCGTTAGTCGCGTTGTATCGTCGTACCTATCTATAAGTTATTATATTTCATTTTTTTTTTTTGTGTATTTATGTATATATGTAAACCTAATTTACTCCTTTCGTCCCAACTCGAAGCCTTCATAATTATAAAGGGGGGCACTGAAAAACAGCGCTGGCAATGTTCCAGAACGTTGCAGCATATGCTGAGCTGTCTCCTTTTTGTCAGGATCGTATGACACACCTTAATAATAATACTGATTTTCAATTTTATTTTCTCTACGTGCTTTTTTTTATGTTATTAATTTTAGTGTTATTGTTGCTATTTTCTTGTCGTGGTGCTTTCTTATTTATCTCTTACGGTTCTTTATGTTTTATATGTGTGTGTGTTGTGCTGTCCTTGATAAATAAATGTTTCTTTCTTTCTTTCTTTCTTTCTAAATATACTTCCTTGACTGAAAAAACAAATAAATTATGTAATACAATGGTGTTTACGAAATTTTCTCACTATTCGTAGATAAATATTTGTAGCCAACAATATTCCTGCAAAGCCTGTATATGAAATATTGCGCTCAAACTGTGACATATTCAGAATTGAATATGACTCATATTTATCACCTTCGATAAACAATAATACGTATGTTAGAAAGTCCGATGGAAATTGATAAAATCCGCCAATATATACTGATGTGACAACATCTTTTACTGTCGTGGGAAAGATAACAGTAATTTCGCAATAAGGTTCATAACCAGGTTCGGTTATAGATTTCAATTGGCCAGTTTATTGAAAAGCGTTAGTCATAACAGACATGATTTTATCATGAAAAGGGTCGGTGAGAATTTTAATGAAGAAGTGACCTGAGGTGACCGGGAAATCGACGTGCAACATATCAATGTCTGCAAGTTTTAGATTAATATAAGTGTACTGTCAATCGGATTGTAGATATTGTCCTTTTAAAACGTTTATTCAACTAGACTTCTTAATATTATTTTTTAAAAGATAGCAGTCATGACATTACCCGTGTCCCAATTCATATAAGAGCCCGGTTTTAAATGTCTTTTTTAAAAACTTACTGTAATAAAAGGACATTGTAATAAGTGAGAATGATTTTGATGTTCCTTATTGAATGGGAGGACATAAGTATAAAATGACATGTCGAAATATGATCGCTTTCATATTTATAAGAACACATCGCTCGATAATTCGCGAACGACAGATATAAACAAATCGAGTCATTCGAATGAAAGATATTAATCGATGTCATCAATATCGATTTTCGCGGAACACTCGCACGTTTGTCATTGATTAAGTTTGGGGATGAGTGACAAATTCTGATCGATTTAGAATCGTGGAATTCAGGGCATATATTTTGATAACGTTGCTTGCTAAATTATTTGAGTGGAAATTTTAGTCATGCCTATATTCTCGAAAATTAGAGGTTCTAGAAGGTTTTGCTATTTATTTTCTTAAGAAACGTAGAAGAAATATATTTCCATTAGAAAAAATATTGAATATGAACATCAGCCGTTTGCGTTTTCACTTGTTCACCGATACTCCCGTAGAACTTCACCATAATTATACAATTCAGTCAGTACAGTCAGGACAGTGGACATCAGCCTTTATTAGAGTACGATGATCTACGTTTCACGAAAAAAATTCAAATGAATAAATTACAATTCAGTTAACAAAAAAATGCATTTAAACAACGTTTAAACATTACAAAACAGTTCTTCGGCTAAACAAATACGTATGCAAATACATAGTAATCAGTATCATTCCACACAATAGAGAGAGTTTAAATTATTATGACAAGCTCAAATGCTGCAGATAATAAATCACAAAGTGTTGAATTCTAAAATTCCATAATTCGGTATGGCAGTAATTGAGAGGATAGTTTGAAGCTAGTTAGCGCCCGATTCACAAATAGACCGATTTAAATAGATTCCGCTTGCACTTGTGTTACAACACAATTACAGTTTATTTGCCTTTTAATAGCTCGGATTATGTGATAAGTAGACAATGCCGTGACAATGACGTGGTCCCTAACCGCGGGTATTGTGCACAAGCTCCGCGTCGCTCAACGAGCTATGGAAAGGGCTATGCTCGGGGTTTCTTTGCGTGATCGAATCAGAAATGAGGAGATCCGCAAAAGAACTAAAGTCACCGACATAGCCCACCGTATTAGTACGTTGAAGTGGCGTTGGGCCGGGCATATAGCCCGCAGAACCGATGGCCGTTGGGGCAAAAAGGTTCTCGAATGGCGACCACGTACAGGACGTCGCAGTGTGGGACGGCCTTCAACGAGGTGGACAGACGACCTGATCAAAGTGGCGGGGAGCCGCTGGAGTCAGGCCGCTGGTGATCGGTCGTTATGGAAATCTTTGGGGGAGGCCTATGTCCTGCAGTGGACGTCTTAAAAGGCTGGAACGGAGACAATGCAGTTAACTTGTGTCTAGATATGGGAATTTTGGTTTAAGTAGTGTTGCGCGCGAAATGATTACTTATCTGATATTGTTATAATTTGGAAGAGATTGATTTTAATGACTAGTTCGTCATGTACCAATTCGACATTCGAGTTAAGTCTATTTGTGTATTTTTTTTTAACTTATGAATAAAAATGTTATTGTGACGTAGATGCAAAAGTAAGCAGAATTCATATTAACTCACTTTAAAATGATTTGACTAAAAAAATTGCAATCTAAAACCCTTTTAATGAAAACAATATTACCTATTACGTAATAGAGTAAAATAACCAAATGTATTTAATTAGAAAACAGAAAGAGGAAAATAGGCTAATAAAATTTGAACTAAATGCGATTGACCGCGCCGATGCGATTAATAGACTGAGAAAAAATAAATCGCATAGCAAATGTTAGATATCTACTGGATAGTGCAAATACACAAGTTCTAAAAAAGTCACTTCCGATTCTTTTTGTTTTTGTATTAAAATGAAGCTTTTTAAACAAAATGATTGTGGTTCGTCCTAAGTGGTGTATGGAGAGATTCATTCGATCATTCATTACACTGATCGACTTTCACAAAGATTTTTATTTTGTGTAGAGAATTATTTTAGAACTTCATTTTATTTATTTTTGAAATAAACGTCTCAAAATTTTGTTTATCCCAATTAGAAGACATTCAGGAATTCAAAATATGAAATGAAAAAACTTTAATGTCATGCAAAAGGCTATATCTAGTTTTGTAAGTCTGTTCACTGCAACCAAAGCAAACTTCAAAAATAGTAATGCATTCAACGAATCTCTGAGCCAATGCAAATAAGATGAAACCATGAATCGCTGGTTTAACAAGTTACATCCGTTAGCAGAAATGTTTCTTTTGGCCCTCGACGCCTGCCATGCTGTTATGCTAATCTTGCATAATTCTAAAGTTCACTCCTCCATCTGTCCTGAAGTACTTTGTCAACTGAGAGAGAAATTGCGTCATTATTTCAAATTTATTAACATATTTTAAAGGATTTTGTAAGTGATAAGTAACTGGGATTGTTAGTAATGTTGGATGATTGGAGTTATTTATTTGACGGCACTGTTAACTGATTGTATGGCGATGTAATTCAGACAGACGAGTGACAATCCTGTTTATAGAAATACTTTGTGTCCTATTAAGTGCTAGATTATTAGCGGTTAAGATGTTTCTAGAATATTTACGCGTTTTATTACATACTCGTCTCTTCTTAAGACGGTCAGTTAAAAGTAATTGTACTTTAAAATAGGACAACTTATATCTTTCTGTAATGCACTGCGAAATAGTGATCTAATTTTTCAAAGAACATCAACTTACAAGGTAGGTAACAAATCTACTTGTAATAAGAAAATAAAAATAATAGAGATTGTTAGAATTTATAATTTTGAAGTGAATTGGTTAGCTTTTGCATGCAACTGCAGTTTAATCATGCACATAATTATTTATTTAACTTCAGCACCAAAACAAACAGCTCTTTAAAATCACACCCAGATGTTAAGGTAAAATTTTCAATACGAATCGCATGAATTTCTATTTGCATTCAATGTTCAGACTTCATTTCAATAGCATTGTGAGTGTTATGAACATTAAATCAGTCTATCGTGATAATCAACGGAGCTAATACAACTCGCAATCAGATGAAAGTTTCAAATCATTTACCGCTCCGTGGGCGAACTGCAAATCCTGACAAGTTATATGCGATTATATAACGTGTGCCTTTATTTATGTCAACAATATCTTCAACACGTACACGTGAGCTTTTTTAACACTTTATTGTGCTGCCAACATAACAATAGTAGGTACAATAAAAACTTAAACTAAGACATGCAACACAGAAGGCGGCCATATTAGCTTTGTACCAATTTGTTCGAAAAGTTTAAGAATGAATTTTCAGTTATTTTTGTGTTTTGGACGATGTCTTGGTTCACTAACAGTTTAATTTAATAGATTATTCTACTAAATAAACGTACGTATAGAATCATGATAATATTATATATAATTATCACATCACGCATTTTCTTATAAAAATACTAGCTTTCCGCCCGCGGCTTCGCCCGCGTTTTCAGAGAAAAACCCGTTCCCGTAGGATTTCCGGGATAAAACCTATCCTATGTCCTTTCTCGGGTATCAAAATATATCTATACCAAATTTCATGCAAATTGGTTCAGTAGTTCAGGCGTGATTGAGTAACAGACAGATAGACAGAGTTACTTTCGCATTTATAATATTAGTATGGATAGGCAGGTGAAAACGGTAAAATGAGAATCGAATTAGACACCGCACCGGTAAGAGCCAAAAATATGAAAACATTTCATCTTTAGGTTAATTTATGCATCTTGATGAAATATCAATAAAGTTTATTAGGTATATAGTTATTAAGAAGCTGTCATTCAACGTTTTCATCACATCATTCAAATTTTATTAAAGCCATTAAATTTAAATATTAAAACTAGGATTTCATTTCATATAAGAGATTTTTAATACCTACTGTTGATCTTTATAAAATGTTTCTAATAGTTTTCATCTAAATATAGAACAAATTTTAATTAAATCCATTTAAAAATAGTAAATTTTACAATACTGGACTGGCAGCAAGTCAAGAGCAAATCTAGGTTTAACGTTATTTAACTCTTTATTAGTTTTATTAATAAAATGTCTGTTTTACGGCTGATTTTATTATGATGCTTACTAAATAGATATTGATTAGAAACATTTAACTATGATTTACGAATACTATAGGAACATACGTGTTTTTATGTTACATTCCTAACATTGACGCAAATAATTTAGAACAAATATAGCTTTGGAGGTCAAGACAGACTAATCATCGCAGGCAAACAATACGATCAATCTACAAGACATGAAACATTTATTTACGGTCATAAAATATAAAGTACTCGTAATGCAAAATGATATCATATGTAATAACTAGGTCGTTAGATAGCCGTTCAATTAAAAATCATGTCAAGATCATAAAATGTAAATAGGACCAGTATATGAGTGGCAATTTAAAAGAAGCGTTTGATATAGTACTATATGTGATTGAGGAACTTAATACAATTGCGTCTGCTCTTCATGAAATGTAATTTATGTTATATTCATGTAGCACTAAACGCTTGATTGGCTTAGTGCCTTTAAAACGTTCCATCAAGGTGCGTGAGTCACAAAGTTAGCCGCAGCTCGCCCGGCGTGCACCAAGGCTGTATTATGGCCCACGCATTATTCCTCTTATACAAATGTTTTGAGTGCGCGGGTGGACTGCCGAGTGTCGGTGTGGTCTCAGGATATTAAATTATTGATTAACTTATCTCAAATTTAACACCTCATAAAGTTTAATAACGTTTAAATTACGTTCGATATTTATCTTCCCAATATCTCATTATATCAAAATTTATATGAAATCGATATTTAAATAGTAATATCTGTTGTCTACTGTGATTATTATTAGATAGACATTAATTATAGATTTGTTCGGGCAGTAATTTTAGAATACAGGGATTTATATAGCGGTGTATAATAGACAAAGTCCATTATGTCAGGACAAGTATCTTTGAAATACTATGCCCGGGTGCAGTATTCTATAGAAATCAGTGTGGTCTTTGTTAATTAAGTCTTGGAGTGACATAACGCTTTCTTTATATATTTTGCAGTTAGTACTGTATTTGAGCTCAAGTGGAAATCTGATAAAATAGCAGTTAAGCCGTATATTATTCGCTATTGCCTATACCTTATTCATGTCACTGTCAATGTTTTACGGAGCGGAGGAGACATTTGCGTATTTATGGATGTTTTCTCTAAGTAATTTCAATAAAATATCGATGCAAATCCCGTATATGCATTTAACATTAAAGCGAATTACTTATATAAAGGACAAATAAGTACTCAATAATTTAGTAATAACATTTTATTAGCACGTAAATAACTAATTTATACATAAACACGAATAAATATCTACACATACAGCAGTGGATGGCTGAGCAAGAACGCATAATGAAAATTAAACAGCTCATTTCACGAATCTATCTTATAAATTGATTTATTAAACTAACAAAAGTAAAATTCATAAATTCAAAAATATTTTGCATTTGAAACTTTTATAAAATTACATCCTACTAGGTAATTTATGTTTATTATTTTCGAACTGCAAATTTTCTTACGATAATCATGAGTCATGACATAGGTTTCAGGATCGGCTTAATTCAGTACTCTTATACAGCTCATTTATGTGAATTATTGTTTATCGAATACAATACAATATCTGAGTAAAAAGTTATTGATAACTTTTATCAAATTAGAAGAGCTTTTCCGACTTCAAACCTGCCAAATTAGAAACAACGCAGCTCTGCATAATTCATATTGAACAAGCTACAATATAAATAAATTATAGACAGGCAGCAACTTAGCAAGATGAAAATAAATCTACTATAATATATTACGGAAGCTATAAAATTCAGCAAAATCTCAAACTTAATTTATACTAAGTCCGTCATACAGCACATAAGGCTTTTCCATATGTATCACCATATTATCATGTAAACCAGAAGCAATACCATAATGTCTGGATACCGGTTTAAGTAAATTCACGTCTAGTGATAGTATCATAAACGTGTGTTTTGGTCTATTGTGTACAACTGCGGCGTGAGTTATGAGGCGAGGAAAATTACACCTATTTTTGTTCATGTTTGATTATTCTCACTTCGATATATCGTATACAGCATATAGTATTCTTAAGTTTTCTTTTTGTTCGTGTCCACCAAGCTCTGAAACTGTTGGACGGACTTTGAAATTTCTTTTAATTATTTCTTCATTATTATTGAATAACATAAACTTTAGGGATGATAATATGATTCATTACAAATACACTGTTTGATGCGTGCCTATATATACTAGTAAATGCAAAATCAAAAAATTAATCACACTTGTAAACACGTCATTTATCTCGTTGTCTCTCGTGCAAAAATTCCATCAAAACCTTAAAAGACCTCCTCTCATATTTTCTCAGTCGAGGCTCGACGATATAGTGTGGATTCATGAAAAGTTATGCTGAAAGACCAAGATGCAAGAACTCAGATCATTGTGTCAACATTTAATTAATTTATAGATATTATCACAGATTACAAATAGTTTCGTAGTTAAGTGTATTTATAGAAAAAGTTATCTAATACTTGCATAACAACAAAGGCACTCGCGACCACAATGGGGTGGACATTACAGGTTACACAGGTTTATTTATCCCGTGCAATACTCTCTAATCTGAGTCAACTTAATTATTGCATGTTAACTGTATCTTTACGGCGTTTTAAACTTTATAAAAGGATATTACACAAAAGGCCAGCACTTACAACCTTATTGATTGTGGTAATAAACTTAATAGCTACTACTTTTACCGATATGGTGGAGCGATTGATATAAAATTGAGAAAGTTACCGCATGCCTCCAGTATTGTGAATTGTGTAAACTGTCTTGTTTGTCTATAAACTCTGGGGTTTTTATTTTTAAAAGTATTTGCAGTCTTCCTATGATTTTCTTAGTTTTACTACAGAGTATGTGTTCCCCGACGAGTACAATATGGGGGTCTTCAAGCGAAGAGTGAACGGGTACCTTCTAGGGAAGCGCGCTCCATCATAGGCCACATCTCAGCTTACCATCAGGCGAGATCGTGGTCAAGCGCTTCCCTATCACACCATTAAATAAAAAAAAGATTTTCATAATTTATAACATATTATCTCGCTATTTGAATATTATAGTCGTCTCCATGGCTGACTGCTTCTTGGAATTGCATTAAACTGCTTACCAAGGAAGATACATTCGCACAAAACGATTCGCGTCATCATTTCTCTTGCGAACATCTAAGGATTGGAACTCTCTACCGACTACAGTTTTCATAGTTTCTTACAATCTATCCAAATTGAAAGCAAATGTGAATATGCACCTTCTAGGTAAACATGCTCCAACTTAGGACGCGTTGTCACTTACGATCAGGTGAAACAGCGGCCAAATGTTTACCTATTCATGAATTAAAAAAATAAATAAAAAAATAATTTGGAAAATCCAAAAGTGCACGCCTCATAATTTTTTTTTTAATAAATATTTATTAATTATTATTTTTGTTTATTTAATAACAATTAAACCACATCGAATCAGACCCTGAAAAATGAAAGGGTTCTATTCCTGAGCATACTCAAGCGTAAGAGAAAAAAAAAGACTCGATTAGTAAAGTATTTCGGTCGCTATCGTGTTAACAAGAAAAAGGATCCGCACATACAGACACACGGACGTCCAAGACAGAACTTTTTTAAACTGTTTTTTAACTAGTTTAAATAACAAAAATGACATCAAAAATATCATGAACGTTAAAAATAGTGTTTTTTCTTAATATGTGTGTGTATGTATTATCTTACAAGTGCAATGTATGATACATAAAGACATTTTAAGTTTGAAAAATCAGATGTTTTGCGCGAAGTGACAGTAGTACCCACCTCAACGCTTCGCTTATGAGGCGTGCAATATGCACCAAATTTAGTGAATCGCGAAGTCTGTGCTGTTTAGTCGTAGTTATGCAAGTCATATTCCCCGCATATGCTTTATAATGTTCAGCAAATCCAACTTTATAAACTGCAAAACGTCCTATACTTCCCTGCTATTAAATAAAAAAAAATTGGTTGTCTGTAAAGTCGGTTTACTGACGATAGTTGAACGTGACAACGTCCGATTGTGCTTCTTTATCGCTCGTTCCACGCTCTCGCTTGCATGGAACGCCTCAGAGCGAGGTAACGCCGCATGAGTCATGTTTTTTCGTGCGTGCAGCCGGCTCTATCGAATTATAAGACGTTGTCACGTCAAAAACATGTTTAGTTATTCAAGAATTTCTAAAAAACAACCGTAACACCATCATTTCCTAAAGCGAAACATTAACACCAATTTTTACGATACATCTCTCTACACTTATTCCTTATCTCGAACAATTTATTAATTTATTTTTCATTCCACTAAGTAAACGCTCCAACACGCATAAAAAGCCACTCAATTATTCCAGTACTATTTCTAGATGCAAGACAATAAAACGAAATCCCGCATTTTACGATACATTAATACTAAAAGCCCCTGCTCGTGTAGGCCACAGATTAAAAATGACCGTAAACTGATCACAACACTCGGAAGTCACACGCTACAAACGTCATTCACAAAAACCCACTAAAAAAAGCAGTATAACAATAAAATGCCTGTTTTATTACTTAATCTGTCGTCGTGTTTACACCGCACCTCATTGGTTTCTCGTAAAATCCTTTTTATTTCTTTTTGAGTGCTTATTTATCATAAGTTATCAAGTGTGAGGTTTTATTGCGTAGTGCATCGACCAATTAATATTGATTTAAAATTATCGATTTTTTAATTATCGTAATTATGCGCTTTAACTAAGAGGCTAATTTTTTATGGTTCATTAAACTTAATGATAATTGTGTGGGTGGTGATCGTTTTAAGGGGGTCGAAATTTACCAAGTTTTATATGCCAAAAGTATGATTTTTGTTAGGTAATATTCTAGGTAACCTCTATCGAAGCGAATTAGTTCAATGTGGGTGAGTAAAAACGTGCGATCTTGAAACAATAAATATTTTCAAACAGGGCCTGGGAAAAAATTTAAAGCAGAAAGTAAACAACGTACTGTAAGGATTGACCTTTGATTTAATTTCGCCGCGAAATTGTACTTAGGTACACTGTAATATAGAGCTGACGGCGAATCATCGATCCAAACGATGATAACTCAAACCTACTGACAGCTATAATTGACATAATATTAATCAAACATACTGACAATAATTACCATCGAAGCAACCGACCGAAGATTTTCAATCGTTTGATGTCACACAATGCCCTTTCGGTACTAAAGAGGCGAGCCCGTCCAATCAATTTAGACTAATCTATCCTATTATCTTGTAACTGCAAATATGTGCATGATAAATCACACCATTCAATGTTAATTTTGTGACTTGCAAACAAGATGTACCGTCAACCGAGACGTGACAAATTGTATGCATCATTTTTCATGTTTTCTTAACAAAAGACACATTGTGTGTTTAATTAACCGATGCAATGGTTGAGTAATTTGAGTTTTGCAATCAAATTCTAAGAATTCTAATGTTTTCCATACGACCTACGATTTGTTGCTTTTCGGGTAGTAAATTAAGCAAAGCAGATATTACCTAGATCTGGGATAAAATTATTTTTAATTCTGTTAACAACTTAATTAAATCGTCACCATTTTCTACTTTATTCTGAAAAATAACAAACCTTACTCTCAGTCTAGTCTATACCGTTTTCCCAGCATTAAATTTCCAATTATTTATACAGCAAACATTTACGGTGTGCCTTTACGAGCGAAGATATTGTGAGCTGATCGACTCTTGTCTGCTAGCGAATGTTACAGCCATTTTATAGACCTTTGATATACCATAATATATGGCAAATCCTGCCAAGTACATAATATAATCCCAATTTTAATATAGTCTAGTATGACTAATGATATTCTTGTCTCTATTTTAAGGTCATTTTTGAAGCTACGATTTCTAGGCAAGTTTTAAGATTTATTTAAGTATCTTAGTAAATTTAATTACTCCTATGTTCTCCGATAAAAACTTATATAAAGCATGTAAGAAATTCGGCTGATTTTATAAAAAGGTTGGTAGTTGCAAATTATCCACATTACGTCTAGTCGAATAGGTGAAGGAAAACATCATCAAGCAATAAATGATTACAACACAAATTACCGTACTATGAAAACGAACTATAAATCACTGGCTAGTTACACACACGCCACCAATTGTCCCACCGGAAGCTTTTATTCAAACGATTTCATGTTCAAATGCTCAAACTTTAACACGACACTGAAATTTGTCATAAAACACTACTTCAAAATAATTTACCACCAAACTAGCAAGCAATTAAAGTCCATTATGACAACATAAATCAATTTCGTGTACGATTTACGCAACACATAAACAACAAACAATTTTTCAGACATGATATAAAAATGGCGTCGGCACGAGTGTGGTTTTACGACTATTTTACGAGTGCGATAAAATATCCATGCATTTGTTACAAATTGGTACTACAGCATAGAAAAGTCAACGAACCGGCACACATTCCTATTTAATTATGTTTTTATAGCTGACAAGTGGCGTGTTTCATTGTGAAACGAAAATATGGATCGTTTTCACTATCGATTTCAATTATTGATTGACAAACAACATTATTATATCTAAAAAAAAATCTGCGGTTTCTCCCGTAACAATTCCACTTTCTTAATAATTTTAATGACTCATGTAGCTTCCACTATAATAGTCCGTTTTCTTATGGGAAAAGGTATACATTTTTGAGTAAAGTAATGCCATTTGGCACGAATGTTGTACTCGTCCACCTAAGCCCAAATCGCCTGGTAGCCAGTGTCTACTCCCCGGCAGAAGGGAGGGAGGGGGGGTTATAGAACAGAGCGCCCGGCGCTCGGAAAAAAAATTCTGGCGGATTCATTTTGCCCTTTGAGTCGAGTTTGGTGTCGTTATCAGGTAACTAGATGATGCCTGATTCATTCCCCATACCAGTTTTTGCACGCCTCATAAGCGAAGCGTTGAGGTGGGTACTACTGTCACTTCGCGCAAAACATCTGATTTTTCAAACTTAAAATGTCTTTATGTATCATACATTGCACTTGTAAGATAACACATACACACACATATTAAGAAAAAACACTATTTTTAACATTCATGATATTTTTGATGTCATTTTTGTTATTTAAACTAGTTAAAAAACAGTTTAAAAAAGTTCTGTCTTGGACGTCCGTGTGTCTGTATGTGCGGATCCTTTTTCTTGTTAACACGATAGCGACCGAAATACTTTACTGATCGAGTCTTTTTTTTTCTCTTACGCTTGAGTATGCTCAGGAATAGAACCCTTTCATTTTTCAGGGTCTGATTCGATGTGGTTTAATTGTTATTAAATAAACAAAAATAATAATTAATAAATAATTATTAAAAAAAAATTATGAGGCGTGCACTTTTGGATTTTCCAAACTATTTAGGGTTCCGTAGCAAAATATGTCACAATCTTTAAAATAATAAACTTTTGGCAGTGGCAAAATCCAAACAAACCAGTATATTTTTATATTTTTGTATCAAACTTGATTTATAAAAAAATAGTTTCTGAAAGGCCATTTTATGCAGATTATAAAAACATTAACATGTAACATATATCTTATCATTTTCAATGTGAAATAAATTATAGAAAGTACAGGAACGTTCGTCAGCGCAGCGTAGGGGACGGCTAATAGACCCGAAAAATAAGCAATAACATAAAACAAAAACCAGTCAAGTGCGAGTCTGACTCGCCCATCTAGTGTTTCGTACTTATTTGTCCTATACCATGTTATCTTGTCTGGTAGGACCTGGTTAACTGATACACACACACTTTCGTCTTTATAATATTAGTGTGATTTTTAATCATCTTTAAATTATAAATGAAGTCCTATCAAAAGTTCCACACAAACCTTGCGGAAATGCACAGGCCTTCAAAATGTTCTTAATAAACCCGTTGCAGCTAAAAGCAAAAAATCGTACGTTCAACCCTCAGCCCCCGAGGGCAGTGCAGCTAACTATTGGGACCTCCACTTACGATTCGTTGTGATCACGCGCGAACCCGCCTCACACATCCTGCATTGTCCTAATTTGTAAGTCTTCGTACGAGCTCGATAGAACATGGACGTCTAAAAATCTAACACTACGGTATTTATAGCGACATTTGTAATTCGACAACAATACAAGTTTATCAAGATCAGGTTGAATTGAATTGAAGTTTGATTCATTGTAGTTTCTCCCTCTTCATAAAATTACTATCACGTACCACGATGTTTTTTAAATTTATTTGACTACTTTTTAATTATTAAAATACTTCATAACCCTCACATGTTATAGTCGTAATATAGTGTTTTGAATTTACAAAATACTAGCAGTAAATGGAAAATTTACATTATGTCACTAAACAAACTGCTTTAACTACACTAAATGAATAAATTTCTGCAGCATTATAATATTGTAGTCGTACGTTTAATAGCCAATTATAACAGCCTCTACAAAATATAAAACGCCAATAACAAACCAATTTGAAGCGTAACAATAAAAGAAAAGAGTCGATTTCAACTTTGTTACAACTGATCGGCAAATAATAAAGGATTTGATGAGCAATTTGCATAATGGCTACGAGAAAATGGTCTTAGTTCCGATAGAAATAAGGTTGATGTTGTTACAGAAGTTTTATTGCCTAAAATTGTGATATCTCAATTGGGATCGATAATTTCGAATTTATGAGTGTGTAACGATCGGAGGTTGTTTGTTAAACGTTCAGGGAATTTTGTTGGTTTCTTTTGGCGTTTATTTTTTTGATGGGATCGGAACTAAATATGTGTTGTTTGAGATTAAACTGATTTGAGATACTAATTTTACTTCGCTGTATTAAAAATGACACTGTGAGATACTTTATAATTATTTAATTTAATTAAGTACCTCACATTTGTGATGTATCATAGGTGCAACCTAATAATTATAAGCTTTCTTATAGGTATTTGAAAGAAAAAGTTACATAATGTTATGAATACCGTCATGTAATAAATACCTCCCACTATCTCAAGAAACTTCCGGGATGATAATTACAAAGGAGACATTGAATTCCGTTTAAATGCTCCCGCTTTTCTTTATGGTAAGTAACTATATACGAGCGTGTTTATAACTAAAGCTAGAAGAAAAAAATGCATTAAAACGAGAAGGCAATATAATGAAGATAAAATATTTCAATGCAAAACCTTCATAGATTTATAGAATTTCAATTGTGAATCCCTGTACTATATCTATTAGGTTTCCGAACCGATATTAAATAATTTCTGAATTTTACGAAAATCTCTCTACGGAAATCTAATCTCTCTACCTTTTTAAAAAGATATCAAGTTAAATGAATGTTTTGAGTTTAAAAAGAAAGGGAAATATAGGTTATTGTTGAATTTTTTAGATCCATCAACTAAAACATTTACTGCCTTCAACAGTTTATCGAATAAACGAAGCAATGTATCAAATGGCATAACATCAATTCATTTAAATTCGGCCCAAAATGCAAATATATGTATCAGATAAACCCTCATTATGCAGGAATTCCACAGTGCACCTGTTCGTTCACTCCATTACTATTTTATTTAAATGTCAAATAAAAGTTTATACAGATAATTTATGTTATTATAATGTCGCTTAAGCGGTGGGCTAGAGCCTGGGTCTGATAAAATAAAAAATGTTTCCTGTTGCAACAGTTTACGAAAATCTGTAGCAATTTTGTATGCAAGAAAGAAAGTACATTTATTTATACAAGTAACAAGTAAGATATTATGCGGCATGCAACATTCATAAAATGTTTTTTTTTTTTTAATAGGCAAGAGTTTTCAATCTTGCTCTTGTTACAGATATAGTAGTGAAAAATTTCAGATAATAAAATAAAAAATAGAATCTCCGTTATATCTGGAACAATCGGCTATTAACGACTTCTACATAAAATATATTTGCATTACTAAACTAGACATATTATTTCGTTTCGCAAAATATTTGTTTTTAATTTCTATTTTAATTTGTGATTGTGTCCATAATATATTTTCTCCGCCGTATTTTAAATTAGTTCTTTCATCACGCGATTTATCAATAAACATAATTTTAAAAAATTATCTGTTCTAAGATCGTATCCTGATTTAAATATTTATTAAATATATTTTAAACTATTTCCTAAAGAAATAAAATACAAAGGTTCCGTAGATTATTTGAAATAATTATTTACAGAAGGTACACGCTTTATTTAAGTCAGAACTCAGAACTAATTTACGCAATCTACGTATATATAATATATATGTATATAACAACTAGCGGTCCGCCCCGGCTTCGCCCGTGGTACCTACATGTTTAAACTATCCTATCTCTCAAGTTGGATCGAACTGCATATGGTGTGCGAATTTTATTATAATCGGTTAAGTGGTTTAAGATATATAAATATGAACCCCTAAACTCCGTTGCTACCTACATTTAGCGTTCTGATCCACTAAAACAAATTCAGAACGATTTAGCCACACATTATATCTCAAACACTAAATTTAAATTAAAAATTATAACCGAAATTGGCAAACAACCGCCCACGTAGCGATAAACATGCGAGATAATATATTATCTTAATAATATCTTCTAAAATAAATACCTTTACAGACTAATATTAGTAAGATCGTATTATGTGTAGTAAGATTATGGCCAAGGATCGTTTCAAAGGAAATTATGTGTATAATTAAATACTCGCTAATAATAAACTATAGATTTTATAATTTTCTTGATATAGGTTACATTTTAAAATGAAATGTAGAGATAACTAAATGAATATTGTTCATAGCGTACGACATTTTATCATTAGTGGTGAAATAGTTTTCATAAATAAATAAATAAATAAATATTATAGGACATTATTACACAAATCGACCTAGTCCCACAGTAAGCTCAATTAAGGCTTGTGTTGTGGGTACTAGGCGACGATAAATATAATATTTAATAAATACATATATAGATAATAACACCCAGACCCAAGAACAAATAATTGAGTTCATCACACAAATATTTGCCCTGACCGGGGATCGAACCCGGGACCGTCGGCTCAGTAGGCAGTTACTTTACCACTGCGCCAACCGCGTCGTCATAGTTTTGTTTAATTATCATTTTTCTAGTAGGAAATTTTCACTTTTACCGTAATTAACCAATGTAGTAGAGGACCCTGTGTCATTTAATAATGATAATATAGTTTATCCCAGAATAAATTAGAAAAATAAACAAGCCACAAATGCAATGAATATAAAAACCTATGCCATTTTCGTTCATCGAACCCACTTCCTCAATATAAACAAAAGAATCTTAAAACAGCGGCTAATTAAACCGAAAATAAAACCATTGTCATTAAGTCCGTCAACACCATCAAATTGTGGACACCGTAACAATATTGATCCTTTGACACAATTCTTATAATTTTGTTTTGAATTTTGGACTCTAATCAATTGGTAATAAGATTGATAATAGTTTGGAGAGAAATGATCGACTTTTGTATATAAAAGTTTGACGAAAAATCTTGATCATGTCTGTGTGGCGTGCGGTAAATATCTCGTAAAGTTAACGAATGTTCGAAGAATGCTTTTGGTGTTTAGAGGGTGGCTATCATATATGATTTTAAAAGACACTTGTAACTATTTAACAATATTAATATTATTGTTTGCCATACTATTTGGAAAATACGCTGCAATTGCATATTTCCATGTTATATCGAAATATATGAAGTTTAATTGAATCTTTGTAGAAATTAGATTATATCAGAATACTAAGTTAATTAGGTAAGTAGATATTCTTGCAAGTTCTTATCACAAAGGTACCTGTGTTACAATCTGTCCTTGTTCCACTAATTGGTCACAAACCTATCTACATGTATTAAAAATATTGCACGTCTTCAAGCACTAAGGAAACTAGTAAAGATAATTATCTGGTATAGTTCTGTAAATGCATACATAAAAAAGCTTCGCAATTACTAAGTATATCTGCAGCACAGTACCTAGTTCAGATTACGGAAATTTTATTAAAAATTTATTAGTTTATTTCATAACTTTTCACGTATTTCCTTAGTTCTGCAGTTTAGTTTATGACATGTTAATTATAAAAAAAATGTTTATTACTTTTAACTTCTTACGTTTTCTATAGGTTACAAAATAACTGATAATCAAATTCACTCTCACATCATAATATATTGTTTAGTCGTCCATTTACATTCCAAACCATAGTACGCCTTTTACAAAAAGCACGGTCACCCTACAAATGGGACCATAGTTATAACTTACTTCTGATCTGACACAAAGCCAGGCGCGGAATGTTAATTTTTATTAAAAACTACCGTTTAAATCAGATTCCACTACAATATTAGCATTGGAAACACAGCTAATTGTAATCATTAATATTATACTAAAAGAAATATATTTTTTACCCAACGTTTAATGAAAATCAATGTAAAATACTTATATAGTCAATTTCATTTACTGATATAAACTTTTACAAGTATTTAATGTGTATTTATATTCATAAATCATATAAAAGGGTATAGACTATAAGTAGAGTATCAAGATATAATAGGATTTTATCTTAGCTGAAGAAAGAAGTGATTAAATTATTGTAGGCGTTATTTCAATCGAAAATCTATTTTTATTTATTATTTCTATGGCATCTTTCTATTCCTTACTATTTATCTAAATTATTGTTTACTAATATTAAGACTATGATAATATATTCTATGCTAATTTTGCGGTTTACTAAATATATAAGCTATAATTTATGAGAAGTCATCTGAGAGACAGTTCAATCTGTAATCCATTTGACTCTGTCAAATATTTACCAAAACATTACTTAACTTTAATTTATTGAGCTGTAAATCTTACATTTTTCTTGCTTACGTCACACTTGCTTTTGTGTTGACATGGAAATAGAATAACTTAGGATACACTTTGGTTATATTGAATTCCAGAAGAAGTCATCGATTGTTTCAGTCTCATGAATTTTAATACAAAGAATTACCTATTGATTCTTTTTTTATGGATTTCTTCTTTATGCTTGAAAGAAAACATGATATGCTAAGTTAGACTTATTGACGTGACAACGTCTTATCATTCGATAAAGCCGGTTGCACGCACGAAAAAACATGACTCATGCGGCGTTACCTCGCTCTGAGGCGTTCCATGTAAAGGATTGAAGTGCAAGCGAGAGCGCGGAACGAGCGACAAAGAAGCACAATCGGACGTTGTCACGTTCAACTATCGTCAGTAAACCGACTTTACAGACGACCATTTTTTCCTATTGAATGTACCTACATTAATTAACGTTTAATGATGTAAAACTAAAAGTAAATCTTCTGAACTGGAAAATTATTTATTCATTCTAAAAACATCTCCTTTTATATTCACTTTCTTCTGTCCTGTCCTCAATACTACTTACTCAATATTCGTTCTTTCATTTCAGCTTGGAGGATCCTGAAAAAGACAAAAAAGAAACAATGTGAAATCGATTACAATCAAATTAAGAAAAAACTTATTACTAACTTATTAATATTAATGTACTGTAATTCAATGAAAATACCAGTGGCTATAACAATCTGAAATAAAATGTCTGTAAGAAAAATTTAAGAGTTTCAATGTTTGAAAAATTCTATCACATATCCTATAACCTTAAAACTTAAACATCCGAATGCAAAAAGCGCTTGCCGGATAAATAAGATCGTGACACGATTGCCATAAATAATTAATCCACATTCTCGTCACTGACAAATAAATCGATCTGCTGCTAATAAATATGTATAAAAATAATAAATATTTGTATGTAAATGCACGCGTTTGCAATAAAGTGTACCGTCTAGACGGCGTCGGGGCCCGCGATAGGTATGCAACTGTAGACCACCATGTCAGAGGTACACACTACACACGTCTTCATTATTTTGGATTTATTTATTTTCACCATGTGTATAAATGAAGGAATATAAAGTTTAATAGGGCATAAAGTACTGAATAGCACAAGTACAAGTTCTTTGCTAATATTAAATTTAAAACTGCTTAAAATGGGTCATCACGTATGTACGACGATTCCTTCTACATATCGCAATTATACATAATACCTATTTATATGATAAAATCATATTTATTTATGAAATGTTATACCTGAAAGCACGAGGTCAATTTGCAGTTCTGTTTTCAGAGCAGTTTTTGCTTATGTAATATTTACTTCAATGTCATAATACAGTGGAAATATCCTGATAATTAAAATTACTGAAGACTTATTTATTTATATGTTAAGTCAGTAGGCCCATAACATTATGCCATAAGAAGGCCTGCAGTTACTCGGGAAGTGTGTCGATATTATGGTCGATATGTTATGACTAAGCTAACGCAGCGGAAATAGTTATTTTATACAGACTTCAAATTCAAAAATTTGCTTTATAATTTTATTATTTTTTTAACTAATTACTAACCTACTGAATAATTACTAAAACCTAACTCGCTTGGTACTATAAAGTATGTTCTAGTAGCAATTACTATGTGACCTACAACTACTGTTCGCTATCTCCGTGATTTCTGTTTTATTTAATGCCTTAACTGTTTCATAAACTACCCTCTATTAGAGACATATTATATAATAAAATCGTCAACCCGCACTTGGCCAGCATGGTGGATGCCTGTACCCTCATAGGAGGCCCGTGTCCCAGCAGTGGGAACGAATATTATGATGTCAGGCTGATGATGATATCTATCTATACTAATATTATAAAGAGGAAAGGTTTGTAATTATGTATGTATGGTTTTCACGCATAAACTACTAGACCGATTTCAAAAATTCTTTCACCATTAGAAAGCTGCATCTTCACTAAAAAAATTAGAGATCCTTACCAAAAATGCAATAATGTAACCCAAGGTGTAAAAATTTCCTTAATAAAAATTCTGTCATCGCGTGCGCTGCGGAATCTATTCCTTGAAGTACGAGGATGGTTCTTATGAAAAAAAAACGTAAACATGTAGGTACCACGGGCGAAGCCGGGGCGGACCGCTAGTACTAAAATATATTCAACTCTAACATTAAATTTAACCAGAAAAATATGCCAATAAATTTAAATCCCAGTCCATTAGATGAATGGTTGTACAAATAATGTATAATTAGCAACAACATAGTTGGTCTATATTCAGCGTATAAGATCGCTTGTACAAATGTCACGCCTCGTCGGACTGATAAACATCTTTATTGCACACTTCCGGTGAGATAATATCGCGAAAAGGGTTTAATTGGTGTTTGATTAAAACGTGTAAATTGTGACAATTTTACACGTAATGTGCAAAATTGATGGAAGATGACGATGAAAAGGTTGCAGCCGTTGGTTGCAACGATAAAGTTATCTGATTCAGAGCTAATAGTTTGTAAAGCTTTTTGCAAATTGCATGTGACGTTTTTTATTAAATTGTAAATTACGGAAAATAGGATTATGCATAACCTATGACATTATACAAGTGACCACTAGTAACTACGGATTTATGAGCACATAATATTATGCACTCTATTTCCGATTTTCTTATTAAATTCATATTTAAGCGGATTTAATAAGGAATAACCATTTCTCTGGTAGAAGCAATTGTTTGTAGGTTAACAATTAAAGACAATCATGTTAATAGATATATTTATTGTACAAAAAGAAAAAGCATTATACTGCAGTTTATATTTAAGAAACAAACTACTACAGTAACTAATGCAGTACACTAGTTTTTTACTCACACATTGTGCATTCCATAACACTTCAATCGATGTCCGTGTCGCGCAATCTATAGCACAGTGGCGCCACCTTCTCTAATACAAACATAAAGCGCCCATTCACCTCACTACAAAATGAATCGCCAACTCTACTTCGATTGTAATAAAGTCTAATTTGGAATACTTTCTCTAATCAGTTACACGCGTAACTTTGTCACGGCACACGCGCGTCGACTTCATTTTAAACAATCACATTATTGGCTCATTTAAAAGGTGGTATTCATACAAATCGCTCCTTAAATGTACTCTTTCCTTTCCCATTTGTCATTCCAGTTACTTTACAACGGGATGGAGCGAATTAAATAGCTTTCGCAAATCGTTCAAACGTGTATCGAGTGCGAATTGCGATTCTATATCGATTTCGTATCGATTACGACGCAAATCGATGATAAAATGGATATTTCCTGTTCCATTCAAGAATATTAAGATTTATTGGCAGGTTGAAAGCAAATTCGAAGGCAAAGGAGGATTGCTTAGTATCCTTTTAGTCGCCAAGCAAAATATCGAATCTAAATCGTATGATCAGATGAACAAGAATGAATTTTTAAAGCTGGATTTGATGAAATAGTATTGGCTAATATTTTAATATCGTTAATTGATTTTGAAACTTATAATAACTACACTACAATTTATTTAAATATGAACATTGCCAGACGCTACGTACCTACAGTCTATTAAATATATGTATAGTAATATTTACAAGCCATATTTTAGCGGATTATTTTTGATTACTGTTCTAAACCGGTAACATTTTATATAATTTTATCATCTGTTAATAAACAAGATTCTTAATCCCGCCAATATTGCAGAATCTGACATGTGTCAGCGGAATGTCAAATAAATATGGCGGTTTATTTGAAAGTAGAACATTTCGCCCACCCAATTTGACAGCTCCCAATTAAGACGCTGTGCTTTTCAGATTCAGACTGCACTAATGTGTTTGTACCAATTACCTAATTTAGAGGATCCTTTTACTCAAGAGCTCATTTATATTATTATGTGTATACTAGTATATACAGAATACAGATACTTAATAGAAGATGGAGAGACACCCGATTCTTTTCGGAATTTTGTTTCTCACAAATATGTAACTTGAAATCTTGGGCAGTTTCATGTCAAATATAGTTAATAAAAAACAGTCTAGTGTAAAGTAGATACTATTACTAGATCACAAATAAATAATTGATAGAAAATATCATTAATTATAGGTACTTAGTAAATCAACATATAGACATGTAATAATTCAGGTAGAGTCATGTATCCCTCAAGGCAATAGACACGAATATTGATACCTATTCCCAACTTAATTGGACTACGATAAATTTTAGACTGTGTCAAAGTTAGACCACTTTAAATTGACCCAAAATTACTCCGTTGAGTGAGTCATTTTAATCAATTATTGTAAGTAATTTGATATGCTGTATTCTAAGTTTACTCACTGTTATGTTCGATATAGGGGTTTCTAAGATACAATATTAGAAAAAGATTACGAAATGTCGAATCTTTGACTCTGTCTCTTTTCATAAAATTCTTTTTTTTTTATGTATTCACAATCAATTTGATACTTACTTTTATTAAAAAAGTATTCAAAGTTTCTGTTTAGTTATGGTGTTTTCTATTGAAAATGAATGGCTATATAATATATGATAAATTAATTATGCCATCAAGCTCTACAAAAAGACTTTTTCTCGAATTTTTAACCTAAATGAATACTAGCAAACTTATAAAGGACATATAAATATCGATTATCACAAAACACAGTGTGTAAACACCAAATATCTCTGCAAACAAATTCGTGGTAGCGAAATTAAGCACACTACTTACGCTTATCGTTAAATCAAATGCTAGTGTTTAATGTAAATATAGCAGCTGTAATGATATTATACTAAGTACTATTGTGTCATTCATTCTAATAACCATCTGTATGATTTCTGGAACTGCAACATTGAATGGGAAATAAATAACTACATAGTTTGGCCATTTCCTCTACATAGACTGTGTCTGAAACTCAAACATTTATTTATTCAATTAGACTTATTCTAGAAGCACTTTTGAATCGTCATTACATATTTTTAACATTTACCATCGATCTAGGATCATTTACCATAGGTCTAGGTTGGTTACAAAGCTGCAGCCCCCCTACGTTTATCTACAGCCTACGTCAATCTCATACATTCGTAGTCCATTCTATTGAACGCTACGCTAACAGAAAACCACTTGACTAGGGGGGCAGGAAGTCATTTTGTATGAAGGCAATCCCGCATATTCCTGCATCATTTGAATTAAAATATGTAAAATCTCTACATCTTGACCATCCTGCTTTACAAAATTAATCTATCAATACATTAGAAACAAAGAGATGAAGTTCAATCAAAGCGATTAGCTAATAAGCTGTAGGTCCTAAAAATTGTTGTTATTTCAGATGAAGACTAATAATAATTCATTCATAGCGTTCCTATTATACTGACATCTAGCAGACCTTGCAAACTATATGCTAAAATTACCTTTTATTAATTTACTAAATAAAATATAAGTACAAATCGACAACGAAAGCCTACTGGTATTTGAAATACAAATATTATGAAATAGTAATTCGCACCTCGCAATACAAGTTTTCAAGCGCCCTTATTACAAAGTATTAAGGTCCAAAATGGCCTGTAGAAATAGTTATAATGGTTATTGACTTGAAACTCTTAATCAATTTGATCTCGATCCTCTCATGTCTCAATGTTTGATCTAATGGTGTCTATGTTTGTCCGTGTGTGGATAGAAACGCTAAAAATAGTTAAAGTAAACAATGGTTCGATATGAGTTTCTAAATCCATGGTAATATTGATGATTACTGTTGTAATAGCTTCATCTGCGCCGCTTTCATTAGCGGAAAGAGCATTCTTGGCCTTTGTGTTTATGGTTGAATGTCTTTGTGGTTTAAATTTAAACGTAATTCTTCTAATATTATTGGTATTAAAAGGCACCGTAGATATGAATAAATGAATGAATAAAAACGCTTTATTGTACACCATTGCAAATAGGAAAAAGATATACCTACATATACAAAAGAGAGACATGTACAAATGGCCGCCTTATGGCTTTAGTAGCCATCTCTTCCAGGCAACCAATACAGGTACAGTTTTAGTAGTTGTTTGTAATTTATAAGAAACGGTTACTACAATTTTTAGGCTTTCAAGTATTGTATTAGGTTAGGCAATATCTATAAGAATCATGTTTTACAATCAACGTCATTATTTTTCTTCGAGTAGTATACTATAATAATTTAACGGGACTAATACGAATCTGGATTCGCCATAGTGATGATGCTATTTCTTCCTCCTCCCCTTTTTCTACTAGCGATCATAGCAGTCAAGAACTAAAGAATATAGACTGCTAACGTATAAAATAATGTAACTTTCACATACTTTTTCACTAATCGTTTAACCACAAAATGACGGTAACCCAAGAATCATTGAAAGAATCATCGCATTGAAACATTAAACTTCATCCGACCACCAGCACTCCATAAAACTATAATAAATCTTTGCTTTATCCTACATTGCAAATATTACACGCAAGCATAACAAAGATTGACTTAATATACATACAAACAAATTCCACACTCACACAATTCCCTGAACACATTGCAAAACATAAACAAGGAACTACGGACTTAATACTTGGGCTTCTTTTGATCTCTTGGCGTTCTCTGACAGCCTGGTACATGGCTGCATATTTCGCAGCATTTAATGGGAAAAGTAAATATCGTAAAATAAGGGGATTGGTAAAAATAGAATTGTTGCTAAATTCGGTTAACCGCCAGTGTTTGAGTTTGTTTTAATTTGAACAAATATTTGTTTTATTTTAAGCAGATTAATCCACGTGGGCTGGAAGTAAAATTCAAACTGAATATTGCATCACAAAATAATTTGTAAACATTATAATTAAAATATATACCTACGTTATACTTACCTAAACAAATACTTATTCATTTTACACATCGCCCCAAAGTAGGAAACAAAATAACTTTCAAGAATGAGTCTGCTTACATAGTGGTGAGATAACTCATGAAAAACATACTTATTCATTTATATTTTGATGTGTTCATCACATAGGTAGTGTATTTTGTGTATTGACCTTTTAAAACAAACCTTTTAAAGACTCAACGACATCTCAACAATATTTAATTCGTATAAAGAGCTAGTTCTCTACCCTGTCTCATCTTTGTCCTAAATCTCTTCGTTAGAATCACACGGAACTATCTTCATATTCAGTCTATAACTCCCTCAGATCGAACCCAATATTGGCAGATAGAAGCCGTATAAAAACACCTCTCGTATCTGTTAACAACATCCCAAAACGTGTACAGATTTACTCCTAAAATAGCGCTGTAAATACGTGGTGTAAATAAATGTCGGTGGATTGCGTCCGATTGATATATGGATGGATCCGGCGTGTCTGCGGGTATTTTACCATAGACTAACGTAGAGATATGACATCCATACTTCTTATAGAGTTTTATAGCTATTTTTATATCATCTTCGTCATTTTCAAGTACGTTATAAGTGACAAAATGTATCATGAATGAACAATATGCCTTCAATATGCGTACAATTATGTACTCATTAGTAATTATCGTAATTAGATAAAAGCTACAAATGTCACAAAAAGACACGGGGACTGGCCACTAACAATAAATTAATATATTTCTGACTCATGAAATTTAAATTCAAGTATGTTTCTAAGTGGTAGAATACTAGATATCCCTAATACCTTTTCGTTGAGTATTTATAACAACTATAAAAAGTTATACAATATTAGTTTCCGGAAACAAGGAAGAAAGCAGACCCATTCCTCAAGCATAAAAAAACGTTGTTACGCATCTGTAATTCTAATTTATTAATCTTTGCGAAAAACTAAGTTCGAAGAAAGCATGAACGGTGTTACGTTTAACTGGATTCAGATAATATTGACATTACATATTAAAATAATTTCCTAGTACAGGATAGTGTTCAAAGAAGGTCTTAGCATTTATTTCTAGAGAAAATCCTTGCGTACTAAACTTTACAATAATACGGAAACGCTATGAAAATACTATGTTATTTTTATTAATACTCATGAGGTATTATTTACGATTTCATCTGTTATATAAACTGTTACGAAATAATCAAATTATTGCCATTATATCTGAAATTGAAAAGAAAGTGTTATGAAAAGAGAAAGCGAATAAAGTGACAATTTCGAAAATTTCCTTATTATAGGTAAGTATCGTAAACATAACGAGCATTATTTATAGACTGTCATAAACCCTTAACATCTGACCTAAATCATAGCCAAGTTAATGTTATAAAGAAAATGACCCGACACCATTGGCAGATATTTAATGTCACAGATAATTAAACATCACTTTCTGTCTTTCTGTGTTTGTCTACGGTCTAATTGTATAGAAATGATAATACAATTAATCCAAATGCGTTTTCCACTTTTTTCACAATATGCTACCTTTCTGCATAATACTATTAAGTGTACCTACACTGTATGTTCTGGCTGCCCCGAAAACGAAACAATTCTAAAAATGTATAGTTTCCGGGACAGTCTTATATTATTGTATGTACTGGTAATTTAAAGAAAGCTCCAACCCTTATAGTGTATCAAAATAACATAGATTTACAAATAGCTTGCAGTTTGCATTTTTTTTTAAATATAGCAAAACATGAGCTAAACCTATTTGAAGATAGGCCACACATAAACCTATAATAATCTTAAAATATATAAACATACGAAGCGAACTTATGGCGGTATCTTCATTACACCTCGAGAGCGGTTTAAAAGCCATCATTCCTAATTACTTCAACAATAAGTCAAAAGTTAATTTAACTCAGCGCATTTATGTCAAAACACGCGTTAAACTGACGTTGAAGAGATGCCAAATTAACAGTATTATGTTGGTTACGAATGAATCGTAAAAATGAATTTAAAACCCATAAGTGAGCGTGTAATTCTGTTTTAACTGTATAAAATATTAACGGAAAGTTATCTTATATATTGCAGTTGAAAAATTGTGATCAATTTTTTATTATATTATTATGATATTATGTACTACATCGATTTTATTTAAGTCTAACGTGATTTTGCGATGATAGAAATAATAATTATGAAAAATAAAAATTATAGATAACATACTCTACAACTCATAGAGTCTGGGGACTGGGGTATATACTTATTACTAGCTTCGTTCCGCGGTTTCACCCGCCTGCCTCCGCTTCTGTTGGTCTTAGCGTGATGATATCTAGCCTTATAGCCTTCCTCGATAAATGGGCTATCAAAGACTGAAAGATTTTTTTTAAATCGGAGTAGTTCTTGAGATTCAATCAAACAAACAAACAAACTCTTTATATATTAGAATAGATTATATATAACTTACCGCTCTCTTCGACATTATTTCAGAATTGGATACCAAACATAATATATTGCAATTAAATGGTAAATTCAGTGGAACAGGAGATTTATGTGAAGCGCGGTCTACATGTTGAAGTGAATAATTACAAGGGGTTCAGTGAAACACATTTTTCCTCACTATAATAAAGGTTATTTTCGGATAATGGATATTTTGAACATGTCCTGGATTATTAGGTCACAAATAGAAGTTTATTTCAAATTTAAATAGCTAGATTTTTATTCGAAGGTATCATAAAGCCAATGAAAACTGAATTTTATAATCAAAGGCTTACTGTCATAAATAAAATTGATTTAAAATTTTATTGTTTTTGTCTATTATTATTTCTTGACCTAGGTACTCGTAACATGCGTAATATGTATATATATTTCTTTATCTAAATAGTAACTTTTAACTACATATTATGTACGCAATAACCTTTTATATGTTTAAATGAAGAGAAAGCATAAATGAAAGTGCTCATGAACCGCTATAAATTCCACAGAGTCTATATTTTCAGGAGACTAATAACTATTTATTCCGATGTCACTCCTGAACCACACTCAAAGTCAGCATTGATTTATTTGTGTAATTTAACACGCACTTGAATTATCAAATTATGAAATTTACAACGCTATTAAAACTTGAATCATGTCTGAAACAAATTCGCCGCGTGAATAACAACGCGCTAAAGCAAGGAATAATTTAGTATGCTATAGTGACATATCTATCAGTGAAAGAAGTAAATTATGTACTTTATAATCAGTTTTCAAGAGTCTAGGCGAAGAGGCGTTTTATGTATACGCTGAAAACATTATTACTCCGTTTATTTAGATATGGATTCAGTTATCACCCGTCGCAACAGTTTATTTTAGTAATTAGGTACACGGATTTTTCACTGGCGCTTGAAAACAATTAATTGATGTTTGTGTTTTTGTGCGATTTTAAACGCTGTGGGGAAAATACTTCAAAATAAAGTCACTCTGTATTATAAATACAGGTCACATATTGTGAGGTAATGATATATTCTGTACTATTAATATTTGGAACTACGAGTACCTAGTGATGAATTAACAAACATATTTTCAAGCTATATTTCTATGAAAAGATTAAAGAGCAGAGCAGAATGCACGCCTCTATCTAGCAATATTCTTACCACAATACACCCATTTCTCCAGCATAGAATTACTGTTACCGTTCAATAATTTCGTAGCTGATATTCTTTCCCTATACTATTTTTACGAATCCGCAAGAGCTATTTCTCTAGAGTCTAGACGACATAGTCCCCACTCGATCCACTTGACCTACGCAATAAAAGATGCAAATACGTGAAAAATCCGAGCAGCCACAGTGCAGACAGTATTTATAATGTTTATGTAACTGGAGTGGCAATACGAAGCCATTTATTTGTCTGGCGACGACACTCCGAGACACTATAATAGCGTAATAAACCGACCACCGGTCTTGTTGATAAATTTCATTTTTACATGTGAAATGTAACGATAAATAGCGGCTGAGTCGGGATCGTCTGCAGGGAAAATTGTATTTTTAAATGTGTTATGCAGTTTCGATTTTAAAACGTGTGTTTGAAAAGATTGTGTGTATTACAATTAAGGCGCTACCCGGCAATTTCGACTATGTTCAACCTCTATAAAGTCTGGTACAACATAAAGCACAATACCGAAAAAAATATATAAAATAGGATGGTCTTTGATCTTTAATTGCTCGCGAGGACTTTTTTCCAAAGTTAATAGATTTCTAGAAAAAAAATGTGCCGTGGTCATCGATTTTTCCGCAAATACTCTATAAACTTCGTAACCTGCTGACTTAGAGCTCTGAAATTTTTATGTTTAATAAATTATCAGTTACACAACAGTCCCTGACGAGGATATTTTGTTTCACTGATTAGTTTCTTTTTAAATACAAAATGCGAGGGAAAAAGAAGGTGCAGCGGGAGAGGTTTGAGATCCGTCAAGTATGGTCAAGGTTATTAGCGCATGTAAAAGCCTTAACCAGGTTGCCCAGCGTAGCTTCTCGGATTGTTACTGAAACTTGATGATGTTCGAGAACTTTTTATTGAGAAATGATAGGTAATCTTATACAACAGTCAACGAAATATTATAGTCTGTTCAATTCTCTTCAGCTCTTATCGTTAGTTTAAAATATGTACCTATATCGTGAGCAGATACATAGATACTTTTTTCTCATGATGGTACTATATATATATATATGTTTTTTTTAAAGTAAAATACATTGTCTACGCCTTAGAAGATGACACACCAAATAAAAGGTCATTCCTGAAAATAAATGGCTATTAAAATTCTCGCGTAGAATTAAAAATAATTATGTCCTAACATTTACCATGACTAGGTCGCGACTATCGGCTCGACATCAAAGAATGTTCGAATAAAAATATGATGTCGTTTATACTAACAAGTTGTTTTTAGCACATGTTTGTATATAATGAAGTAACATTCTGCTCTTGATAAGAGATCTATTATTCTTAATATCGGCTATTTGTCACTGGTTATGTAGTGTACCTAAAATTTAAATGTTCATCATTATGGAAAATGTAAGAATAGAGAAAATGTGCGAAAAACAGTCGTTTCAAAAGTATTTATTAATGTTTATCGACTTATTCTCCTATTTTAAATGTCTAGTCACAATCAATAATATGAGATAAAACAGGAGAATAATAGAGCAGAAACTACGAACTATTATTCAAAATGTGCCAAATTAGTTGTGAATGTAACCGATGCGAACCAGAGAACCTATTGGACTTAAAAAAATCACATTTCTCCGTCTCAATTTTACCGTCTACTTAAACTAAAAAATATTATGACGTTAAGAGCGTTCAAAAATTAACCTTCAAGAAGTTCCCATGAATTTTAAAGGCTTGTTTTGCCTAGCTCGTTCCAGTGCTTGTTTCACACAATAGGGTCATTACTGGGACCTAGGTAATAAACCTTAAATGAAAATACGTTAACATTGTGCCAATTTGCAGTATTTTTATTGGGGTTGTGGGTAAATGAAATGCAATTTTTCGTTCAATGGCATGGGTCTTAGAATTTAATTGTATCGAACTAGACGAGGTGTAACAATAAATCGAATTATAGTTTGTGAGATTAATATTACCCTAAGATATTACCTATGTGATTGAAGCATATATACCTAAGTATAAGTATAAGTTGGAAAGAATTCTTGATATCATTTACCGTAAATAGATATAGTAGATATAGTACCTTTAATATTTTATAGAACACAAAATTGATGTTGGAACTTGGAACATAGAAAGAACGTAAACAAAATTAAAATGTGTAGAAATGCCTTATCTCTAGGAAGAGATCTCTTTTAGACTTCCAGTCTGTGCTTAATAAGTTTATGAGTAATAAGTGCATTATAACAAGCTAAGAAATTAAAGACTTTTTAACGGATTTTAAACGCGATTTATTCATTATATTATTATGACGACGTTTCGAACGGGGAGACTACTCGCTGTAAAGTGTTCGAAACGTAAGGAAAATAATATAATGAATAAATCGCGTTTAAAATCCGTTAAAAAGTCTTTAATTTCTAAATGTGTTCTAATAGTTCTAATTTCTAAGTTCTAATTTCGCGTAAAATTAAACACTAGAAAATACTATATATAACAAGCTTGTCAAGCTCTCAGACAACTCTGATTTCAAATAAATAATTACTGTGCCTCCAGTGAATAAGGGAGTAAGACGAGTTATTCCCTTTGGTTTTTATTGCACCATTGGATTCAGCTCGTCAAAATACACAACATATCAAAAGGTCATATCTCTAGCTGCGTCCTAACCCATTTTTTCGAATGACCCAAACGGTATAAGTAGGGTGTGAATAACGGTATAAGTTACCTTATCCATCATTTTAGGCAATCGCAAAGGAACTATTCGTCTCGAGTCAAAAGTACCCACGAACACAAAGACGTATGTGTAGTTATACTTTTTGAATAAAGACTTAATTCATTTTGTTCCATCAGTCCTAACACTATTTTAGTATAAACGCATTTGTGTCATTTTTCTAACATGAGCATAAAGGAACAACTCTTTTAGTGTCATTGGTTCAAGTGACTACATGAGACAGTTTGGCATTAATGCCGTGTTGCTATTGGTCTATTATTTTGAATACTGCACGGAAACAACACACACTATCCCTTATTATTTTTAAATCGTTTTTTCAATAAATCTGCAACAACAAATCTTTACATTTTTTAAAAAAGGTATATAATTATATCAGTTAACTTGGGATACTAATATATTTCTATGGAAATTAACTATTTTTTGCAATAGATATTAAAAATACAGTTAACACATTAAGTGCATTTAATGATATCATACTCTTTGTTTATATAAATACAGAACGATAATTGAATCATCTAAATAAAACCGGCCAAGTGCGAGTCGGGCTCGCGCACAAAGGGTTCCGTAGCAGCAAATATAATAAATTACAGTTAAATCAACCTATCTCAAAAACTATAAGAGATACTTTGATCAAACCAAAAATCGTTGAAAGAGTTAATTAGCATGCATCACCTCTATTTTTTTTAGAATTTTATACCCCGTAGTTATAAAAATAGAGGGGGGGGGACATACTTTTTACGACTTTGAGAGCTGATATCTCAAAAACCGTTCACTTTAAGAAAAATGTTTTTTAGAAAACTTTATATCATTTTAAAAGACCTTTCCATTGATACCCCACACGGGTATGTACATCGAAAAAAAAAATTTCATCCCTCAGTTACATGTATGGGGGGCCCCACCCCCAATTCTTTTTTTTACTATTTAGTGTCATATTTTTGTAGCGGTTCATACAACACATATTCCCATCAAATTTCATCACTGTAGTACTTATAGTTTCCGAGTAAATCGGCTGTGACAGACGGACAGACGGACAGACGGACAGACGGACATGACGAAACTATAAGGGTTCCGTTTTTGCCATTTTGGCTACGGAACCCTAAAAAGCCAACAAAAATGTTAAACTTATATTTTCTTCTTATAATTGGGTAAGTTTTTAAAAAATAACTCGTTTTTAATCTTTTTTTTGAAAAATTATCTAACTATAATAATCAAGACAATAATACTATAGTCTATAATAGTCGCTTAAAAAAAAGTATTTATAACCAGTCTTGACAATTATGAATATTGTTTTCTCCGCATATAGCGTTTTAGCCACTGTGCTTTGGTAATTTGCCTTTTTTATAGGAAAAAAATCCGCAATATCGATACTTCTTTGGTCCTGCATTTTCGTAAACATTTTATGGATACTCTGGTACCACATATTTTGAAAAAATTGGGCTATTGTCATGTAGAGTCTCTTCAAAGTGCGTGCCACAAGTCGTATTTGCATCCAAGGTACCTTCAAATCTGTGCTTAATTTTTTCATAAAATCTTTGCGGCTCATTGTTTTTTCTTTATTTATCTACATTATTTTTATATAATATGATATAGAAATTGTTAAAATTCTATATCATGCCGTAAAATATCGCCACTGACCACCTATAACTTTTCCTGTATTAACTAAACATACAGGAATATGGTTTTCGGGCTTCTCTTATCTCTTTATAGTGCTTGTATCCTCAATGTATACCACCATGACATTGTGGCGTTGCCACTTTTATTATCTATATTTTATTATCTGTGGCGTTTCGAAACGGAACGCACTTGATCGAATTTTAAATTGATTCGACGATTAATTTTCACTAGGACAATAGTTAATACGCAAAACGCAATACGCAGTTGATACCAATACTCAATGATTGTCTCCTGCTAACCTGTACAGACTAGACTCATTGTGGTGACTGGTGAAACATTGTATAGCATTAACAACATAGTACTGTATTATTGAAAGATAGATCAAATGTTTATTTTACAATCTACGACTTTCATTATACATGGGTAACAAAACCCCATAACATATTCGGTTTTATTCCGGTCAACATCTTCTGCAGCCACCCAATCCCCTTGCTTGAAGTCCAAATCCAGCGGAGGACAATAATCGTCATTTACTAAAATTGAAGGTTCTTCGTCCTTAGTATAAAAGTTGTCTGGATCCCATTTTATACTCAATCTATAGTATAATACTATAGATATCATGTGAAACGTGACTTGGAAAAAAATTATTCAAATAAATCACAAAATAAAAATTTGAAACAATCTTAAAAGTTACGAAAAGCCCAATTATACATCAAAATGACGCACAACATCCTCTTTACTACAAAATGGCGGAATTTACCGGGATGAGCCAACTATGTACTGCTAGGTCTCGACGGCTAATAAGTTGGTTCTGGATTTTGCAGCGATTCGATGGTAAATATAGAAGAGTTCATACGTCAAATTTACGTAGATTGGACTTCTAGGGTTAAATGCATAAATACCTAAATGTTGTTTTGTTTTTATTATCTAATAACGATAAAAAAACCCGTTGATTTCATTCGTTTTTCAAGCTACGTGCATAGTTTTTCCACTAAAATGCCTCAATTGAGTCATAAAGTACACAAATTTCAAGCATAATAAGTCACATCATTTCTATAAAACCAAAACTGGCAATAATATAAGTCGTGTTGTGCGACTATGAACATAGTGCATAAGGGCATAAGTCGTTATATTGCAAAGAGTAAAAATAAAATTATGTGAATACATTGAGTTATTCCATGAAGTACTCGTTCATAAGGCCACAACTACAAAAAAACACGAAAAAAGTATATTTATGGGGTTGTTACAATATGTGTTCATATGTAAAAATATAGTCTAACATCATATCTTACACATACAAGCTTAAAATTTTGAATTAATAAAGATTTAGTATTGATATATAGTTTTTTGTCTCTCCTGAAAAGTGCTGTTTTTGAGTTATTCCCTTATTCACTGGAGGCACAGATTAAATATAAATGATACGTACAAAATAACTGAATAATTACTTGCATAAAGCATTAACTATAAAAGCTTCAAACCATATATCATTCATAATCAAATAAAAATACTTTTAACATTATAAATATTTATTATGTTTGAATATTCATACATTAGAATTTACTGCATTATAAATGATGGATCACAAGATACGTAAGTTTTAACACTCGAATTGATGTTCGTACATAAATTTACAAGCCCATTATTAAATACGCCATTAATCCCACTAATGGGATTACTTAACGGCTAATTAAAATTAATAGGAAGTAAAAATAATTAACGTGGTTGAGAAAAGTTAAGAAGTCACTCGTATCTTAGAAATGTCTTGTCATTTTATGCTCTATTGAATTTTCACAATCTTTAAAATTTTAAATTAATAATATTTCGCCCCCGTTATCAAAGAAAAACCCGCATAGTTCCCGTTCCTGTGGGATTTCCGGGATAAAAAGTAGCCTATGTCTTATTCTGGGTCTTCAGCTACCTACATACTAAATTTCATTGTAATCGGTTCAGTAGTATTTGCGTGAAAGAGTAACTCATAAACTTTCGCATTTATAATATTAGTAGGATAGTAGAGCCGTATTATACAGATACGTAGTTTGTCTCCTGACCCTTCTTGCCATGACCTGGTCACGTGTTAAACCAAAAATGCAAATAATAACACACAATTATACTCTTATTTACATAGAATTCTACTTGAACGTTTATCTTTATCGGTTTCTAGTTACATCGTCATAGCTTTGACACGATCTTTAGATAAAAACGTTTAGTTTACGAACATTATTATAATATGCTCTTAATTTGCACATTAATTGTGGCTTTGATAAAAGTAATTATAAAAATTATTCATGGCTCCGCATTTCGTTTAGATACTTATTGAGTTTTTAGGTTTTTGTTGCTTGTATTTAACTACAAATTTTTAAATTAGGGCACAACATTAATCAATTAATGTTGTTCTTCATTTCATACGATCCGACGCCTTCACTTACCGTGCATTACTCGGCGACGTTCACACAAACAATAGTTTGAAACTTCCATTAAAACTAAAAAGAATTCTAAATACATTATTAATCCATCCAGAGTGACCTCTTAACATGATATAGTCGATTATACTTATCCTAAAACAAATGACGTCATCAAAAATAAAGAACACATGAAATGAAATTGATTCATAAACAAGCAAATTAAATACGTCTATTAAATAAGCAAATAAAATTTAATTAGCTTGCAAGCTGTTGTAACAATGCAACTGTCACAGCCGGCAGCTGAGGCTTATCTGTCTAGATCTAGATAACACTAAGTCAAGTCGTTAATAGCTCGTAAATACATTCATTAAAAACTTATTCGTAGAGTCATATTATGAATATGTGCAGTGTTCAAGTTTCATTATTTACGCCTAAAACTCCTGGACCAGAATGGGACGTATACCATGTTTTTAGCAGGACAGATAATTATATTTACAATTTTTTTATTGGCTCAAGCATATCTATTACTTTTTATATTATTATAATTTAGTCCAAATACGTAATATTATGTCTCTTTATCTGTAATACTTTGTTAAATATAAACTTATTTTTACGTTACTCTTATTAAAAAATTGGGTATAAATTGTAAATAATTTGGAAAATCCAAAAGTGCACGCCTCATAATTTTTTTTTAATAAATATTTATTAATTATTATTTTTGTTTATTTAATAACAATTAAACCACATCGAATCAGACCCTGAAAAATGAAAGGGTTCTATTCCTGAGCATACTCAAGCGTAAGAGAAAAAAAAAGACTCGATTAGTAAAGTATTTCGGTCGCTATCGTGTTAACAAGAAAAAGGATCCGCACATACAGACACACGGACGTCCAAGACAGAACTTTTTTAAACTGTTTTTTAACTAGTTTAAATAACAAAAATGACATCAAAAATATCATGAACGTTAAAAATAGTGTTTTTTCTTAATATGTGTGTATGTATTATCTTACAAGTGCAATGTATGATGCATAAAGACATTTTAAGTTTGAAAAATCAGATGTTTTGCGCGAAGTGACAGTAGTACACGTAGTATATTATTATTAGTCTGTGGTAGTACCCACCTCAACGCTTCGCTTATGAGGCGTGCAATTCGGTAAAGTTAAAATTGTAAAGTATTGTAACAAAATGAAACAAACTAAATATAATGTTAGAATATTACTGATTACGATGAAAAGAAACATGTTCGATATCTATACTAATATTATAAAGCTGAAGAGTTTGTTTGTTTGTTTGTTTGAACGCGCTAATCACAGGAATTACTGGTCCGATTTGAAAAATTATTTCGTTGCTAGATATCGAGGAAGGCTATAGGCTGTATTAATTATCATCACGCTAAGACCAACAGGAGCGGAGGAATACGGGTGAACCCGCGGAGCACAGCTAGTTAAAGATAAATGCAGTTATAATGTATTTCGTATTCGTATTTCGTGCAACAAATTTATCAAATAAAAGCTACGACTATTAGGTACATTCTAATATTCAATAAAATAGGTTAACTTATTGTATCATTGAAATAAATGAAATATTTATAATACAAACGTGCGCTTGTTTATTTATTTCCTTGTTTCGCGAATGATAAATATTGAAATTAAATTTAAACTGTTAACGTTTAATAAGCTTTTATTTTATTGTCTGTACACAAATTTAATAATAATAAATCGTTTATTTGCAAGTAAACATGGTACACATAGGTGTTGAGATACATTATTACAATTTACAGCATATTTAGCCGTCATTCAACGGCATGCAAAGTAATACATAATTGATTATATACATTTTACATGTCTTTCTTAATTTTATTTTATTAAAATCAATTCATTTGTTATTCATTCACATTATTATAATTAATATTTGACAATTCATTCATATGTATACATTTTATATTTATTACAAAAATTACATACATTAATTAAACTCAAAACGCAATCATGTAAGTTACTAAGTATTACTAAGTATTACATTACTATAGTATTTACATTATATACTTAACATCATTACTCAAATAATACAATTGGAACCGGGTACTATATTGTGAGCAAACTTAAAATTGGCAGTTGGAATAAAAAATACATGAAATAATCTTGTAAAAACACCTATGTCATAATTTATCCTGTGTTCTTCACGTCCATATAGATTTTAAATAACATGAACTAATTGCTCTCACACCTATATGTCTCAAAACTTTTGAGTTTGTTACGTTAGTTTGTTACGAGATTGTTACGCAAACGTAACAATTTCCTATACAAATTCCAAAAATTCTAGGGTTCCATTGACCCTTGTCCCATATTATCTTGTCCATCTACGACACTAACGGGAGCATTTATTAGATAACCAACTTTCACCTAATTACATGCTCCATGTCTTATTAATAAAGTATTGGTTTTATTGCTGCCCCGATATAGACAGGGTCCAATTAGCATTGGATGTCACAACGCATGGAAATCTAGGCATCTGTTGACAGGTTTATTATGGGAGTTAAGAATATCAAGGAATGTGTAGAACTGGGTCAAACTCGTTTCAGAAAGAACCCCCTGATAGGAAGTTGATATGCAAGACGTGTGAGCGTATCGGAAGTAGGTACGCTGTACGATCAATGAAATCTAGACAAAACAAATAAGATATCCAAGTAGTTTTGATACATGTCTGTGAGTTTTTCAATCATATTCTATACAAAATGGTATGTACATACATACATCTACGCGGCTAAGACTTAATTTTATAATTACCTGCTAGTGTGTAAGTTCAAAATTTCAATTCAAATAATTTTTAAAAACAGCTTATTTCAAGCTCTCCATAATGTTCAAAAACATAACATTAATTCAACATTAATTCCATACAATATGACAATTTTGCAAATTTCGTTCCCAATAACAAAAAATAGTTATAGTTAAATATCCAACTGTAAATAAGGTTTTAGTCATATTAAAGCTCATAGACGCGGCTTAAGATCTCGGAAACAAATTTAGAGAATAATAAAACAGTAAATCAGTGTTAGTAATGTTGATGATGTAATTTACGACGTTGATTGCTCGTTTGGGAATCGATAGGCTTAATAATACTATTTGGTTAATGGTGAATCTTCAAACGCTTTACATATTTATGAATATTTTTATTGAATTATTAAAGGCTCAGCTTAGTAATGGGCGGTTTTTTAAATTCTTAATTTAATCTTTATTGGCACTTTTCATTATAAAATCCTCCAACCAGCATACGCGCTATATTTCGACTTACTAATTAGTTTATGAAACATTGATAGCAAATTACTAAAATACTAATTTAATTCTGAAAATACTTATTCATTGTACCCAGGTGTTTAAATACTTATCAGGAATTGCATTCATAATTTTTATTTATAATTCTACAATATCTTCGATATCACAAGAATACAGTCGTTGTTATGTAAAGATAGCAATCTTAACACAGCACCGAACACAAATAAGAAAAGAATACATCTTAAATCTCCCCGTGACCACGCTCGCTGTAAAGTGTTCGAAACGTCGGGAAATTAATAAGTATCTATCTATTCTATACATATAATAAAATCGTAGGAAAGTCAAAACTGTATCTATACATATAATAAAATCGTAGGAAAGTCAAAACTGTACATTGAATATTTTTTTAAAAGAATACATAATCCATGATCTATAATCGATATAGAAGCCAAAAATATAGTTTTTAGAATTTTTGTCTGTTTGTCTGTTTGTCTGTTTGTCTGTTTGTCTGTATGTTTGACCGAGCTAATCTCGAAAAGTACTGCATAGATTTACTTCAAATTTTGCATGAATATTCCTAAGAGGTCGGGTGAGGATAGTTTAAACATATTATCATGATATCACCTTCGGGGGAGAAGCTGTGAGCCTTTATTTTTCTTACATATTCCGTGTACTACGACAGCGTACAATCTAAAGACTCATGTTTAAATGTTGGTTTCAAGTAAGCCATGCTATTATCTAGCTTTACAAAATAAAAACTATGTCATTTACGTAATTTGGGCAGAGAAACAGTTAAATTAATCTTAGCAGTATAAAGACAAATTTGAAACAGCGCCATCTATGAAGTGTTAGAAAAATCAAACACACGTTAACTATTGGAAATTAATAATCAAATGACGCATATATAAATGTTGTTTGACAATAACTAGATTGACACTATAAAAAATGATGCCATTTAAGTAACTTGGGAAGAGAAACATAGTTTAAAGAATGTAAGTTGTATAATGTTAATTTTGTAACAGCGCCATCTATGAGATTTCGTAAAAATCAAATCAATTTAGATGTTAACACTACTGAATAATATACAGTTGGAAATTAATAATTTAAATATAATTATGTTATTTATTTAACTCTTTAGCCCATATCTTCCCTTCCCTATAAGGTATATTTCGTGTAAATAATAAATAAACTACATTTTTTTAAAGTGAGGGTAGATGGTAAAACTAGACACCATTATCTACAGTTAATCTAATATTGATTGCGTTCATTAGTTACAATTTTAAAAATCTTCGTATTTTACCGCCCGCGGGTTCGTCCGCTTTGTCTAAAACCTATAAATTATAATATACTAAAACCTTCCTCTTGAATCAGTCTATTATCTATTAAAAAAACCGCATAAAAATCCGTTGCGTAGTTTTAAAGATTTAAGGTCTGTGATTTAAGCATACAAAGGGACATAGGGACAGAGAAAGCGACTTTTTTATACTATGTAGTGATATTTATAAAGCAATTGAATGCCATAAAACCAAAAATATCAAATGCAATCTTCGTGTTTTGTGAATTTTCACCATCATGCGTTCCCACAAAAAGTAAGTTGTTACTTATAGGTATTTATTTTTTATAATGATAGCAATTCATGTTTTTTGTTGGTAGGTATTATATTACACTTTTAGAATGAAATAATAAAATGATGAATTCTTTTATTATTTTGAGGTGCATTGGGAACAGTAGTTTTTGAATTCAATGCTCATAAAATTATATCGCCTTTGGAAGACGATTTCTGCTGATATTTTTACAACACCACTTGAAAATTGATGATTGGATGATAAAAATAGTAGCAGCGAGGATTAAGTGGAAATTAGTAATCATCCGCTTCGTCAATTTTTGACTGAAGTTAATGTCCAACGTCCAATGGTTCAATCATTGGAAGTATCTCGGGAAATTTTGGAGAATATTTTTCAGGAAGGAGAGGAGGGGCAGCCAACCACATATCAAACGACTACGTTTTAGTACTAAAAAAATGTTATTCCAAATGAAACGTAAATTTTGCACTCACAACTGTACAAGTAATGTTTTTATTTTGACTTTGCGGTTATCTGATTATAATATTTATCGTCATGGCTATCGAGGTACCGACCGTACTGGGATCAGAGTACATGATACAGTTCATCATCCAGGATTGCTAAGAGCATTTTAACACTGAAAAAGATGTTTTCTTTGAATCGTAGTTGCTTCATTTATTTATTTTTAATCATTTTACATAATATGTTTTATATTTTATAAATATAATATCATTTTCATTATTTAAGTAGATAAATTATGTAACGGTTTTATAAGAAAACACAGTATATTTATTAGGCGACGGTGATTTCTTCCAGGCAAAAGATATTCATCAGCTCAATAAAATTGAATAGTATGTTGTTAGTTATTCTTTAGATTCACAATTGTAATGAGCATTTCCGCAAGCAAGTTGTATCGTACTTTAGATATATCTGAATAGTTTTGACATATTAAAGTTCCAACAAAACCCTCAAATTTTTGAGCAGGGTTGAGCAAGATAATTTGAAAAATGTGCTGTGTTAAGTATTATAGAAAAGGTTAGTTCGTTAGTAATTATTATTTCTTGTTCATTTACATGTTGTTAGTAAAAATAAACTTTGACTAACAGTCAAAGTATATTTTAACTAATACTACTTAATATCTATTATACCTACTTATGTTCAGTATTTATCTGTATTATTATTGCTTGGTAATTAATATATTTTCATGTCGTATACCTAATTATAAACGTAAGTTTGATGTGTAATTAGCTGGATTTATTTTAACACACTCACAGACTTATATTTTATGTTAAAAGAGTGTTAATAGTGTAAAATATCATGATATTTTTTCACAATTAATAATAATCCTTTTTTCTAATGGTCTTGGCATTAAATTAAACCGCGCTGTCGTTTCGTTCACAAAAAGTGATGTTATGAGGAGCATATTCGGTCCTCATATCATAAAAAATCTGTGCGAAAACAATAAACACGTGTGAGGCAATCACGGCAGATCTGGGCGGTCTGACGCGAAGTGGGGACAGCGTTGTCACTGTATCGCTCTTGCCACGCTGTTCAACAGACTTATTCGATGGTTCAGTTTTGTGTTAAGACCGCTGTGACAACCAACCCGTGAGACAACCAAACCCGGTCTCCCCTACTATCCCGTGAGACCGAAACCTTCACTGAGAGGGTATGACGTCTCACAGCTGATCGCAAACGGCATATTGTACTATCCCGTGAGACCGAAACCCTCACTGAGAGGGAATTACGTCTCACTACTGATCACGACAGTCATATTTTATCTCGAGAATCTGAAACTTTACTCAATATGAAGACCGTTTGACAAATGATAGGGTGCATCATAATATTATTCGATCTCTTGAAGATGAACATGAGCATAAGCAATGACTAGAGTAGGGACGCGAATATTACAATTATATGAGACAAGAACGATTAATAAGGTTGTTTAATGAAAGATTAAGAATTCAAACTATTCGGTCTCTGGAAACGGACGAATAGCGAGAGGCCCGTCGTACTGCAGACAGATTTCGTCATAGTCTAATGACTTGAGGTAAACAATCTACGAATTCGGTGGTGTGGTCTGACAAATATAAAAGTGGGTTTGCTTATAACCTCACAATTGATTATAGATCATCTTCTGTAAAGGCGTAGTATGTTCTTTTTGTAATGCTTTAAAGTGTAGTAAGGAGTCGGCTTTCATTTGAAGATACACCGGAATCTTTGAAATCACTACTTTTAGAGGAACATACTGTGCAATGTAAACTGTTATATAGACAATATTCGCTCTTATAGTAGCGCGTTTCAAATGATCCTTTGGTGCTCAATAATTATCAGAAGGTCCGTTCATGCTTACTTTTAAGATACAAGGTCAATTTTACCATTTGATAGGATCCCTTTTGCCTGTAGGCCAACCTAAGTTTGTTTAAATATATTTTGTATTCGACTACAACGAATAGTGGAATACAAGAAATCAATATTTCTCAAATTTAAAACTGAACTCATTTCACAATTTTAGAACAGGTTAATTCGTATGTATGCAGTTTTAAATCGACATTAGAAGCTTTTCCTCAAGATGGTGATATCGGCACTCAGGAACTCCCTGGACGTGTTATAACGCCCAGGCCACAGTATTACAAATTTTTCCTAAAATAGAGCAACGAATGTATTTTCGCATAGCAACGGAGGGGAACTCGCGGGGGGGTCAAGTGACGCGGGCCACTTACCACAAACATGTTTAGTTTGTGGTACCGAGCGCGAAAGAAAGTCATCGTGTTTTTAGTATTTAATACTTAAGTACATATTCTATAATGGTGTGCTCAAACTGTTAATCTACATTTAATTTAGATTATTATATTTTGATACTAAGTAATGTAGAATTTAAATCACATTCATTCATGTTTTCTTCAGATTTTAAGATTTTCTTATCAGAGTGTTCAATTTTAATGTAAGTAGTAAAATTTTATAAGAGACAATAATTAAGAACATTCAAAAATAAAGTGTCACGTATTTTTTTTAAACGACGAATGACGAAAAACGACCTAAGCGCGGACGAAGTCGCGGGCAACAGCTAGTAATGAATAAATCCGTTAAAAAGTCTTTAATATCTAAATGTATAAAAACTCGCGTAAAATCAAACGCTAGAAAATACAAATAAGAAAATTCAAAATATAATCTGTTGTTGTTGTTTCTTAAACTTTGTTCGTTCCAACCTTAAATCTCTAGGCATAATACAACAAGATTACTGTACTTTTTGCAAATAGACCGTAGAGTCACCACACTCCCGCATATTTCATACTGAATTGCTCTCTTCAGTACTTTTTGATAGATTAACTACTAAATATCATCTACATTAGTACCCAAATTAAAAACTCAACGCGTGGGTGCGTTACCGAATATTTAATGATGAAATTTAATTCTAATAAATTTATAAGGGTCATAAAGCCTGTAATCTTAGATTAATTATATGTTGTTATTAATGCATTTTCGATTCGATAGCCGTAAATAAAAGAGGCTGGCTATAATTGGTCCAGAATTATCTGAGATTATTATGCGCATAATTAGATTGGACAGAACAGAAGCATTGCAGAAGCAAAGGATTTTGAATAGATTTCGTTAATTTATTTTAATTTCATAAAGGGCTATTTGCAATTCGGAATCATGAATTACAAATTGTTTTGTTATTTTACAGGTACATCAGTTTTTATTAATCCTATCGTTTAATGACTTGGACAACATCTATTCTATCAAATTTGTAAAACTTCTCGGTAATTAACGGTCTCATGTCACAAAATAAGAGTGCAAAACACCCAGAGATTAAATCAAAACTTAGGTATTACATTTTAAATCAAATTATACCTTATCTACAATGATTTACAAAAGAAAAGCTTTCAATCTTAAATCCAAAAAAATATATTTGAAAACGTGTTCTAACTGAAACTATTCACACTACAACATATCGACAGCAAACGAAACAACATATATTATCCTCCTTTGACATTAAAAACATCAAACGCATTGATATTTTTAAAAATACAGACGATATACCTAATTATACTTTACTACAATTTCCTAGAAGTCGAGTATTAATGTTATTGATCACTATTAGGTTTATTTGCGGAATCTCGACTATTTCTCGTCACATTTAATTGGAGTATCGCCAACCGGTGTGATCAAACTATTAAGTAGGGTCATTTAGTAGTGCACGTTAAAAATCATTGTGCATCTAACAATGAAAGCGGCGGATGAAATTATAATAGAAACTAGCGGTCCGCCCCGGCTTCACCCGTGGTACATATTTCGCAATAAAAGGTAGCCTATGTTCTTTCTCAGGGTCTAAAGATTATCTGAGCCAAATTTCATCAAAATCGGTCCAGTAGTTTATGCGTGAAAACCATACATACGTATACAAACTTTTCCTCTTTATAATATTAGTATGTATAGATAACAAAATGAATCCTGCTAATATAGAGGGTGATTTGTTCGTAATAAAATATACTTCTAAATACTTCTACTATGTTTCAAAAAGTTAATAATATAATTAATCAATTCATCAAAATTTGCTAATTCCATTATTTCATGTACGTTTCTCCAGGGCCCATCGAAAATTTCCACACTGTATACATAATATATCCTATTTATTAATTTTAAAACAAATGATCACATTCCTCACTATACTAGGCACAATACTAGGTTTAAATATAACACTGCGATGTCAATATTTTTCTCAGTTAATTAATGATATTTAGTAAGTCTTCAGTAATTAATTTATGGGTTTTGTGCGCTAGTTTGTGGCGTGAATTGATTCCGTGCCATGATTCTATAAAACAAAATTTAATCAGACGTCGTGACACAATTAATCTTCCTTTTAAAATTTGTGCTTAAAACGTTAATGAAAGATCTGATACTAGACTTTCATTAATTTATACTTTATTGAAATAAACATAAACAACAATATTACAAATACATGTTATATTAAAGCCTCTTCTGGTTATATTCTCTCTCATAATTATTTTATATCTCATAAAACCTTTTCACATACCGCTCCTTATGTATGAATAAACAATTGTTAATCAAAGAAAGTTTATTCAAGTTTCCTTCCGATATAAATAATTAAATAGGCCCTAAAGCTCCGTGTATGTATGTGTGTGTATTCGATGTTTTGGTGTGTGAAAATGTCATTGTCCATTCGGAGGGTCAACAGCGAAGTCGTAGTAATTGCCTCGAGAGGCTCCTCGCTCTGTGTCGCCTATATAAAAGAAAATCTGGTGGTTTATTGATTGATCCGTTTTATGACATAAAGGATATGAATACAGCAGAAAGCAAATGTATATCAAAACAGCAGACTTTCCCTACAACCAATAGAACGATGAATAAAATTTGCATAGTTCCTTTTTGCCCCTCATCATCTTCATTCGCTAAGTAAATCAGGTTATCTATATCCAATGAACATGTTGCCACTGGACACCTGTCACGACACGTCACACACACACACACGCGCACACACACGCACACGATGCGCATGAGTGTACCAATTCGGCGTAGGCGATCCCGTGCAATTACGCGCTGATATTATCCAATGATTTTAATGTTATCGCTTTTAGGGTTGAGAAATTTTTAAAAACTGGGGCAAAAATTAAATGAAGAGTGTATGTATCAATAATCCTGCAGGATAAAAAATTTAGATAAAAACTGTCATGCTTTACCTAAGAGAGCTGTTACAAAAAGTTGACAATTTTACTTAATTACTACACTATTAAGTGATGTCTCGTGTTCCCAAGTGGGGTAAGGGGCAGATGCATTATGCATCTGTTTCACCGATCGATTTTCTTTAGGGACAAGTAGGTGATCAGCCTTCTATATCCTGCCAGACCGAGACATTTTTTTTCTTCGTCTCCACTGGGAATCGAACCCAGGAACCTCGGTTTTACGCTCACGCGTCAACCACTGTACCAAGCAGGCGGTTACAACACTATTGATATCTTTTATATTATTTTTGGACTTTTGTTTTGTCCTTATTTCATTGCAGGCAGGTTTTATTGCTGCCAAGTACTATCATATCATATTATTTTTATCATATTATTATTATCATATCATTAATAACATGCCCAACTTTCAAGTTTACAATGTTATGATCACCGCGTTTTACAACTACATGGATGAGCATAACATGAGGATCATTTCTTTTACGGCTTAACAGAACTAACCTGTTTAGTATAACTACAGTTACAATCTAGGTTCGTTAATTATTAATAAGAAGAAATAAAATTAGAAAATAATATAGATCAAGGTCTTACAACTTACTTTTAACTTGATTCTGCGATCAAGGAGTACGCTCCCCTGAGCGTGGGTAGGGTAGCGTGGTGATGGTGGTCATACGTTCACGCGATGATAAAATATAAATAAATATAAATAATAAATAGGGATTAGCGATAAGACTCTACATTACGTAAACGTATGAATGAAGTCACTCACCAACAAAATAATATCTACAAGCGATTTATTTCTTTCGTTTCTTCTTTGCAGTGAAGCTCTGTCGAGATTTTCTTTGTATAAAGGACATAAAATGAAAACAAAATCCTGAATATATTTTATAACATTTTACTGAAATAAATATCCCAATAATATTATTATTACATTCATAAAGCATTGTTTTCAACCTAGAAACTTGATCTCCATGGGTCTGATCATAAAATATTGAATTACATTGAGAAATTTTCCACTTGCAACTTTATATTAAGCTATAAACTTTTCCAGTTAGAGTATCGTGCGAACTACTTTTATGTTCAACTTCTAATATCTATATTATACACATCCGTTATATGTGTATTATTGATATGAATGGTAAATAAAACGCAAATAAATAGATAAATATTTTATTACTTCAGATAAACATCAAAATAATTATTCATTTTCCAAACTTTATATTATTTTTCCAGTTTCCTATACAACAGTAACACAGTCATATCATATTATGCTATATGGTCAATGGTCATATCCCCACTATGGGTTTATTTTTTTTTATTTATTTATTGGTTTACCAACGTTTGTTTACATTTTTACATTTTTACAAAAGTTTAGATACACAAAATAAACAAACATGGTTAATGTAACAAACACTTACTGGCAAACACAGCATGCAAAAACGTTAAACCAGTTTATTTTTTAAGTACATAAAAAAAAGAAAATTCTTTCTAGTACATAAAAAAAAGAAAATTCACTATGCGTTTAAAAATGCTTTCACAACTACAGCCAGCTATAGCATAATATAAATTATCTATCTTGGTACCAAAACCTCGTAACTCGTGACCAATATAGCAAATCAGGTAAACAATTCAGTAGCTTCCATTCACAATACAGTATACAAGCCAAAACAGGCGCGTGTCCACACATCAACCATAGACTCCACAGCATACTAAAGATTACATTATGGGCAGTGTTGGCCCAACAAATGATCGTCGATGTTTGCCGCCGTTACGACGATTACGAATAAACCTCTACAATGACGGCTATAGACATTTAGGCCATCGACACTATCGTGTTTGCCTCGATTCGCCCAATGCCGCCCATTTAGAAGAAGGTCCATTATATTCAATGAATACGTATTGACATCCCCAACATATAGTGACAAGCTGACCGACTTAAACTGAATGTTGGAATGATGCCTACATTTGTTCATTGATAAACCTGAAGCAGAGTAATAATGTTATTCCAATATGGGACAGGCTGGTGCTTGAAAATTAATAAGAAGGTGTTTAACGTTTACATAATGTAACAATGAATCGTATGTGATAAACGGAGCGAGAAAAGATTTTTGAAAAGAAATTAAAGTCTTCTACGGTATCGCTACAAGAATAATTGCTAAGTCAAAATGTGTTGCTGTTGTGCAGTAGCACAACAACACGTGTGTTTGTTCACAACGCAAATCGTTAAAATTAAGAACATGTCATATTCAATGTCTATTTTTATACAAAAATGAAAAAATATTGCTTGAGATGTAAGGAGAGCAAAATTATTATAGAGCTAAAATGGACTAAGTACATATAGAGATATTATATGAGACTGACCGGTTGGCTTGGTTGGTAGTGGCCCTGCCTTCCAAGCCAGAGGTCGTGGGTTCGATTCCCACCCGGGGCAAATATATGTGTGATGAACATAGATGTTTGCTCTGTGTCTGGGTGTTAATTATATCTATATAAGTATTTATTTAAAATTATATATGTATGTTTATCAGCCATCTGGTTTCCATAACACAAGCGAAAGCTTAGTATGGGACCAGATCGTACCGTGTGTGAAAATATTGTCCTGAAATATTTATTTATTTAACACGTTCACTGCGGCACCTTAAATGCCAAACTTACCGTTGTTGCGGCATGTCTTCCATACTTCACATCGGCAAGTTCACCACTGTGCGTCATGAGCCATTTTTATCACATTCACACCTTCTGACTTTGAAGGTTAATAATTTCATGAAATTTCAAGATATTTCAAAATTTTTTTTTCAGATAATAGTATATAATATAGTCTAGTATATACTACATAAATAGCTTTTAGTTTGACCCAATAGTTTAAAAGATATGAGGGAAAATGTAAACCCCTGATTTTGTGAAAAATTATTTGCCATCCCGCACTGCGTTGATACGAAATGTTTACAGTAATAGCGATGGGAAACACTGTAAAATAAAACATCGATATCGATATAAATCAATTTTGTATATTTCAGTCTGTTTGTTAACAGATAACGAGATCGTCGATACAAAAAAAAACACATATAAAACAAGGTACTTGATAGAGTACTATCAGGAAATTGTTCAGTAACTTTTGTTTTAATTTGTTCAGTATCTTTTATTTTAATGTTTTATATTATTTTCACAACTGTCATCACATTTTTGCATTTATGCTACGAAATAAAAGAAAGTAAAAAAACTAAAGCCTCTAAGGTATCATTGTCATTTAAAAAAACTCAAAAGAAAAGTGCTTCTGTCCTGGTGCATCACTATGCGAGACTGACACGCGGCGCGCTCGCAGTACAGTGCGGCATAAGGTGCTTGTCCATGGGAAAATATTTGACATGCCGCACACAAAAGAAAAGGTTTCTTTTCTATGCGTTGTGTCCAATATTTTGCCATACGATTTTTAAACGAAATTGAGTCCTACTTCAAACTGTGATCACAAAAATATATTTGTCTCTTTTCTAGTCATTGATTAACATATAAAAAACCTCGCCGCACCACGGTGAAAACTGCGATTTTGGGCGCCGCACTGTGGTGTAGTCGCTGATGGCCCGATACTGGACATGCCGCAGTGAACGTGTTAATTATTTATACATATACAAAAACTGCAGAACAAGTAATCAAAATAGCAATAAATTAACTATAAAAAATGAGACTTTTTACAAAATTATTTGTATCTAAATATTTTACTAACTGAGAATACGTACCCATGAAAAATTATATATAGTGTCTTAGCTAGATTACAATAAAAGGACCGCAGATGTTTCCCATTACCACATTAGTACCCATTGTGAGACATCATAATACAGATTTATTCGGTAACCACTTCGTATTCAAGCACCAACCATTTATGTTAGAAATAGATTTTAAAGCGCTAACAATATTTACAAGCAGCCCTGCAACACTGCATAGTGATTACCGCATGCATTATGCATGAACGGCTCTTGTTAAAAACGCGTCAATCTCCCATTCTGTTGGTTTATCACCCGCAAATGATAGTGTCGATGCAATCTCGTCTTACTTGTTACCCTGGACTGTATTTTTCTTGATAGAGAGTAAACACGCTTAAAGTGTTAAGAAAAAATATTAACGGGATCTCGGTGAGGAAAACGATGTTCGATAATGAGAAGTCTGTATAAAAGACATGTTTCGTTTCATGGTTTATTCAATATATCAATTATTCGGTTAATTGAAAAATATCTATTTCGTATATTGCCAGAGATGATACATCCCTAGACTTGTGTAGGCTTGGGTGTAATTAAGACGGTGTATTTAGATATAACATATTTTATATTAATAGACATTGGACATTTTATTTCATCAATATTGAAACCACATTCATGCCTTCGTACTTTTATTTGGTTATTTGCGGCCAACTAACGTTATAAATAAATGTTATAGTGTCAAAGTTAAAATGCGGGGACAAAATTAAATCTAAATCACATTTACGTCAATATATTTTAAAAACGAAACTCATCAATATTCAATGAACCATTGGATGAAATAGTTAAGCTTGTTTAGTTTTTGATCTCACTCAGCAGGGGTCTGAGAATCGCGTGCTCACAAACCCCGGTAGACGCCAATTAATTTTGAATTGGACGTAATTTGCAGTCGCCATTTTATTTTCATTTCCCGCCACGACGTGAAACTTGTTCCTCTTCATGTCAAACTTTTCGAAAGGCGTGTGTAAATGGAGTAACGAGGAAATTGATAATTTATCGGGCGTAAAATTATGTGTATTTTCGGTAATCATTTTAACTGTACTTAATATGATTTCGATTACTCTATAAATCCTTATTTAGTCTTTAGTAGTAATAGTTCGATATTAAAATTGTGATTAACGATAAATTGGTTGTTTGGTATTCCTGCTGAATAGAGACTATTATTATGCTATATTGCACTATTTTAAGATTTCTGCCTTTTAAAAAATCGATAAATTGAACTTAACATGCAAAGTAAATCATCATGTAGCCTTTGCACTTGTAAAAAAATAATCTTACTAAATCGTTTAATTTCATATCTACATTGTTAAGTATCAATTCTCATTGCATCACAATTTTAGCCTTACTTTAGAAATATTTGCGTACGTACTTTCATCTTCGTTAGCCAGTTCACACGACACAAACCCGTTGCATATTAATTTACAGTGAATATTAATTAAAAACAACTTTATAGTAAATAATCAAGACTGGTTCGGTCCGATCGAATTAATATCTCGGTTGTCTAATGCAGCTCGGTTGGGGGTTAAAGCGTGTTTAAATGTTGCAACACTATGTTGTCATGGTAACGCGGTAAAGAGAAATGGCGGGAATTTTGACATAATGTTGACAGTGATGACAGAAATCACACCTCTTTCTCGGTTTGGTGGTTTTAGCATGATCTAGCAGTTCGAGCATCATATTAACGTTTTTTTTTTTTTAACATCATATGCAAAATATATAATCTTATATATAAAATTCTCGTGTCACAATGTTAGTCTGCATACTCCTCCGAAACGGGTGGACCGATTCTCATGAAATTTTCTGTGAATATCGGGTAAGTCTGAGAATCGGCCAACATCTATTTTTCATATGTACCACGGGCGAAGCCGGGGCGGACCGCTAGTTAGATATAAAACTGACTATCACGATTTAGTTCTGAAATAACATTATACATAATTTTAAAGTTTAATATTTAAAACTAATTTTAGAATATACTATCTATTAACAGCTTTGGTTAGGTTTAATATTGTGTACGTTGCACGAAGTTTTAAAACATGTTCTACCTGTAATGAAATGCAAATATAAATGAATTCATTTCAATAACTGGATAATAATGTCCTTATTATTAAGATGTTTACACTAAAGACATGTAAAATTTTTATTAATATGTTACATTATTACACTGCATATATGCCTGCTCTATGCCATTGTATATTTTTTGTAAAGCTCATTTTTTTTATATTTCCAGAAAAACACGGTGATTTGTTTTTATTATGCAATAGTTTAGCAGATAGTCAAGGTAAGATAGTAGATAGATAATCTCTACATTGAAATGTTACAGTATTATTGTATTAGTCATATCAGACAATGTTTTAATTTGGTAGAACAATAAATATAGAGCCGCACATTTTTCAGATTATGTGGTCAGTGTCTCTGTCTATTGAATTTGTGCCAATTTTTTGGACACGAATGATATTACTATCAGAGGTGGGCAACTAAATAAATATAATCGAATGTGCATGAAATAAAATTTAATTATAAAAATATTGTTTGAATATAGTACCTAACAGTTTGTTTAAAAGTAAATCTTTTCGTTTACGTTATTTCAGAAATTAAATAACCATCTTAAAAAGAATGAATAACACAAATTTTTCTAAATCGGCATTATAATAGTATTTTTATTGGCTTTATTGGCAGCTCTAAATATATCCAATCTTTCCAAAAATCTATTCAATTTAAAAGAATATGTTTAATAGTCCATTCAATAATTCTGACTTAATATAGTAGATACCTGCTCAGATACATAAATCTATATCAGAACTAAGAGAAAGACGGGGAAAATTGCTAGTATTTTTTTTTTACGTTTATAACCAATTTAAAAAGCATTATTTTCTCTACCGAGGATTGACAACCCCCGCACAAAGCGCTTTAACTCGTAGGTAATACGCTTTTATGTGAATAATAAACTAGTAATAATCTGGTCATAAACGCGTAGATTGACTGTAAAGTTGTTTGTGTGTGCACACTTACGAATATGTGTTGTTTATCGCACACGCTATGAGATAATATTGTGTGGCATTTTATAGTACATTATTATTTAAAAAGGAGTTAAATTAAAATAGTAAGGGATTTTAGAAATTCTTTTTTTTTTTCATATACATACATATTACATATATACATTTTACGGGTTACCTTATAAAATGAAATCATAGTGCAAATGGAATAATATTTCTGTGTCTCTTCTTCATATGATGCTTAATTCGTTCATTGTTCGTTTAAAACATCCCTTTTTAATTAAATCGAATACATTTATATTAATTATTTATTTACTATAACAGCAGCTGAAAATTTAATTTCAAAAAACATCCTTTAGGATTTTCAAGATACTTCCATCCGTCTTTTCATTCCGTCTCCATAGACTGTAGAGGATAACACAAGGATCTCACTCGTTCAGCGCTTAGAAATAAACACAAGTTACTATAAAAATAAACTAGATACTTATACATACAAAAAACAACTACCTATGCAGTTGCATGATACGATTACACATTCCAAATCACTTAACGCCATCGTCGATTGCTTCAAAAATATCTCATCTATATTAAGAGTGTCAGTCACTGTGTCCTTGTTCTGCCGCACTTAACTAATTATAAAGCATCACTCACTCAAATGACCAATAAGAACTCACTATTGATTCTAAATCGATCGGCTTTGTCTCTGGATCACATACAAACATTTCGTAAAGCCACGTTACGCAAAATGTTGCCGCCAAAAAGATTCTAGAAGGATTTCAAACGAGGCAAAGGATTATGGACATACAGCCATGTCACCTGTCATTTTTTTTATTTCTGAAATTCCAATTCGGGATATAACATTATCATTGAAATTATGCTTTAAAAATCTAATTACAATATATATTTTATGCACTTTTTGAATAATAAGGATATTTCTTTAATAAATGAACACATATTCCCGTATTCTTGTAGTTAGTCTATACCACTATCTTATATTTTGACATGAGTAAACGCGGGAAGACAAGTTCAAATACGAGGCTGTAAATTTTGTTAGACGGTTCACAAAACGCAGACTAGAGACAATATTATTACAAGATAACAATTATCTCTCTTGTTATATTAAAATATTATTATATTGTCCGGCTGTTGCATGAGCGGTATTCATAACAATAGTTAATAATAAAATCAATGTTACCATAATACTTTTTTATTACAATAACTTTATAATGTTTAATTCTTAAATAAGGTCTGTGTCTGAAATAAGTTGTATATTAGTAAGTAGATTAAAAGATTTAATATTCTACGTTTTTTCAATCATTATATTTAAAAGGAATTCGGAATAAGCTCCATGTTGAACTACCCCGTTAAAAGCTAACGTAATGTTGTAGAAAACAATATTGTATTTAATATTGTAAAGGATTACTTGCACCAAATAATTACGAAATCACTTAACAATACACACGAATTTGACCGTTTAATTAACTAAAAATATTAAAATCTTCACCCTTAAAACAATCTGAATAAACGCTACATCCCACATTTCCTGTTTAAAAAAAAGGTTCAAATAAATAAATCGAACAAAACATAAATTATCATAAAATTTAGATACCTCTCCGAGTTATTTGTAACCCAGGAACATAAGGATACTATTCAATAACTATAAAAAGTAATAGTTAATCCCTAGAGATGAAACAATGTGGGAGAAGTCTGCAAACGTTTTGCGCTATTTATAAACCTTATTGTTATGGATATAAGGTTGGTTTTAGTGTAAATAACTGTAAAAGGAGTAATTGAAGTCTAGAAGTTTTTATGGTAAGGGCATTGACATTAGTAATGGGAAATAATTATAGGGGAATACACGTACATGTATTTTTGTCTATTCCTCGCATGTTTTTTCAAACTATAGTCGCCTTGAAATTAAAAAAAAGTATTGTAGAGTACAGTGCATGGGACATCGTACCCACTCCAATAGTCGATAAGACACGGTATGGACACGGTTTTTTCGAGTAATTTGCACGTTTTTCAGCGATACTCCGCACCTCTACATCTTACCGATTAGCTGTCTTTATGCATTTCTAAATTAATACAATGTGTTTACTGTTTTTCATTCGTTAATCGTAAAAAATTGTGTTCTATCATCGATGAGAAGGATATACACTATACAGACAGTCACTAGGAAGTAAATTTGCATAATGGCACATTGGCAAAACTGCAAAAAATCTGATTTACAGAAACTTCCTTAATTCTCAGTGAAGTCAGACTCATCACCTTAAAGTACATATATTCTGCTTATGGGTGGTACATGTTATCCCAAAAAAATGTCATGAGACACAATCTTAAATTCACGAATACCACATACCAATAAAAGTTATATTCAAAAACAATTTATCTATTGTTTTGAAGCTTAATAAATTCTACCAACAACTATGTGTTTGATCATCCGACGCGGCGTCTTCTATTTTAATACCGCTTGATTGGTGGCCTATTAATTATTTTATTAATGACTGTTTTATGATATAAATTAGACACCCATTCTTTATAATGACAAATATTAGATTCTTGTTTTATTCACATCGATAGAACAAAAGATTACACGTTTCCCGAAGGTTAGCAAGCTTTTATGTGACCATCGTAATATGTTGGTTCTTAGTTTATGTATCTTTCTTATATATAAAAATGAATCGCAAAATGTGTTGGTAAGCGCATAACTCGAGAACGGCTGAACCGATTTCGATAATTCTTTTTTTATTATATTCCTTGAAGTACGAGGATGGTTTTTATGTAGAGAAAACGTAAACATGTACCACGGGCGAAGCCGGGGCGGACCGCTAGTTGGGAATATAATTTACTTCGAGAAAGCGAAGGTTTTTACAAAGATATCTAAAAAAAGAAATCCAGTTATTCTAACTAGTTCAACTCTGGTTGTCGCTGAATGGCAGGATATTTTAATATAATTTGACCCCATGCGACGTAATTTTCTGCATTTTTTTATCTTTCCTAAGTACATAATATTATGCTTATGAAGTGTATATGAGTCCATTTATTACAGGCAGATGCGTCTAATTGTCTAGCAGTATTTTTTTATTTTTATGTTCTCAGCATTTTTATAAATGATCTCTCTTCAATTGTTTATATTCTACAACCACATTTAATTTAATGCATCTGTTTTTTTCATCTAGAACAGACTTGATAAATACTATTCCGACTCGACCCTGTACCAAAATCCTAGAAAACGATGATGTGTCAACAAAAGACACCGCCAAATTAATAGCCACCTAATGAGTGAGTCATATTCTTCGTTATAACGAGGTGCTATTAAAAATCAATTATATCGATAATTAAAGCTTTCCTGCCTACTCAGCACTGTGTACACTTTCCTACTACAAGGTGTATAGCACCTGAGCTAAACAAACGAAAGTACAGTCGTGGTGGAAAGTCAATTTATCTTTTCTAATGACATTAATGACATACAATTTTAGTCTACATTTCTTGAGGTAGAACTGAATGCTTGTTGTGTTTAACCACAAAAACTGCAAAAAATTAGAATTGGAGAAACTTCCCTAATTCTCAGTGAAGCATTCATCAGCTTCCAAAAGTATTATATTAACTGCTTATGGGTGGTACATAACATCCTAAAAGAATGTCATGAGACACAATCTTTAATTCACGAATACCACATACCAATAAAAGTTATATATTCAAAAACAATTTATTTATTGTTTTGAAGCTTAATAAATTCTACCAACAACTATGTGTTTGATCATCCGACGCGGCGTCTTCTATTTAAATACCGCCTGATTGGTAGCCCATTAATTATTTAATTAATGACTGTTTTATGATATAAATTAGACACCTATTCTTTATAATGACAAATATTAGATTCTTGTTTTATTCATATCGATAGAACAAAAGATTACACGTTTCCCGACGGCTAGCAAGCTTTTATATGGCCATCGTAATATGTTATTCTTAGATATTGTATTTGAAATATAATTTATTCGAGAAAGCGAAGGCTTTTACAAAGATTTTGAGTAAAACAAACTCCAGTTATTCTAACTATGTAGTTAAATTCTTAAATATGTCGCTGAATGATTGGATAATTATTTTGATATAATTTGACCCCAACAACGTAATTTTCTGTTCGTATGTTCATATATCTGCTTATCTTATGAAGTGTATATGAGTCCATCCGCACTATTTTTACAGGCAGATACGTCTAATTGTCTAGCAGTATTTCTTTATTTTTATGTTCTCAGCAACTTTATAAATGATCTCTCTTCAATCGTTTATATTCTAACACCACATTTAATTTTATGCATCTGTTTTTTTCATCTAGAACAGACTTGATAAATACTATTCCGACTCGACCCTGTACCAAAATCCTAGAAAACGATGATTGGTCAACAAAAGGCGCCGCCAAATTAATACCCACTTGAGTCATATTCTTCGTTATAACGAGGTGCTATTAAAAATCAATTATATCGATAATTAAAGCTTTCCTGCCCACTCAGCACTGTGTACACTTTCCTACTACAAGGCGTATAGCACCTGAGCTAAACAAACGAATGTACAGTCGTGGTGGAAAGTCAATTTATCTTTTCTAATGACATTAATGACATACAATTTTGGTCTACATTTCTTCAGGTAGAACTGAATGCTTGTTGTGTTGAACGGTTTCGTTGCGCGAATTTATTAAATTAAAAATAACATAACAAACAACATAAAATGTTATAATTTCTAATGATCGTAGAGTTAATTACAGTGTCCTTAATATAGCACATAATAGCTTATATTAGTAGTAGTAATTTTTATAACAGTCCCCTGATAATAATATAAAAAAATTATAATGCCAATACATTATAAACAGAGAAATAAGCGGGTAATCTATCCGTCACTTTAGCACCTGTTCACAATGTTATCACTGAATTATTCCGGTCTAAATGTGCGGTTTACGCAGAAGCAACGAGCCACAAAACGAATTTGTTTGCGAAAACAAATTTATGATATGACAGATGGACAAATTGCTTATTATCTATTGAATTATCGTGGTTTTAGACATCATAATTTCATTCGTGATTTATAAGTGCCTCTTTGATGTTCTTTTTTGTTTGATAAAATAATATGTTACGTTGAATAGAATATCTTTAAATATGTATGTACTGTAAACCTATTTTATAATTACAGTACGACTTGGGATATTTTATTTTACATTATTATATTGTATCTATTTATTTTAGTAGATATTTTTATACCATCGTATGATGTGATTTAAAATAATTACAAACAAAAATTGGTAATTTTAATATCTCAAAATATATTGTTTTTATATTCAATGGTGATATTGTAAATATTTTTGAATGCTTTTGTTGCCTAAAGTAACTGCCCTATTCATAATTTTAACGAGACATTGAACTTTTAAGCTATGCCAGCCATGCTATGCTATGCTAGTCTGAATCCATATTTTTTAAATTTGCCCTTCTTAATTGGCTTTTTTCATGCAATCAATAATCATAATGTGATGGCCTCTCATGTCTTGAATATCAAGACATGAGAGGCCATCGTAGGGTGACCGCTAAGTAGTGTTATATGTAGTTCCATAAAATGACTTCGAACTCGAAGGGCATTATGATTTTCATGCGGACTGCTAAGTGAGTCAGCGCTTGATGAACTTATAAAATAATTGGTTGATAACTAATAACCAATTACGCTACAAAATAAGTAATAAATGTGCATTCAATTAACAATAATCCTTAACAACTATTAGCAACTGTTCATAAGACACACAGTATTTACATATTTAACATAATATTTAACATTTAAAGATTTCCAAACAAAGCTGAAGTGCAAGGAAAAACAAAGCACTTATCTACGCGACTGTAAAGAAAGTTTCCAAAGTTGTTTACAAACCAAAACCGCTTAATGATAGCGGTAGCACTCGACACTATTTGGTTTTTACTGGTTTTAAACACGGTTAAACGCGTTTTACATATGTAAAACTGGAAAATAATGATATACTCATTTGCAAAGAGCATTACTAATAATTAGAAAAAGAATAATAGCAAAAATCATACTTTATAATAACGTACCTTCTTATTGATCCGCTTAAACTATTGAGTTACAATACATTATTTTTTTTAAGTGTGTATAAATTTTGTTATTGTTAGCTCTTTATCAGAATAAGAATATCCGAAAATATGACTTTATAAGCATTGTAACCATATAATATCTGTAACAATACACAATTCTTGCCCGCCATTTGCAGCAAAATGTATCAAATAATTCCACAAATGAATGACTCTATAAAGTTTGTCACCAAGAGCTAAGAACATGACTAGCAACAAGCGTGACCTGAGTATTATCAGACAAACGTATATACCGTTAGACAATCAATTTAAATACGTACACACACTTATAACTATTAAATATTTGAACACAAACTATGCGTTCTAAATACAAAATCCCTTACAAGAGAAACCTTATATAATTTTAATGTATTAAAACCAAGTTAAATTGACTGAAAGCCAAAGGATCATGGGAAAGGCTTTTTAGAAGTGAAAAGCGCATAACACAGTGTGAGTGGTATAAAATCATGCGATGAATTTGTACTGAAAGTATAGTATCTTAAGGAAACCAGGGACACAACAGTATCGTATAGTGATAGCAGAGCTTGCTACCACAAATTTTGATAGACACTTCTACCAGTTAAGTTATTTCCATGAGGAATATAATATCTATGAAGATAGGAACAGCTTATTCTCTCAGAATTATCGTCCCATATTCCATTTTAATGTTTTCGTAACTAACTACTTTTGCAAGATTCTTATTATTTGACTTCTTCTTCTCTTAATTAATGGCTCCACCCAATAAGTAGGGACTCCGCCAATGTCCAGTATATATGGGAGAGACCGGACTCAAATTGCAGTTAGACTTATTAGGTTGTGACATTTAATATTTGGAACTGAGTAAAAGCATACTGTTATTACATTATGTCATCATCATCACGGTGCTTTAGATTTAAAGCTTTCTGAAAAATCCTTATAATGTAGAGCAACATTATATTCACTAAGTCTTATTATCTAATTTACATAATAGTATGATGTTTCATTACCATATAAATTCATGTATTCTGAATAATTATGATATAGATAAATTCATTGGTAGATATATATTGCTAAGTAAGATTACTTATTATTGCTTAAGATTACATATTATTACTTTGTAGGAACAGTTTATGACGTCATATTGACTATTAATCGCAAATACACTTTCAATATATGCACGCATATAATTAAAGTAGTTGGAACCAAATATGCATAGAATTATATAATGCTAATTAATTTTGCATTCTGATTATGTTTCAATTTGCATGTCATCAATGTAGTTTAGACCTTTGCAAGGAGTGTATTAGAACTCCCGAAGGCAGGTTAAATTCGATTGCTTATTGCTTGTTTTGAATGTATGTGATATGTCATGACTCATATTACCTATACTACGCTACTATACATTTTTCAATAAGATGTCAGTTTTCTTCGAACTAATGATTTAATTATGTATTACAATCTACACATAAAAATGATTACCTACCGTTTCATTGAAATTTTTAGGACTTACGTCAAAGATAGGTTTGATAATTTGCAGAGAAAGACAGAATAAAGATAATATAATAGAAGGACCAAATGTTTCCACTTGTTTTCCCATAATATGGTAATTGCCTTTCACCACACAAAATTCCATTCCCAAATTCACCCCTTCATAACAATTATTAAATAACTTACTTTCTTATATTCGATACTAAAATTACTGTAGTGAATGTTTATATTGATATTGGTCACTTCTTCATCAACTAACCATCGCCTAGCAGTTCATCGAAATTGAATAGGTCTTTTAAATAAATTGTAGAGTCAACTGCAAAAGCATAAGCCAGACATAAGCCTCCGCGAGTCAACTTCTATCAAGATACCACTATATTATATTCTATTGGACTCATTAGGGACAAACGCAGACATTTAGTGTCCAACATATCTAGATTAGACTGGAAAGCTCATTATAACATGGATTTATTGTGTATTAGAATAATAAACATTTAATTTTATGTGTTCAATGTTGAAATAACAACCAAAAACACTTTAGTGATTGTAGATATTCTACATAAATGTTAAATCCGCTTGCATTGTAATGGCACAGACTAATAATAATATACTACGTGTAATGGTATATGTCATTTATAAAATTAATAATGTCCTAAAGGGATATGAAACCTTCCTTACTTTTAATTTATTTTCATGGTGATCATACTTTGGGAAATAACTTCAAGACGGATTCATAATTAACTTTTATAGTGCTTGTTTTCGAACTTATAGAATTTTACAAATTCGAGCCATGGCATGGTACGGAGTGTGCTAAAGATCTTTTAGTTAATTATTTTTTATTTAAATTTTGATCTTGGAGTTATTATTGCCACCAAGAGTTGCGTAGAGACAAAATTTGATTTTCCGCATTTTTTTTAAACATTTGCACTTTCCACGTGTTAAATCTGCTATAATCGGGCCATGAAATTATAGCAAACGCTTTATTAATAAATAACAATTTTTTCCTTGAATTTCAATTTAATAATAGTTAATAGTTGTGAAACTGATAGTGTTTTAGAAAAATTTTTGGATGTTTTTTTACAACAAATGCCATTTGAGAAATTTGCGCTACCTTTTCGAATAACACTTGCATGTAGGTAACTGTAACAGCCAATTAGGTAGGTAGTTCTTTACACAACCTATTGATTTGCCTTATTAAATGTAGCCCTTACCTGTGTCGACGGACAGGATATGCTAAATGTCATCGCAATGATATCGAACTACACTAAACTGACTATAAATAAAAAATAAATTATTTATTTTTTATTTTAAACTGACTATAGTGCACCTCTTTTACATTTACCAAACACAGCACAACACAGGCCACACCAAAACTGCACTAAAAAAAATGTCAAACGTTTCTGAATTCGAAATCGCGCTGAGGCTAGGCGGGAAAATATGGCGGACGGCAAACGGGCGCGCGCGCTGCGACCGATCTTCAAACTGAGCTACTGCCGCGAGACAGCAATAAAACGAATGTTTCTTTTTTTTTCATTTATTTTGAAACTAAAAGAAAAATCTGTGAAGTGAGATTGACGCTGCACCTTTAGCACGTTCTCCGGCTCGCAGACCACCGCGCTTCTTAATTTGCGCGCGTCAATTTTGACAAGTTAAGCTGATTCGGCGCGAAATTCGCGTGCTCCCAAGTCCTACTTTAGAATTAAAATTGACAGCGGTCTACTTCGAGGAGATTTGTGTTTTGATATCTCTGTTTTAATTTTATATTTTAATGCATCCAACTATGCGGGTGGCATGGATATTGTTTCTAAACTTTAATTATAAAGTTTCAAGGAATTAGAGCTAATAATAATGTAGTGTTCTTATTTTTTTTTTTTATTATTATTGAAGCCTCTTAACGACACCACCTGTAATCTACTAGGTATATAAAAAATAAGTCGGGTTTTCCTTCCTGACGCTATAACTCCAGAACGCACGAACCGATTTCCACGGTTTTGAATTCGTTGGAAAGGTCTCGGGCTCCGTGAGGTTTATAGCAAAGAAAAGGTGTCTCTGGTGGCGAAACGGAGTTCGCCGGGTTTGCTAGTACATGTATAAATTTCATATACTTAACTGTGAATATATTATTTCCAATTAATTACACACATACAGATAACTACACGACATAATGAATTCATTATTAAAATTTACAAATAGATGTACACCCTTCTGTCAATTGACAGTTTATTTTTTAACTAATTAAAACTTACTCCACAAACAATTAAAATAATTACTTAGTTGGCTTCAAAGATACACAGATAATGAAGAATCAATATGTTTATGTAATAATATTGACTACTTAATATGCAAGAAACTGGATGTTAGGGAAACTATAAAGTGCGTTGTGGTATGTAGCTACTTAAAAATGCTAACGTAAGAATAAAAAGAGATATTCTACGTAAACCTCAGCTCAACAGAATAAAAAGCTATTTGTATTTCTCATGTTCTAATCCTTTTTATGAGAAAGTTTCTATACACTTATTCGTATCTTATTTAGCGACATTTCCACAATTATATCATTCACAAAATTGCTATAGCTGTGTTAAATATTTTATTATATTTTAACCACAGTAGTCAAAGCCAAACATATAAAAACGTTTATTTTTACATATCAAATAGTTCAATCTAACATAATGTCGCCAATATATTTGCAAGTCACGATGACTCACGCTACTAGACATCAATATTATCTTATTATAATAGCTTACATATTCTCATTAAAACCGTTTAAGTACATGAACTTAATATTAAACAATGAAACTAATTATTACGCTTCATTCAATATCATAAATGTTGGAACAGCTAGAGTTGTGTTATTCTTAAAATTAATAAGATAAGTAAGATATCATTTTACATAAAATTTCAAAATATTAATAAGTAAGAATTAAAACATCACAAAACCCCGCCCCTTTTAAAGAATAATACTCTGCTCTACCAAATGAAATTTATTTCATTACATAGTCTAAAATGGTTTTTACAAGCTATTAAAGGCTTTTAAATAAACGTTACATATTTTTTTATGAATATATAATTTTTTTTTACACTAAACTCAAACTCAAACTCAAACATTTATTTATTCAATTAGACTACTTTTAGTAGCACTTTCGAATCGTCATTACATAAGTATTTTTAACATTTACCACCGATTCGGAAAGCAGTATCTATGGAGAAGAACCGGCAAGAAACTCCATAGTTGCTCTTTTAAAATCATATTGTCAATATTACATAATCTGTAACTTAAATCTAACTACATAATATATCATAATATGCCAAAGAACTGTCCTGTGGTTCTTACGCGACAACCCTCCATGGATTTTCATCTTCCATATATTCCTTAATGCTATAATAGGCTCTCTGAACTAATATATTTTTTACATAAGTTTTAAATTTAGCACTACCAAACTCTTTAATATTATGAGGAATTCTATTGTAAAAGCGTATACCTTGACCCATAAATGAATTTTTAACTTTAGCTAATCGGAAAAATGGCATTTCAATTCTATTTCTGTTCCTTGTGCCATAACAGTGTCTATCTCCTACTCTTGTGTGTACGTCGGCATTTTTGTGTACATGCAAAATATTATTAAATATATACTGTGATGGTACAGTAAGGATACCAGTATTCTTAAAGAGATCTCTTAGTGAGTCCCGAGCACGTAAATTATATATAGAGCGAATGGCTCTTTTCTGTAAGATAAATATAGTTTCTATATCTGCTGCCCTGCCCCATAGTAGAATTCCATAGGACATAATACTATGAAAGTAGCTGAAATAAACCAATCTAGCTGTATCTTCATCGGTGAGATGCCTTACCTTTCGGACTGCATATGCTGCTGAACTGAGCTTACCTGCAACGGTGTTGACATGGGCTCCCCACTGTAGTTTCTCGTCCAATGTTAACCCAAGAAATACAGTCGATTCTGTAGGGTGTAATACCTCCCCGTTCAAGGTAATATTTCTGCTTAACTTTTTAACGTTTGGTAGTAAAAATTCAACACAAGTTGTTTTTTTGGCATTTAATAATAAATTATTAGCAGTAAACCAGTCGGATATGTGTAAAAGAGCACTGTTCACTTCGTCAACATTTGGGTCATGCCTATCCACATTAAAAATTAATGAGGTATCATCTGCAAACAGAACTATTTCACACCTATCCTGTAAATAATAAGGTAGGTCATTGATATATACCAAGAACAAGAAGGGTCCTAAAATAGATCCCTGTGGAACACCAATGTTAATTGGCGCACCGCCAGAACGTTCTCCATTAACAACTACAGTTTGTATCCTATCATGCAGGTATGAGGCTATGAGGTTCTGAGCTTGTCCTTTAATCCCATAGTGACTAAGTTTACGCAATAAAGTACAATGTTCAACGCAGTCAAATGCCTTGGAGAGGTCACAAAATATCCCTAAAGCATTTTTTGAGTTTTCCCATGCCTTATATATATGTGTTAGTAGTGCAACTCCAGCATCTGTGGTTGAGCGCCCCTTTGTGAAACCAAACTGTTTGGTGTGCAGCAAATTATTAGATGCAAAGTGACTAGTCAATTGGTTTAATATTAACTTTTCGAATACCTTACTTAATGTTGGTAAAATCGAGATAGGTCTATAGTTGTTACAGTCTTCTTGATCGCCTTTCTTAAATAGAGGTATAACTTTACTAAGCTTTAGTAAATTAGGAAATGTACCATAGTCACAACACTTATTAAATATGAAAGCTAAATTGTTTGCAATATTTTCTATTATATTATTAACTAAATTTACGGACATTCCCCAAAGATCACAAGTGTTTTTTAAATTAAGTGTCTTAAATGCTGTAACAATATCATTAGCAGTTACGTGACGCAATTGAAATAATGTACTGCACCCCGCAACATGGTCCCTCAAAAAGGTCTCTGCAAGTACTGAAGACGAGTTTAAATTATTAGTAATGCTAGCAGGGACACTACTAAAGAAATCTTCAAAAGCAAGCGCAACATCAGCATTTTTGTCAATAACCATGCCATTATGTACAAGTTTTATGGTATTACTTGATTTGCTTTTACCCATTTCACCATTAATAATAGACCAAACTGTTTTAACTTTATTATCCGAGTCGCGTATTTTATCTCTGATATACAAACGCTTCGCAGTAAAACAAACAATTTTAAAAGTTTTTGAGTAATTTCTAACATATCTAAGAAAAGATGGGTCTTTATTATATTGCTTCATACCATATAACTCATAAAGAACGATCCTACACCTATGTATGCTAGGTGTCGCCCATTTACTAAATGGTAAATCCATGGTAATATTTAAAGATTTAACTTTAAATATTTTTTCAAATTCATTATGAACTAAATTAAAAAGATTTTTAAACATTTCACAAGGATTATTATGACAGGATTGATCATTCAGTACGGGCAGGTTTTTATTAATATTATCTCTAAATTTATTAATGCCTTTTTTAGTTATAGGCCTAACATTAATTCTTTTAAATTCAGGTAAGCAATCCCATTCAAAAACTACTTTCTGGCCACAGTGATCCGAAGTGAGTGTATTGAGAATATTTTTCTCTAAACAGATGCAGTCGCAGTATATATTATCAATACAGGTTGCAGAAGTAGGTGTAATTCGTGTGGGTTCATTAAAAAGTTTATACAGATTAAATGACTGAAACAAATTAACAATTCGTGTTGCCGTTTGTGTTTGTAAAAGTATATCAATATTAAAATCACCACAAACTATAACTTTTTTTTTACTCCTACTTAAACGCTTTAATATTTCTTCCATGACTGTCTCAAACATATTATAGTCACTGGAAGGGGGTCTATAAACGCAAACAATAATGTAACGCTCCAGTTCAACACAGGACAGTTCAATGGTCCGTTCTACAGAAAGACTAACAATGTCAGTTCGTTCTTTGCATTTTACACTATTATGTACAAAAATAAGAGAACCTCCATGAATAGCATATGTCCTGAAGTATATACTTTTTAATTTATAATTATCAATATTTATTAACAACTGACATTGTTTAAGCCAATGTTCTGTTACACAAAAAACCTTAATACTATTATGATTTAAAAACAATTCTATTTCTAATAATTTGCTAGCCAAGCCTTGAATGTTTTGATGTACAATAGAAAAGGTCTGCTTAGCTGTTGTCTTATATACTAGTTTAAATCTAGCTTAGGGCTAGATTTTCTGTCAACACTAGGTTGGTGTATATAATTACTACTACATAAAATTATAGTAGATCCAGGGTCTGATACCGAACATGTACCAGACTGGTTAATATTATATGCTATTAACATAGCAAGTTCTCGCTTATATCTAGATGGCAGATACACTGTATTCTTTGTCAAAGTAAAAGATTTAATACACAAATTAATGTCAAAGTAAATAAATGCATCACGATGATGATTTGTTACATTATACAATTTTAAATTCATATTATGAATTAATCTATTTTGTTCTTGTGTCAAACCAGGTAGGTATGGCAATGTACACAACATAAATTTACATTTAGTCTTACTACTAATTTCCAACATTTTTTGAAATCCTACATCAATATCCTTATTTTTTACATTTAAACTATCTCCATATAGTATAATTACAATATTATTCTTATTAAAGCTGAAATGATCAAGTGATTTGATTATATAATTAAATGAACTGTTAGGAGTGCAAATATTAGTGACTTTAAGCCCTAAATTGTTGAGCATAGCGCCAAAACCCTGACCAATATTATCTGACAACACAAAAATTTCCTGCTCGGAAAGGTGTTTAGTTTTACTAGTTGAAATTGTTGTCACGGGTTTTACACTATGTATGTCTGTGCAGTCAAGCTTATGGGGCGACGTTTGCTCATTGTCACTTTTTGAACACTGACATACATATTTATTGGTCAGCGACTCAAAGCGATCCATATTTTCAGTACTCAACTTAATTAAGTCATCTGCCTGTTGTATATGCTCGTTTATTTGTATTTGAGCAGCAGAATATTTTTGGTTGACATCATTTAACATATGACTTAAAGAGTCTATCTTCTCCTTTAATTCATTTGTTTCTACATCATACAAGATTTTATAATATTCTAGATCCCTATGATATTTGTCTAACTCTTGAACCAGGTTTTTATTGTCTTTCTCTAATTGAACTACATTTTTTAAAGAACTCTTTCTAACAATTGATTGGGTACGCTTGATAAACTTACTTAATCTAAGGTATTTTTTCAACTTCTTATGTGAAGAGAAAAAGACAAGAGAAACTATACTACCACAATGCAATCACACAACAACCAAACATCTTCACGATATTTCTTATAATGTAACTTTATTTATTCCTCGCATATAATTAATTCTAACAAATTACGGTAGCGATTACAAAATAGAAGTAATTTCAATGCAATTTAATTTAATTATCAATTTGCTTATATGTATAAGTGAAAACTAGTATTTATCCATAGATAATATTATTGCCTATTAAAAACGTGAAAGTTTATCTGTCTATTTAAAACGCTTTCATATAATATAAAAGATGACTTTTTCATAATAACCGGTGTAATACATAAAAAAAACCTCGTCTCACTCATTTGAAGTAGGTAATATTGGACTGAAATTATAATATGTATTGTATTAGACTACAAGCCCGCATATGACAAAAATATGGGTCAAATGAACCACCATGGGACATATCTAGTACGAAAGAAGAGCAAAAAATAATAAGATTCATCACTATGCCGTCACTTGTAAGCTGTCCAACTGAGTGCAGATGAGAATTCAAAAGTACAGGTAGACTCGGTAAATTTTGGTCATATATTTTTGTACGGCATTCTTAACCATCGATAGATCCATTAAAAATAATAAGAAACCGCTCAGTGCCGTACAAAAATGTGGGTCCACCAAGTCGGAATTTTTATTTAATTTCCGAGAGTTACCGGGGGTAAATTTGGTCATTTGACCATGTACGGCATCTGTGTCATACGATTGCTATACTGCTTTTAATCCATTATTCCGCAACGCCGTACAAAAATCATGGGGACAAGGGGAAAAAATCGAGAGTTGTAATCCCCTCTCTTTCCCCACTCCAGGGGGTCATTTGACACAACACGAAATAAATTTATTTTTAAAGTATTTTATGCATAGATAATATTTTTTCATGTGCCGTACATTTTCGTTGGTTCAAAGGGGAAAAATCTGAAAAAGAAAAAATCCATATAACGAAATGTTTGCTTTATATTTTTCCAATAAAATATAAATATACATTAATATTAAGAAGCTCGAGGTGGTTAATTATCACCTTGGAAAGTCGGAGTCAAGTGGAATGGACTCCGTTAAATTGATGAACTAATAAAAAAGCTATGAACGAAAAGATGTGAATTATATTCAATCAGCCCATGAATACAGGTAAAGTCACTAGCAAATGCTAGTAATATATACATATTCAAAATGTACAAGTAAAGCGCTTTCAAATGATACCAAACACGGCATATTTATCTTAACTTTATTTTTTTACTCTGTATGTTTTGTCCGCTAGAGGGCGCCACATTAGATTTTGTGAAACCCCATATAGCCTTTAGCTAGCTGGTCACTGATTATCCAGTGAACAATTCAGACGCTTCTAATGATATGTCATTTGTCGAATTCTGATAAGTAGTTTAGAAGTTACGAGGGAATAGATGAACATACATACATGACCTGTCAAAACCATAACCCTCCTTTTGCTTTGCCGTAGTTGGGTAAAAATATGTTAATGCCGTACTGTATCAAATGGCCATAAAGCACCCTTAAAATTGTAGCTTTCGTCGCTTTCATCAGCCTAAAAGATGTGGTCTGCACAAAAATGTACGGCATCGTTTTTTCCTAATTTATCTATGTTAATACTATTTAAAACAACGAATAAAGTGTAGAAAACTATTATATTTCATTAATCTACGATGTTTAAACTTTAACAAAATTTCTGGGTTTGCATTTCTCTATAACTTTTTTTAGAACGGTTTCTTTTGAACGGCAATACTATACAACAATTGAATTTTACAATATCATGTTAAAAAAAAAGTTCCCGTACAGGTTCAAATGACCTTACAGCTCTTTATATCAAGAATTCGATGAAATTAAGATGATTATTGGTATACATTTAAAAGAACAATTATTTTTTGACGGCATTGCTTTTAATAGTACTTTTGAGTGCTAGATAATGTTTTGGAACCGAAGCCGTACTTAGTCAAATGACCCCCTGGAGTGGGGAAAGAGAGGGGATTACAACTCTCGATTTTTTCCCCTTGTCCCCATGACTTTTGTACGGCGTTGCGGAATAATGGATTAAAAGCAGTATAGCAATCGTATGACACAGATGCCGTACATGGTCAAATGACCAAATTTACCCCCGGTAACTCTCGGAAATTAAATAAAAATTCCGACTTGGTGGACCCACATTTTTGTACGGCACTGAGCGGTTTCTTATTATTTTTAATGGATCTATCGATGGTTAAGAATGCCGTACAAAAATATATGACCAAAATTTACCGAGTCTACCTGTACTTTTGAATTCTCATCTGCACTCAGTTGGACAGCTTACAAGTGACGGCATAGTGATGAATCTTATTATTTTTTGCTCTTCTTTCGTACTAGATATGTCCCGTGGTGGTTCATTTGACCCATATTTTTTTCATATGCGGGCTTGTAGTCTATATATCTTTCGACAAATATCAGAAAATGAAAGTTTGTTCTGAAATGTCACTTAGATATTTGATATTGAATTACTTATATAATTTCACACAGAAAATCTCACCATCAAACTCTTTTTTTCTAATAAATAAGACTCCTAGTTAAATAAGCAGTGAAGTTTATTCATAAATAACATGTACGCAAAATTCAAGGTTCGATCAAAATTTATTGCATAATGATTCCAGACAAACAAAACGGTACGTTTCAAAATAACACAACTTCATCATTTCATTTAATTCTACCGTACATTAGGACACCAAAGTAGAGTCAAACACTCAAATAAATACAAAGGATTTTACGCCAAATTCCCTTGAACATAAACACTACAACTGATTGCAGATTTTTTAACTCATCGTGATCTTAGTATAAGACAAAAGCCTGGTGTCTCCTGAGGGCAAAATCTCGCTTCTGACACATCATTATTTGTTACAAAATGAAAAATATCAAGCACACAGCAAATCCAACTTTAACACACGGTGATAAGGAATGAAATAAGTAGCTTCAGAATTGTTTTTAACACCAGCGAAAAGATTTATATGCAAAAATTGCACTACAAGTAAAATTTGAACCCCGTATTTGAGTTTGCGGATATTCGGTAATTTTTCGCGCATATTTGAACAGAATAATTGACAGGTACAACGACCTTCATACAGTTGTCTGAACATTCTTTAAATTCTCCCATAATTGTATGATATTTTAACCATTTACCTCAAAGCTTAAATACGACTCTACTATTGTACCCTATGAACATTTATTACACATGTAATTTTTATACTTTCAAAAATGCAGTACCTACAGTAGTACAGTACAGCGAATCTACGGATGATAGATTGTGCATTTATGAGCTATAGGTATTTATAATTTTTATATGGAATGTGAATTCGTAAAAGCTTTGTAGAGCTACTTGATTCGAGAAAAAGTGTTAAGGACATTACTATATTTTCCTAAAAATCTATTAATATTCGTAGAATTTACTTATGTCGGCAAATTAGGATGTGTGTGAAGGACATGCTAGTGGACACGTGATTTCATACATACGAGTGGTTCTCGCCAAATTTCAAAGTCATGGTAATCATTAAATCTATTTTGTTGGTACAGGTAATGCAGTTCATCTTAAACAATCAAAAACAGATCATCTTAACATAATATCTTGTAAGGAAGCGATCACACAATTTTGTATATGTATACAATGTTTAAAATACTAACACAATTTTTTAGTGTCATGGTAATACAAAGTTATTTAAGGAATTAATTTTAAAGAGAAAGTAACGGATTTTTAAAACACAACTTCAACTTCTTTCTTTTTGCAGATAAAAATTGTAATTTTACAAGAATGATCAACAAAGAACTACAAATCATTACACAGCTCTTAATAGTTAATACAATAAATTATAGTCCAAGCCAAAAATAATAATAAATAATAATTTACCTTCATATCCCTTCATCTACTATATAAAAATAAGTCGGGTTTTCCTTCCTGACGCTATAACTCCAGAATGCACGAACCGATTTCCTCGGAATTGCATTCGTTGGAAAGGTCTCGGGCTCTGTGAGGTTTGTAGCAAAGAAAAGGTGTCTCTGGTGGCGAAACGGAGTTCGCCCGGTTTGCTAGTTAATTATATAGAAATTCACATCATTAATTATATTGTTTGCATTGATTTAGCCAATGAAAAGTTAAAGAAGTCTCTTTAATAAAAAAAGAGTATTTCTCTTTACTTAATATTCCTGAAACTATAGCACCCATATAAACTGCCCTAATATTTTTTCAAGCACTCGATAACTAAATTACTCAAACACCGAGCAGATCATTTACAAGTGTTTACTTATAAATGCAATAAATTACCCACGTCGATGCCAAGGTCGCTATAATTTAAACTGATTAACCGTCATGCGTAGAAACTATCCTAAAATATCATTTTAATGTTATTATCTGTGAATAAACTGCACTTGTAGGTGGTTTAAATAAGTTATGAAAATTGTTTGAAATGATATCAATTATCGTACTTTTTTCATTTCAATATTTTTATTGTTATGAATGGTCTGGTAGACTGGTAGACATAAGACGACATAAGCGAAAAATTTCCATATTTATCAATTTCTTATGTCCTCTAATTCTATTTTTTTTTTAGTTTTTGCATTCGACCTAGGCATCCTTTACACTTTTACACATTCCCAACACGGTCCCTAAAACCAACCAAACTAACCGCACTAAATCGCTCTATTCCAGCCTAGCATATCAACAAATTCCTATTCCTTACTTGGAAACATATCAGCTTAGCTTCGCTTTGCACTCGTGTTTTGACGGCCACTACAAACGGGTACTGAGAAGATGCAATTTGTGATTATTTACGGCTCCTTAATGTGGACTACTTATCTCCGCTCGGCTTTCACGGAAATGTAGTGTGTCTATTCCATTCATGGCGTTTATGTTAGCATTGTGTTATTAGCATAATTCATAATATTGGTTAATAATGTTAGATCTTTTTACAGTTAGATTTGAACTACGCATGTATCGCGATGAAGTATACGTTTGACAAATCTGCAGTATAAATTTATAAAGAATAGAAAAAACCTATTCCGCCTCGTGATCGAATTTTTTCTATTCTTTATAAATTTATATTTATACATAAAGCATTTGAATGCCATAAAACCAAAAATATAAATTCAAATCTGCAGTAGGTAATATGAAATCATACTGTGTGCATATGCAATATACCTTGCAATATTTTCAAACAGCTCTATTATCCAACTAGTATTCTGACTAACCTAAGATTGTTACACTGATACACATAGGAAGATTTTTTATGCATTACATTTTCGCCTATTGTTTTATTCGCCTAGAGCCAAATTAAAAAATCTTCTCCAAGACATTCGACCTATATTTTGAATATCAGATTAGGAATACAATATATAAATCATTAACTGTAAAAGAAACATAATATTCTGAAATTCCTAATCCACTCTTCTGTTATCAATCATTACTATAACATATGACAAGCACTCCAATATTGTTTGATAAAACACAACTCGGACGCAGTGTTATAACACGAAAAGTTTTTAAACACACAATACAATGGCACGAAAGCAATAATATTTTACTGGGAACAAACGAATGGCCATTGTGCTGGTATTGGACAAGACAGATATGGGGATCAAATTCGCACAATGCTAAATGGGGCTTAATATCTGTAGTCTAAGAGCTGGGGAAGGAAAATTGATACGTCTATAATGAGCCCTCTACACAATGGACTAGTAGAGCTAATCACGATAGTTTAGAGGGCCTAAATGATTATCTATGATTCAAAACCAAACCAAAATATTATGTACCTATGTGTACAAAATATATGTTTTAGTTACAATTTATTGTATAGTATATTCTCTTAAATATGATTATTGAGATATATGATAATGTGTTAGTATTAAAATTTTTCGTTTATTCAGTTCGTTTACGACGTACGTTGGTCACTTCATACTTGTTGAACAGTTAGCGAAGTAGTCAAAGCGAATTTAATTTATACCAGCTCTCGGTCTACGTCCGTGTAATTTATAAAAGGTTTTAAAATGTGCAATCCGTCATATCATATCAGTGAAACAGCTTACCACGACGACATACGACACCGACTTATTGATTTTATTCTATTCTTTCATGTTACTAACGCTTTTGAAAGTTGGTATTAATCGCACCATATAAATCCTTACGTTTCAGTGAATATCGTGTTTTTCTTATTCATTATCAACCTTATATTATACAGCTATAAATAAATAAATAAATAAATAACTTGAACTTGAACTTAGTGATATCACATTTGGAACAATATTATGATAATACAACAATCCATCAGGCCCCGGAATCACAGACACAATAGAAAATCTATTAAAAGAATAAGTAGTAGGTACCTAATTACAAATTTCTCTCATTCACACATTTTTTTATGATAAAAAAACTTACTAATTAGTCCAATTTATGGTTATTAATCAGTTTCTAAAATTACAACAACAACACGTAAGTATATAAGAAAATAATTAAACAACAACAATTTATTCTACTATCTGCACATATCTCACTATTTATACCCATTTTTTTCAAGTCGGATATCACATGTCTAAATAACATGAATTAGCGTAAGTGCATAACTATTTAGTAGTCTATGGTAAAGGTCTAAACTCTAACTAGACCTTGGCCAACAAGCCCTCATTGAATATAATCCAGGGCTCAGGTAAGCGCTCCGCTTGTAATTTGCTGGCTCGTTACACTACAATCTGTAAATACATATAGCTTAGGTTTAGATTTTGAGAGGAAAAGGACATTTAATTGGATTCTATTAGAAAATTACGGCTTAATATTATATGATGCTGTTGGTAATCTTTGTTTAATTACTAAATTATAAATTTCCTATTTGAAAAATGTAAAATAAAACCAGATTAATACTTGTACAACCATACAAGATATTTTTTTTACATATAAACACTCAGGATCGTTTGTGAACTTGTGCGTGTGCGTGTTTGTGTAATACTACTACTATTTTTTTTAATATAAGACAAAGGTAGGATACGATGGCATTGCTACCAAACAAAACTATAAATACTCAATCAGACAGTATTTCCATTACCCATTGAAAAATCAAGAATAATTATCATGAAATGTTTTATTTAAAACTTTAGCTAGGATTGATAAATGCAATTCGATGCGAAGATTGACAGCTGAAGGGCGGGCAACTGTCAAGTGTCAATGTGACAGTTTTAAATTCGCGGGAACTTTGTATAGACGAGATATCATAAAAACTTTGTATCATTAAAATCCTTTTGGTATTCGCCTTAGTATTCGCCGATACATAGACGATTAGCTGCAATTTTTCTCTTTGTGAAAAAAAAAATTGTTCTTTAATATATGTTTAAAAATACATGAAAATACTCAATATTCATTGAAGCTTTTACATTATAACTGAGTTAAATTCTTTTCAAAATTCATCAAACTTAAGTATTTATTTCAAATAATTAAACATCATTATTTATCACGCTGTGTTTCTTGTCAAAACATGGTTATAAAATGCGACATTTAATTTCGCAGATTTTAACTGAAATTGCATTTCATGCGCAAAAAATGAATGCATTTAAAAGAATGCACTGAGACCATTCACATGCAGTTACATTAATTTGCCATTCACAAAACGAATATGCAAATCAGTTTAAACGATGCGCGAGATTTTTTCGCAAAACTCATGTCATTGTGCATTTAAAAAAAACACGTCGGCCTGTCAATGGTGACAAACGAGGTGACACCGCGTTCGCGCCATGAATTTTAAATTAAGAATTCATTGCATTTATCTTCATAAAGCAAAGAAAAAGAACTTTAAAGAAATTGAAATTTAAAATTGTGTATTAGAATTCTGCAAATACAATTACATTTTTCGGCGAATGTTTATCGTAGATTAAAGATGCATTTTGATTTTAGAATTTGACTTTCCTGGGTGGCGCCATGTCTTCGGTGGTAATGTAAGTACGTGTTCTGAAAACTAATGATTTTGAAATACTTTAAACTTGTAAATGTAAAATTATATAATTTTGAAAATTATAAGAATAACTTAATTTAAACTATTGATGCAGATGTTGGTAGAGCAATGTTTATACAAGTTTGATGTGATAAAAATAATGTACTTATACCTAAACGTTAGAAAATAACTAGCATACTTTTACTTATTTGTAAATTGTTATTACTTACTAGCGGTCCGCCCCGGCTTCGCCCGTGGTACATAATATTTACGTTTTCTCTGCATAAGAACCATCCTCGTACTTCAAGGAATATAATAAAAAAAGAATTATCGAAATCGGTTCAGCCGTTCTCGAGTTATGCGCTTACCAACACATTTTGCGATTCATTTTTATATATAAGATTATAACTTATTACCATTGTTAAATTACACACATAACTTCCTGCGATAGCCGATAGGCATTCATGAATTGAAATTTCCAATCCTCTTCAAGTTCTTTTATTCAATCAATATAATAAATAGTGTTACTATTGTTTGCTATGCAAAGTTAACCTTAAAAGGTGAAAAAAACATCATTAGATCACGGCATTTAAGCCCAGTCGTATGCTTCAAACATATGAACACCAATTTTATTGTAATGTTTTTGGTAACCTTATAAAATGATCATGACCTTGACCATGGGCGTAGCCACGGTGGGGCAGGGTGGGGCGCTTGCCCCACCCTGGCTCTGACCTGGAAGGTACCTAACCAAATCTAAAAAACTTAATTATCTAACTCTACAAGGCCCAAGTTCGGCCACACATGGAGTACTGTTCTCACCTATGGGCTGGAGCACCCCAGTATCAGTTACTTCCATTTGACCGCCTTCAGCGTCGTGCCTGCCGCATTGTCGACCTACCTGAGCTCACCGATCGGCTGGATCCTCTGGCTTTGAGGCGCGATGTTGCGACTCTATGCGTATTTTATCGCATATACAACGGGGAGTGTTCTGAGGAACTATTTGCCTTAATACCACCTGCAGAATTCCACCACCGCACTGCCCGACACAAGCAAAAATATCATCCACACCACCTGGATGCATGGCGTTCGTCAACCGTGCGTTTCTCACGGCACTTTTTGCCCCGAGCCACACTACTGTGGAACAAATTACCACCTTCCGTGTTCCCCAACCAGTACGACATGGGAACCTTCAAACAAAGAGCCTACACCTTCCTGAAAAACCAACATCCTTCTTAAAGCCGGCAATACGATCGCAGTGTTCCTAACGCTGTGATCGTCATGGGCGGCGTCTATCACCTACCACCAAGTGAGTCGCCTGCCCTATTGCCAGGGTTATTATAAAAAAAAAAAAAAAAAAAATCTAGGTAACGACTACAAAACTTAATATCCGTTAAAAAATTCTCACTCGAAAGTTGTCAGTCGACACAAAAAGCTTCTATGTTGCATGATTTAAACCACCTTTGGTGACAGAAAAAGTAGTGTAGTATACTGTTACCCCATTAAATAAAGCTGTTTATATTTAGCCAAATTCGCACTAAATTTCCCATCCAATTTCACTTTTGTTTTAGGTTAAGGGTCACTTATTGACCATAAAAGCACAAAAAGCTGACAGATCCAGGTGGAGCTTCGCTCGCAATCTTAAATAAAAGTTTTTGGCCGATCTCTCGAAAACTATCCTCTTTAAGGCAAAAAACCGATTACCGGGCGAAAAATAGAAAATTTCAAGGTATGTATGTTTCGTATAGGTATATTTCGTACAACTAAACAATATTGAGTAGTTATTTTATATTCGGATGCAAGAAAAGGAAATTTCTTCTTCGTTCTCAAAAAAAACTTGGCCTGCCATGTCACCCGCCGAGCGGCGGCATTCTACATTGAACGTACAACAACTCAAAAACTATGGGTACTTACAAGAAAAAATTTCAAACAAAAGTTGTAGAGAATAAAGTTATCTAAAAACTACATACATGCATTTTATTGATTAATCCAATATTTTACGAGTTATTAGCCAAAAACGATAAACCGGTTCATTAAATAGTCCATAAACTGTAAGCAGTAAGTTTTACAAAAAAGTTTACAGAATATAAAAGATGAGAAATTTTACTTTCTACAAAAAAGTATTTGCCCTAAAGTGGATAGTTTTCGAGATATCGGTCAAAAACTATAAGATTGCGAGCAAAGCTCCACCTAGATCTATTCAGCATTTTGTGTTTTTATGGTCAATAAGTGACCCTTAACCTAAAGTAAAAATGAAATTGAATCGGAAGTGCGAGGTTAAATGCTTTATTTATTGAGTTATGTCTCTACCATTTGAAACTTAGAGAATTTTAATGCTCTAAGATTTGAAATGGTTTATTTTTCCATTTACATAGACATGTTTCGGATAAAAAGGAATCATATTATTGTATTAGAAAGATAAACTATTATAATATAGGGATGAAATTTGCAACATAAGCGACTGTATCTTTTGTGTTGATTTATTAATTATTATTTCAGCTTGATAAACGCCACGCGTTCTTGAAAAAAAAGGTATTTTTAGACAGACAGACAACAAAGTCTGCCTGTCTGTTTGCATGGAGGTATCAAGCTGAAATTTATATCGAATACTCAAGTCTACGGTCTCTTAAAGCTGTGAAAAAATCAAAAGATACAGCCGTTTTATGCTGCAAATTATCGCAAATTTCGACATTCGCAAGGGAATCAAAACGTAGGGTTTGATTGAACTTCCCGTGAACACAAAGTCTTGAAATTTGGTTAAAAGCACGGAAATATAGTCATACTATATATATTTCCATGGTTAAAAGCAATGAATGCTAAAACATACATTTTAGAGTTACAACATAATAAAAAGTAGGTTTGTTCGAAGCCCTCGGTGCGCAACTCCGACTCGCACTTGGCCGGTTTTTTTTGCCCCACCCTGTGCCCATGGCTAGCTACGCCCATGACCTTGACAATCAAATACCACGTACGCCTATTTAAAAACTATCAAACTTAAACACACAATAAAGATTCCTGTGTCGTTTTATTATCCATACTATTATCTATTTAAGAGAAGCCGAGGGGATAATTAAGACATTGCGATTCGTATCACATCCACGGCTCATTACCACCCAAGATGACCTGACTACAGCCAATTAATGTTAACGTTGTGTAATTTAGGTACTCGAATTACTTGATATGGAAATTAATATTATGTAATAATATTCTTAATTTATATCAAATTTTATTTTCATAATATCTTATTGGAATATTGGAATACTTATAATAGATAACATCATCAATAACTTTTCAGTAGGTCTTTATAAAATTATCTACGCAAAATTTTGCAAACTGAATAAAATAGATTAATATGTTAAACACAATTTCTAGTACAGTAAACAATTATATTTATATGGCAACAAAATCATCAGTAACGGTATGTTTGAGCCATACAAAATATCGACGGTACTTACAAGTAATTAGACGCTTAACATACAACCGACGCAGTAAACACACCGGTATTTTAGGAAAGCTATAAATCGGGCAGTCAACTGAAAAGTATTGCCTATTCACTTTGTGATATACCGGCTAAGCAACTTGTTTTACTACTCATACCGACTCATTGACTCTGAATCGGTGATCATAATTTTAGATTTTACAATCAAATGATGTTTCTAGCGACATCTATTGGTGAATAGACGAACTAATATAAATGTATTAGATACTAAACTTCGCCACTAGATGGCAGACAAAGATAATTTCTTAACTTTGCATGCATTGAAATTAATTGTTACGACACTATTTGATACAAGTGAACACATGCATTAGATTATTTAAAATAAAGCAAATAATATAACAATGCAAATCTTTTATTTATTTTTTAGAAAAATGTGATAACTGGTAACAATACCGTTTTAAGTCAAATGTCCAGCCATACTTGTTCTTTTATTGACGTGCTGTCAAAACAACAATACAGCACGTGTAAAAATGCGTATTGAAACATGTTATTTCTGCTCGTCCAGGATATATCCTGGACACGGCATACAATTTGTGAGAAATGACTGCAAGGTAAATATAATTTTTAGACATTTTCAATTATTTTCCTATTGCAACCTTGTACAAACTTTTTGGTTAGATTTTCAGATTTTGTCGATCAAAATGCCATGCAGCATTCAAAAAGAAGAAGAACCCGCGTAAAACCAAATGGACCAAAGCGTATCGTAAGACAGCTGGCAAGGAATTGGCTATTGACCCATCGTTTGAGTTTGAAAAGCGTCGTCATGTACCACTCAAGTACAACAGAGAATTATGGACCAAGACCATAGAAGCAATGAAGAAGGTAGAGGAGATACGCCAGCGACGCTCTAACAACTACATAATGCAGAGATTAAGGAAAGGAAGGGAAGTGGAGTGGCAGAGGGATGTCCGGGAAGTACAGAGGGATATATCTCTTATCAGGTATTTTGAAAAGTTACATTTTTTTGAGAGAATAGATTACTAATTAGCGAAATACATATGATTTTTCTATCGAACTCTATGTATACCATTGAAATTTGAAGGTTTTCAATTATATCACTACATTATTTGTCACAATCACAAGTATAGAATTTTAATTGGTTTATGTGCAATGCACACACAAATCTACATTAGCAGTTTTTAAATGTTTGTTGTCCATAAAAGCCATTAATCATAACATATACCAAGCTCACAAAAATTTTAGTACTCCAACTTAACTAAACAAGATAATTATTATGTTATAGGTAATTGGAAATTTTTAAATATAAAATTGTCTTCCAGATCACCCGCAGCTGGTCTTAAACAGAGATTGATGCAAGAGGAGACAGAAATGGAAGTCGAGCCTGAAACCATTGAGGTGGTGGACGCTAAAGGTCGGAAGCAGGTCATCGAGGCACCCGTCATGGTGCCCGCTACTGGAGAAATGATTGAAGAAGGCGGAGAAGTAGAATTATAAGATAAAAAGGTCCAAAACATCTTTGAATATATTGCACAAGAGATTTTTGATATCATGTGATGCAAGAGAGTTTTTGATTGGAGTAAAAATATTGGATTTTTTGTAGACAATAAATTAAAAGAGAAGCTTATTATTTTAATATTCATGTTGTAAATTACAAATTCATTTCTAAAGTATTAAAACATTTGTTTTTCAACATTATACTTTGTAATTCCTAAAATAATTGGACCGTTTCTATGATGTGTTTCATATTATCTTCATAAATATTGAAATATTTGTTAACATAAATCATTGAAAGTTGTATGCCAAGATGCCATGTTTGTACAGAAAATGTTGTTTTATTTTATTGAAATCCTAGTTTTACTATCTTAGTTTTAGCATTGACCCAGATTTATAAATCGTTTTATGTATAAGCTACTGTAGTGTCTTCACATTTTATATTGTATGTAGTGACAACGAACAAAAAAATTAACAAGAGATATTGGGGAAATGGGTTATGGAATAAAACCAACAAATTGTTTTTAAATATTTTAATGAAATTATTAGTTAATGTTTTGTAGATTAATATCTGCAATCTGTTTGTAGTAACAAAATATTAGAACTGTTAAAATTTAAAACTTCCTGAAAATCAAAATGTCACCAAAAACAGAGTATTATTCCAACCAGGTATCTATTACCTTACAGAGTTCAGTTTCTATTTAATACGACACCTACTCTCGCATTTCATAACGTAATTTATTTCGTAGGTACTAGCTTTCCACCCGCGGCATCGCCCGCGCAGTCAAAGAAAAACCCGCATAGTTCCCGCTCCCGTGGGATTTCCGGGATAAAACCTATCCTATGTCCTTTCTCGGGTATCAAAATATCTCTATACCAAATTTCATGCAAATCAGTAGTTAAGGCGTGATTGAGTAACAGACAGACAGAGTTACTTTCGCATTTAAAATTTTAATTTTTATTAATTTACCAAGCATAATTTTGTTTAAAATAATACACTAATCCTAATATACAGGATTCTACCAGAGAGTGAATAAACATGACAAATGTTCATTATATTATATTTATGTTAGATATTAAATATTATCGTTCATCAATTGTTCCATGATTTATATACAAGTTTATATACCTAAAAATTACATAACATAATTGAATGCTGATGGAACTAGGTCGTCTCCAATCAAAGTAAAACATGTCATACATCATTATAAACCTATTGATTTCCGCTGCCTAGACCGTAATCCTCTTAAGTTTTCATTCAGGGGTTGCAAACATTTCGCTGAGATTTTACGAGAAAATTAGAACTTTTTAAGTACCTAATTATTATCGTACTTCGTGTTTGCTTTTAGAAATGCTTTTTAGGTACTGTTGCCCGCATATAAACCAAGAAACTTAAGCACCTAACTTGTGAAGAGTACATAAGTATGAGAATAAATATACGTCATTGTGTTATCTCGAAGTTTAAAATACTGTTTAATTTTTTTCTTTCTATAGGCCTCTATATAAAAAATTTGTATCCCTTAGCTTGAGCTTCTTTTACAACGTCCAACGGTTTCTGTGACAACTATAAACACTCCCTTCCCATCAGCCTCATTAAAATGAAATTTTGTGAAAAACTAGGTATATACCTTCATATAATATTTCTGCAAAGTAAAACTAGATCGCATTATCACACTGATTTGATTTTGCATAACAGATCGTAGGTACATACGTATCACTTTTCACGTGGGGTAAAAGTTTATTCACCCCTGGTCAATCCAATTAGAACAAAGCCACTGACTGAATTAAGAATCATGAACAGTCAATATTACACGATTGTAGCAAAAGTAACTAGTGGCATAATGTCTCTCTATTCGTATATTGGTGCGTTAACGGTAGCTATTATTTCTTACGCAGTGTACCAAAAGTATATTAATTATAATACTAGTATTATTACAAAACCTGATAAACGTTATGATTATATTGTGGGTAAGTGTTAAAACGTCGTACTTGCCGTGTTTTGAATTTAAAATAAAACGCCTTAGAAAATATAACGAGCATAATTTGACGCATCAATATTTCAATTATAGTAGGCGCTGGCACTGCGGGTTGTGTGATAGCGACCAGGCTTTCAGAGGATCCAAATGTGAAGGTGCTGCTGATAGAAGCTGGAGGTCATATGGGATATTTCACCAATATACCTCTAACGGCTACCGCGGCTCAACAGGGACCAAATGATTGGTCAGTTCGCGCTAAACCTCAGAAGTTTTCGTCTTTCGGAATGTGGGATCAGGTAACTTATTCATGCTATTTACAGGCATAATAAATTTTCCTCTATATCTATACATTTTCGTATCATATTTTACACACGTTACCTCCTCATATTGGGGTATTCACAAAACTTATAAGAATGATAGGTTCTTAGCAAAAGAAAATATAAAATTTACTTATGGAAAAAATAGAATATTTCTATCCATTTAACTCCGTCTTTTTTTAATCATATTTTTACATAAATTTCCTATTTTGTGTTTTATATTCAGACGCCAATATTACCTCGAGGAAAGGGTCTCGGTGGCTCAGGTCAGATCAACTTTCTTCTTCATGGGTTCGGTCTACCTGAAGATTATAACCGGTGGTCGCGCCTTGGCTTCGAAGGGTGGACTTTCAAGGATCTAAAACCATATTTCATGAAGGCATTTGGAACTACTGAGAGTGAATATGAATCGCCTTGTTTGTCCGCTGGTTACTGTGATGAGACAAAGGTAGGTACATCCTAATATTTAAATATTGTGTATATGTTATAGTTAAAGTCCGATACACAGTCTCTTCGCGGAAGGACTGGTTTATCCTAGGTTTGGCCAAAGCCATCAGGCAATCCCCGAAATACATTTCAATTTCGCCCTTTGCCTGAAGTATTTTTAGTCAAACCCAGGAGCTCCTAACTTTTCAGTCAAACGTCGAAAGTAAATTATTCTGTTTCGGTTTTGGCCTAGTCAATCCTAGAAGCGACTGCAATTCTCGGTCAAACGTTGAAAAATTTCTTAAGATCGAAGATGTGCCTGACGTTCGGCTGTCTCTTAGAGAAATCAGTGAAAAGGATTCAAAATTTGGTGGCCAAGGCTTTATAAAATGCCACTGCAATAAAAAATGCTCTTCAAAATTATGCAAATGTAAAAGGTCTAATGTATTGTGCAATTCTAAATGTCATAATGCCTCACCATGCCAGAATAAAGATTAATTTTTCATTTTAATTACCTAAGAAATTATTAAAACATTTAACATTAATGCCTCACCATGTCAGAAAAATGATTAATTTGTCACTTTCATTACCTAAGAAATTATTAAAACAATTAACATTAAAGTTAATGCCTCACCATGTCAGAAAAATGATTAATTTTTCATTTTAATTACTTAAGAAATTATTAAAACAATAAACATCAAAATTTTAAAAATGTTATTTTTTTATACTTAATCTTATACAAACTAACCTCCGTATATTCCAAAGCATTTATTTATTTATTTTATACTTTATTGCACATCGTACAAAAGGCGGGCCTAATGCCACACGGCATTCTCTCAAAGCATCTCAAATATAAAAGTGAAAATCACGTAAGCTGACCAATCAGGTGTCAGAACTGGCAGAGTTAAGCGGTTCTTAAGACTTGAAAGCTGCTTAACCCTTAGCAGGTATCGTGGGTCAAATTTGACCCAGAAGCGAACATTTTCGGTTATAATTCTTTTAATATTTATGCAACGACTGTGCGCTTCTACGTATTCTCAGTGCTTCACTAGCTGCGGCGGGGGGTGGAAGTGCAGCGCTGGGACTATCTTAGGAGCGGAGGTAAGTAGCTGTCTGGGTCACTTTTGACCCACGACACCAAATAAGTAACTTTTTTCACTGGGTGTAATTACGTACTTTTTTGTTTTAGTGTTTATTTGTACTACAATGGAGGCTTTTTGAACGATAGACAAATCGAGGAGTTGATATAGACGACCTAAGTGATAATTTGGAATCGGAAAATGAAAGAACACCAAATATAACCCAACTTTGTGACGACGAAATCATCGACGACGATCGAGACAGTCCCTAATCTGTTAGTTGCTCAGAAGACAGTATTTTGGAGTAAGTTCTGACGACAGTGAAAAAGAAAGAGGAGAATACGAGAATAAGAGAAAATACGAGAGATGAGAGCGAAGAAGATGAGGATGATGGTTGATGGTAGAAGTCATTTTGGTTTTGGTTGTCATTTTTTTTTATTTTATGCTGATCTCAGAAGTAATATATTTTTTTGTTATTATAAAGATATGAGAAGTGCCATAAATATCTTTTAGTTAAATTTTTTCTTACATTTCTATTTTTTTTAATGTTTTAAGTTCACACTAACCAAAAAGTGCCAAAGAATAAGGTTAGCGTGTAAAACATGATATTTTTTTATATATTCTAAAATTAAACAAAGTTAGTTTTGTAAACAAATATTTGTTTATTTCATGACTAACCATATTTTATACAAATTATAAAAAATCAACGTTCTACAACAGATTGTTTGGTATGGGTAAAATTTGACCCACGATACCGGTAGTGTTGCCAAAAAAGGCGATACCAGCGAAGGGTTAAATGATAAAATGCTTCCAAATATACGAAGATAAGACACTTCATACCTATATCGGAGTTTGACTCGTCAAACCCCGATTTAATAAAATTGTGTTTTGACGTTTGCCTGACCAAATTAGTCTCTCCCAGGTTTGACGAAAATTGTTTAGTCAAAGGCCGAAAATTTACATTTATTTGGGCTTTGACTAAGTCATTCAGTCTGACCTGAGGATTGACCAGTCCAACCTAGGAGCGCCGGAGCTTCGGAGTTTGCCTATAACATATATATGTGTCGTTGTACACTATAAAATCCACATGCAATTTAGAGTTAGTAAGTTAATATTATAATCTAGTTTAAATACCTACTTGTTGCATAGTATTATCCACAACGGATTACAAATGTGTTACAAACTACCTACTTGCAGGCTATTCCTCTGAGTTGCAGGCAATATTGCGAATTTTGTTTCATGCATTAAACTGTATAGGTAGAACAAAACTACTTCTAAAAATAAAATCCTCTTAAAATTTTATCATATTAACGTAACGGCACCAGTCTTGTACAGATTAAGGAAAAAATTGAAGTTTTTTGCAAATTTCTCGTAGGTTTTTTAACTTTATTGGATATTGTTTAGTTAAACCTTTAGTTCTATGTTAGTTTAACGTAACCAATGTTAGAAAAAAGATTACAATGCATAAATAATGAAGTTATTTATAAATTAAAAAACCACTTTTTTGCACCAGTGTTGGACAGTGAAAAATCTAATGATGGACACCCAGTTTTGGACAACATCCAGTTATGAACACCCATTTATGGACTGTACCTAATGTCGTTTCTCCAGTTATTTACACTTGGAGAAGACTTATAGTTATCAATAGAATCTTGAAAATGATGATTGGAATACAATAAATCGGGGATGTACTTATAAAAAATAGTACTTATTAATCATTTTGCATGCTTATAATATTTAAAACAGTCTTAATTTCCATTTTCTAGGCAAAAATTGGACAAATGCATCGTTAAATACGAGTTATGTCCGTTAAGAAACACCAATATGGTTTTTTTTCTCAATAAGTCAGGGATGAAAAATATAACTAAAAAAAGTACTGCCATTCCGTCCATTTTGGGACTTCTTCTTCTTCGTCATATCACTCTAGGGGGGGTAGATGTTACCCGCTTCACGATGTTCCGCCATATCTCTCTGTTTCCTGGCATTCCGCTACACTCGTGAAGTGAATCGCCAATCTGAATCCGCCAGCATCCTTAATCTGATCGGTCCATCGATATGGATTCCAAATTGTAGCACGAGGCAAAAAGCTTTTTTTAAACTGTTGTCAAGATGGTGTGTATGAAATTTAAGCGTGTGTGCTATATGGTGGTGGAATTTAGCAGCAGACAACGATCCAAACAGTTCATCAGACAACTCTCTATGATAGATGCGTTACAATACGCATAAGTATGCGACTTCTCTACGCAGTGATAGAGAATGAAGCCGAGAACGAGTCGCACAGCACATAATGACCCATTGTTCTAACATATATTCTTCATGTTTAGATAGATATTGTGTTGTTGGACCCATTAGTGTAATTTTAACAAAAAAATATCATTGTCCATTATAGGAACCAAAGCAAATCCAGTCATGGACAATTGTTGTACAATATTGGAACCCTTTGTTTGAAATGGTCGTGATAGGTATATTATTAATCAGAAAGAAAAGACAATACAGAAAAGCGCATGTAATTAATACCTTTAAAAAAAGTTTATTTTCGACATATGTCCACAAATGGATATATCCATAGAATTAAATCCAGTTATGGACACTGATGTATTTTATTTAAACAACATAACCTATCATGATACTAAATCGTGTAATATTTCGTACACTTAACTACTATAAATAAAAGTAATATCAAATTTTGCTGACATATATACAAAAATTCTTATAACCAAAATTGTGTCCTCACTTCCTTAAGGATTTTCTTAGTAAAAACGGATTTCTTCGAAACGAGTCGCAGCAACTAAACATAACGTTCTGCCATCTTCAAACATTTTGGCCGAATAAGATGAAATGTCGTATTTTGATAGCATATGAACCAAACTTTTATTTTAAGTATTGCTAAATTATATAACGTTAATTTTGGTCTTAATAATATTTAAATTTAATATTTATTTTGTCCATTACTGGATGCTTGTCCACGACTGGTGCCGTTACCTTATGTATTTCCAGGCACCAATGCAACTAAAGCTCGTAGAGGATAACGAGCTAACATCCATATTCAAGCGTGCGTCCTCCCGATTGGCGGACAGGTACACTCTGTTTCGGCGTGCTACAGCTGCGGTGCGCGACGGTCGACGTTATCAGGCATATAATGCGTACTTGAAGCCAGCCTTGAATAGACCCAACTTGCATGTAATGTTGAAGACGCAGGCGATTTTGGTAAGGTCTAGTAGTTTTTGGTGGACTAGAAAAGATGTGTCACGTCATAAGGTGATAGGAATAGTAGTTTGATTTGATATTTAAGTGCTATTCACATTTTAGCGTAGTGGGGGAAGCTTGCGCATGTAAAAATGTACTAAAACTTGATACGCTAACTTCTCCCAATACGCCACTTTTTGTCCAAGAAGTTTGCTGGGCGCTAGATATACCTACTGAAGACCCTGCTGAAGATATTGAAAGCTCGTATCGTGCAGAAAATTACCTGCTACTAACAAAAGTCGTTCACCTAATTAAGTGATACCGAAACCCTATAATCCAATTATTATAAATTGCTTTCAGGTTAGGTTTGAGAACAACGCCGCATCGTCACTATATTTATTAGCAGACCACAAATACCTGAACAACATATTTGTGGATAAGGAAATAATTCTGTGCGCTGGTGCAATCAAAACTCCACAGATTTTGATGCTATCCGGGATAGGACCTAGGGATTTATTGAAAAGGTCATTATTATCATTGTATTAATACATGCTATTCTGAATAAAAATACATAAGTAGATAAAACCCCTCTGTATTCTCAGCGCATACCTTCTGATTGGTAATGCAGCTTTATTACATATTAGGCAAGTCATTACGCCGAAAACATGGTGGCTCTAACTACTTAGTAACTATGAATGGTTTACCAAAAAACAGCAAACGTAAGATAAGGTTGTTGTTTTCGATATTCATATTTTCTCATTCAATTATAGACTAAAAATCCCACCAGTATCAGAGAACAACAACGTTGGAAGAAATCTTCACGACCATATGAACGTGCCCATATACGTTAGCATCAAGAAACCGATCAGCGTCACACTGGCGAAGGTCTTCACTTTGTCTACAGCCTGGAATTATTACTGGAAAGGAGAAGGTAAAGAATGAATAGATTTAACGGTTCCAAAAGTTGGTTTCAACATTTTCTCGAGTTTCTGTTCAAAATTACACTTAAGAAGCACGATTAAAGACTTTTAGGATAGCTTTCGATCGCCGCTTATTAGGGGTTTAACAACAGAAGTTTAGCTCAATTCCTTCCATTACCGAGAATTTAAACGGTTGGCGTTCTCATAAATAAATAATCGATATAAATCGGTTTAAATTGACGATAGGAAACGTTTAAAATATAAACTCCAACTTACTTTTCAGGATTATTATCATTTCCACCAGTAGCAGGTGTAGAATACAAAAACACGTCTGCCCTAATGCTGTTTGCGATGGGTTCGACCAGTGAACGACTTTTAAGCGATCTCTCTAACTACAAGCCACAGGTATATTCATATTGTCTTTATTTATTCAATAATTCCTCATTAATTAAGTATATTTGTAATGTTTTAAATTTATAACGTCTTTCGCTTTGGCATATACCCCCCCAAATTTTCCACTTGTCTTTTTCAAACTAATTATGCGTAGCAGAGCTGTCAGAACCTGTTAAATTAATTAATTGGTTGAGTTTTTTGTTTTTCACAGTCTTATTTTTTTAAATATGTGGAAGGACGATAAAATCTAATTTCTTAAAGTTAAAATATGACTGCTGAAAGAATTAAAGAAGAAATTTCCAAAAGATATAACTTTTAAGGTGTTCCGCGACTCGTTTCCATTCCACAACGACACGAGCAAGGAGGGCTTCGTGTTCCTGGCCGCTTGTACCCAGCCCAAAAGCAGGGGGAGTGTCACACTGCGGGACACCAGCACCACTATACCGGTGGTGGTCAATCCGAACTACTTGCAGCAGGATTGGGACGTCAAGTGCATGGTAAAAGGTAAGAATCTAGTGGAGATCGGGTGATATTTAACAGTTTGTAAACGAAAATTATTCTGATGTGTGTGTGAAGTATCGGTATAGTAGTTTAATTCATGTTTTCTTGAATGCTATAATTTTTTAACGATATAGAAATAATAATAAGAAATAAATACACTTTATACACTGCAAGTAAATACATATAAAAAAAGAAACAGAACAATTATATGTTATAAAGCTAAGAATAAATAAGGAACATTGAGTTGGTGCATTAATCTCATGGCATCGATTTTTGTTTTATGTATATTCGTATATTTTACCATAGATGTGTGTCTGTAAAATAATTTAATGGTAAAAAATGTCTCTTTCTGCTTTATCTTCTTTCTTTATAGTTTAATCGGTGCAGCCATTTTCAAGTCATAACTTATCTGACTTTATAATGTAGAAGTGTAAATGAAGCTTGTCGAAACTTTCAGCTGTTCGCAGAGCAGAAAGGCTGATTTCGACCAAGCCCTTTAAGGAGATAGGTGCAAGGATACACTGGCCCCGACTCGAGAGGTGCTTGACCTTCTGGCGATACTCCAAACAGGATCAGATCGGCCTGCAGAAACGGAGGAAAAAGTATGATGAAATTAACGTATTCACGTATAATGTCCTGGAAGAGAATTTACAATTTACGGGATTTCAGTCATGGTCATCATAAATTTATTTCTTTCTAATATTATTATAGAAAGAAAGACATTTATTATTCGATACTGTTTGCTTACGCTTTGCTGTAGGTTTACGATCCTCTTGATATATTTCTGTTTTACATAGGATAAAGTCTCAAACAGCAGAGAAGCCAAAACCCAGAGCGAGTCCACCAAACGAATACTTAGAATGCTTGATTCGAGAAATAGCTGTGACCGGACATCACGTTAGTGGTACTGCTGCTGGCGGTACTGTGGTGGACAATGAGCTTAGGTAACTATAATATTTATCAAGAATTTATGGTTAATTCATGAAGAGTATTATAGTACCGCAATATACAGATACAACCAGTAGGGAAACTTCATACAAACGTTCGAAATGGCTCACGCACACAAGCAAGCGTGTTTATGAGAATCGTAAGGGTATTATGACAATTGACAGATAATAATTATAAGAACACCCTTACGATTCTCATAAACACGCTTGCTTGTGTGCGTGAGCCATTTCAAACGTTTGTATGAAGTTTCCCTACTGGTTGTACCTATCTGTATATTGTGATAGTACTCTCTCCTATAGCCTAGTATAGCTATTGGTCCGGGAGCCAGCAGCAGATTTTATGACCAAGTTCCTCTCAAGCGGTAATTAGTAAAATGCATCAAAGTATAGTATTATGAAGCCTCGTGAACGTCAGCTGGAGCTCGGTTGGGGGGAAGAGCGGTTGTAGCCTCCCGTATCAGCTGACGGTTTTTCCACCAAGATACAGCCAGCTGACATATATATTTATCCACAGTTACATATAAGCTATCATCAGGTAAATTTTTGTTTGAGAGGAAATGATGGAAAATAAATTTTTCTTTAAATTTAACTTTCATGTTCGAGACACTAGCTGACGTATAATACACCATGTTGTAACCAGCTGACTATTTTTTTTCGTTGAGATATTGGGTTAGCTACAATTTGACAAATTTTTAGCTGAGAGGAAATTAATGAATGAATGTATTTTTTTTCCTATGTGCGTGGGAGGCTACAACCGCTCACCCCCCCAACAGAGCGCCAGCTGACGTTCACGAGGCTTTATAATACTATACTCTCATGCGTCTGACGAATTATCTCTTGAGAGGAAATAGTTAACCAAATTTGCACCTGGCTCCCTAACCATATAGGTAGCATAATCAATCTAGCATCATTATAATACTAAAAGGAAAACAAAATAAACGATCCACCGCTGGAAGGATCATTATTCGAGAGATGCTACCTTAAATACAAGTGTCAAATAATTATCTATATTTTGTGTTGTTATTAACACACTCATATATCTAACTACATTTATTTGATGTAATCTTTGTAATTACAGAGTGAAAAACGTAACAGGACTTCGAATAATGGACGCAAGTGTGTTCCCATCACCAATCTCCTTATATCCAAACTCAGTTATCATAGGAATGGCGGAAAAAGCAGTAGACTTGATCAGAAGTAACGTGTGATTGTTAATAAACATATAAATATATTGTAGTTTCATTCAAAGCATTTTAATTTGAAAGAATTTTATGAACGGTCAAGTTAGGGTTGCCAACCGTACTATAATATATAGTATTGTACTATATTTCGGGTCTGTGTACTATATACTGTTGAAAACATATATAGTACGCAAAAATACTATATTTTCAACACCAACAAATGTAACAAACAAATCCTTCATTAAAAAAAAAATAAGAACGCGCCTTTTAATTGTTAAGATGGCTAAGTCATATAACCTATTGCGCATATATATACCAGTGGCGAGAAGAAAGAAACAGAAGTAGTGTATCATTGATAAAAAATGAGCTTTTGATTTATATTAATGACTAGCAATGCCCTGCGGTTTCACCCACATAGATAGCGATATCGTGACAGTGAAAAGTCTACTATAGGTCGGACTATAGATTTAAGGTGATGAATTAATTTTTCTAACATTTACGGCCCTTTTTAAACCTTCGTAATTTTTATATTATTAAAGTTGTCGTGATGAAAATTCGTGACAAGAAAGTTCAATAGTAACACAATACGTCTACCGTTTTAGAAACATGATTACATGATATTTTCTCGATAGAAAAAAAATACAAAGTTCTCATTGTTATTTTTTTATAATCTCTGGCATCTTCAAAATAACAAACGTAAAGTTACGACTTTTTGGATATTAACTATAAAATATACAACCTATACGTCTACCGATTTAGAATTTTGAAATATGCGATGGTTTTGAAATAAACAAGAAATACTTGAAATTAGCGCGCGACCAGCCAATATAGCGAGAGCCGCCCTGTACCTTCCTACCCCGATCGCTGCACGAGTCATTCCCGCTACGGCCGTCACACGGGGAACTTGTGTCGCTCGCGAAATCGTAAAAAAGGGTGACAACACGATAAGACAAAATGAGACAAATGGGGACAATAAAGAAAATAAGAACAAGAAACATAAAGGTTGGAGGAAAAAGAATGCTTACAATTGGAACAAATTAATGAAGTAAGTTGGTTTTATTTTAAATTTGATGATAATTGTATTATAGACGATGTTTGATATGTACCCCTGTTTTAAGTACATAACGAATGTGTAAGATTTTTTGATTTATAGCATAGATAATCTTTTCAGAAATCCGGAATCCAGAAGGAAAATAAACCCACTGATTGTTCACAATGTGAACCCACTCCTTCGTAAGTACCTTTATTCAGTCAAAAATGTATGTTATCAACGTTCTACTGGTTTTATCGCATGATTCCATTTTTAGCAAAAAGCAACAAAGTGCAAAGAAATAAAAAATCATGGTGAACTTAGTGGAAGTATGGTGGACATAATATGGAACAGGAGCTCATTGGAGTAGTATTATATTTAAAAAAAATACGAAAAAGTTTCAAGAATTACATTTCTTAGTAGGTGGTAGATAAGTATGTTGTATAAAGAATTTGATGTTGATATTTATTTCATTTATACTTACTACACCTGTGCGGGAAATTGCTTAGTACTAAAACAGGTTTATATTCATATTTACATAGTAATGTGAGTTTTCATTTCGAAAAATAATATGTATTAGCTAATATTATGTATGTTTGTTGTAAACTTAATTTAATTTTTATAATACATTATTATTGGTATAAATAAGCCAGTGTTCGTCTCACATTGCTGTACCTGCCTACTAGGAATGGGTCGTCGACGCATATTTCATCAACGAGACTAGACCGTTAAATGTCGTTCATCAACTAGTCGATCAACTAGTTAAAATCTTCGACTAGTCGATGTGTAAACTGAAACGAATTGACACGGTCGACCGACGCGCGACGGTATTGGTAATCGAACGTTCGTTACCTTGAACTGAGGTCTACACTCTACACGTAAAATTCCACATTCTTACCACGAAGTTATTACGAATTATAGATTTTCAAAGAATTCAATGTCAGGGTTGTCTCTAGTAAAGAAAAAGTCAGAGCTGTTTTTTAACAATTATATATTTATCACCTATAATCTATTACCAAGTTTTTGTTTATGTTTTAACTTATCGTTTTAAGTCGTTAGTTATAGTCGATATTTTAACATTATTCAGTATATTATTATAGGTAGGTAATCCTTATGATATGTAATAAATTAACTGAATAAAAAAAATATCTTAGATTTTTAAGACAATTCAATAATATCAAATTAATACAAATTAATCTCCTTTTTTTTTCAATATTTCGAGCATTGATCATAGTAATCTCATTAAAAGTCAAACGGAATTAACGGTAAAAATATTGAACTAACAACTCGAGACGCGTCGCGTCGCAAGTTGGTAGTTGATACAAACGTGTCGACTGACGAGCCGTCTACGACGAGTCGTTTAGCCGTCTACGGTGGACTATTATACGGCCACGTCGAAGCGTTAACCGTCGCGGACGCGTTGACGAGCGTTTCGACTCTTTTGTTTAGTCGTTGAATTCAACTAGTCCGTTGATGAACGATGGACTAGTCGAATCGTTGAGTGTACATAGACGGTTAATTTAACTAGTCCGTTGATTCAACGCCCATGCCTACTGCCTACCTACCCTACCAGGGCCTAACTTTGTTCTGGCTATTTTATTTTGATTATTTGTAATGAATAATTACAATTATAATAGAGTGCAAAAAATAAATACATGCGTCAATATATTTTGTGTTTTTTTTTAAACAATTTTTTTATTTAAAAAAATATCATTCCGACTGCGGCTTTGCCCGCGTGGAATTAGGTTATATCGTGAATCCTGTTTTATCCCACAGAAGTGTTCAGTTCGGATAAAAAGTATCCTATGTGTAAATCCAGGCAATTAGCTATATTTTATCAAAATTGGTAATGTAGTCTTGACGTGATTAAGTAACAACTAACAAAAAAATATACAAATTAACATCCAAAGTTTCGCATCAGTTTTACTGTATTAGTGATATCTTCCACTCTTGACTTTGACTGAGAAGAATTAGGGTTTATAACTTCTTTCAGAAATAGTACCTTTCATTTCTGGGCATGATGTAATATCTACGTCAGCATCAAAATCTATCTAAATCAATTCAGTAGTCCGCGTTATTGAGTACCATTTCATTTTTTCAGAGTAACAATATTTTTTGTTATTTTAAAGATTATTTATAACCTGTATTATTTTGTAATAAAGTAAACATTACGAAATAATAATAATTATTAATAATGTCTAAGTAGTTGTTGGAAAGAAGATTATTTGTTTATAAGCAAGAAAATAAAACCAATAAATCAACAATAATTGAATAAATGTATAACAATATTATAACTGTATGACGACTCCATACATGTTTGTCCCGAGTCGGCCAGCGGCAGCGCGGCGAGTTTGCAAGAATGACTTCGCGCACACCCGCGTTCGCGATAGCGAGCTATTAGACTCCGCCCGCCAAGCAGTGGATTTTTTTTTGTGTATCGTCTTAATTTTTAATCACATGAAAATCACCTTTACCCCGACCTGCTCATTGTATTGAACAGTATACCTACTATTTTTGAAATCGGTCCAGTAGTTTATGCGTGAAAACCATACATACATACATACATAATTACAAACCTTTCCTCTTTATAATATTAGCATAGATATAGATATTAATCTAAAAATTGAATGTGACAGAGCATTTGACACTTTTATTTTAAACAAAAAGCTATTACCTCAGGCTATTACACAGTGCAAGAAGTGCAAAAAATATAGTTTTTTATAAAAATAAATAGTTAACAAATATAATATTTGTCTATTTTTAAGCTATTGCATAGCTTCTATCGCGGACCTTGAGCACGGGGACCGAATCCAGAAATTCCGTAACGAAAAAACCTCACGCTCCCCACTCCGACGGGCACGGAGGTGTGGCTTGAAGGCATAGCATTGATAGCACAGATCTAGTTGTAATAGATCTGTGATTGATAGCATGCAATAGCTTTACCGCGGCAGTCCCCGAGTGCCACACGTCATTTTTTTTTGGTTTTCCCATAAAATACTATATTTTTTTTAAATGTACAGTATATTTTTTACACCTTATTTTGGAAAATACTATATTTTGATGATGAAGTGTTGGCAACCCTAGGTCAAGTGCGTGTGCGTGAGGGGTCGAATGCGGAAAAAAACGTTACCGGTATATGTGTGACATTTAAGATATGTTACAATTAAGGTTACAATAGTGTCCAATTTCTCCTATGTTATTTTTCCTGTATGGAATTGCATTTTGCAATAGTTGTTTTAAATATAACATCATAACTTAAAATGTGGTATGTTAAAAATTAAAATTAAAGACCTAAAGTGACATATATTTTTCTCTCCATTCTATTTCTACGCAGTTTTTTTACATTTTTATGGTGCATAATTTTAGTACCTAAAAGCAATTTTATAAATATTTGAATGAATATCAAAATGACTCTTAACTGTGCCTATATTATTGCAAAGCAATTCGTTCTGCATACGGATTTTTTTATTGCTCAAGTACAACAACATATAAAAAATATGTAAGTATATTATTAAAATACATATGTACGAATTAAGAAGACCTTGGTCGCGGTCGCGGAATCACGTACCGCACCGTGGCCCATAAAAAAACTTTAAACAAATCAAATTACTCACTAAAAATATGATTTTAATTATAAAACTTGTTCAGATTTTATAATTATTGAATGGCTTTATCAAAGGTCGCCTTTTCCTATTTTACTATTGTAAGTCGAAATTAACTCGAAACTTATTCGATGTAGGCTACTGACGAAAAATGAAATTAATAAATATTTGTTGCGTATGTAGATGAAATCGGATAATCAATCCTGCCTGTCAATCATAATAGATACATCGAAATAATTATAACTGCTGCTAGTATGTTGTATAAGATTGACCACGATAAGGGATGAAAGAAATACATTTTCATCAGGCTAATTCTGCTTTCGCACATATTGACATTCCATACATAATTTACTTCGTAATTTTAACCTCTACAGCATTGTTCACTAAATGGGCACCGCCAACTAAACGAGAAACAATGGTACGTCGCGAAACCTTTTTATCATAAAAATAATAATAATAAATGCATAGTTCATTTACGGCGTTAACTTCCTGTATAATGACAGTACCTTGATCGACTTCGTGCTGTGTTATTGTATTATGGATTAATAAGAAAATGTGTAACACTGAATCAAGGCTTGATGGTAAAACCATTATAGTGACTGGTGGTAGTGCAGGAATAGGCTATGAAGCTGCTAAAAATCTAGCCTATAAAGGTGCTAGAGTTATCATCGCGAGTCGCAACAAAACAAAACTCATAAAAGCCAGAGATCGCCTCCAAAAACTGACAGGGAACCCACTTATCACATATAGGCAAATAGATTTAGCATCATTGAAATCTGTGAGGAACTTCGCAAGCGAGACAATAAAAGCGGAAGAAAGGTTAGACGTTTTAATAAACAATGCAGGCGCGGTGGGACTGTCAGACCGACTCACTGAAGATGGACTCAACCTGACAATGCAAGTGAATTATTTCGGCGCGTTCCTGCTTACGTATCTATTGCTGCCTCTGTTGAAGTCCTCATCACCGAGTCGTATAATAAACAGTTCAGCGTCGTCAATGTACATCGGACATTTGGATTTCGATCATTGGAATGATATCGGAAGGTATAACTCTATAGAATCTTTAGCGAATTCTAAGCTGGCTGTTGCGCTATTCACAGCTGAATTAGGTAATAAACTAAAAGATACTGGTGTCACCGCAAATACTTTCGATCCATTCATAGTTCGTGAGACAGATATCCTGAATAATATACCGAACTTGATTCGAAATGTTTCTCAGTTGTTTGTGGATGTAATTGGACAACCTAAAGAAGACGTAGGAAGAGAAATAACGTTCTTAGCAGCGGATCCTCATATGGAAAATGTCACTGGAGAGCATTATAAGTTCTGTAAGAAATGGATAAACCATTGGTTGGTCAATGAAGAATTGTTGACTAAGCAGTTATGGGATGAATCAAAGAAGGTTATTAATATTACTTCAGAAGAAGATTGGGAACGAGTAACATGACGAAATTACGTGAACAAATTTAACAATTTTTTTTATAAACAGTGTGACTAATAAATTTTCGAACGTTCAAGTGTTCGTGTAAATAACGACAGGTACTATTTCTTATTCCTTATACTCTTCTGGTTACAAAATTTCCCATCCTAACAATAAAAACTAATATAAAAGTGATAAATATAATAAACTATAAGTTATAACCAAGCATTGCCAGTGTTAAGGCCTTCAAACCTTGAAAACCTTGCGTAAGTAAATTGTGAAACAAGATTATGAAATTACCAATCAACTTATTTGCAATGTTGATATTGAAATAATCACATTGTGTATTTCGATTATTAAATCAATAAAATTAACTTGATTTTGTTTCTGTAATATGAAGAAATGTTAATAGCAATAACCTATAGATATTGATAAGCTATGGACTTGTACGATGGTAATTCGTAGATACCTAAATTAGAAATTTTTGGTCATAAGTACGTATTTTTTTTTTTGATAAAGCTAAAATGTTTACTGGCATTATTGTTATTGTACACGTATTGTAAGTAGCCTTTGTAAGACTGTTAAGACTTAAGATAATTAGAACTTTAAATCTACACTAATATTATAAAGCTGAAGAGTTTGTTTGTTTGTTTGAACGCGCTAATCTCAGGAACTACTGGTCCGATTTGAAAAATTCTTTCGGTGTTCGAGGAAGGCTAGGCATCACGCTAAGACCAACAGGACCGGAGCAATGCGGATGAAACCGCGCGGAACAGCTAGTCTTCTATACATATAATAAAATCATAGGAAAGTCAAAATTGTACATTGAATATTTATTTACAAGAATACTTAGGACCGAGAACTGGTACCTTTTTGGTACATGAATGCAATTATATGCACACATGCAAAATTATATGCATGAATGCAATGTTTACAATTTTATCATAATATTAATTAATATTAATAGGCGACTCATTAAAATTTCATCACACCATAAAGTATCTAATCATTGAAGTATCACTTCGCATACTAATAAAATATTTATACTTCATAATCTTATGTACTACATTCCTACTTATTATACAAAATTAGGAACCTAAATATGTTGTACTTACCTGAAAAATAAATGAGGAAATTTATTACTTGCGATCTAAGTGGTGTTTACGTGCGAAGTCATCCCGCATCTATTTTTAACATTTGAATTTACAGATGTTGAAGATTGAACGGTTTTGCACAAGTTTGAGTATTCAAGAACTTTATCTGTATTAATTAGTAGCTGTTTATTATTTCGACGTTTATAATTCTAAATATCTTCTCCTGACATTTTTAACGCGATCTATATTCCTTGGCTTGTATTTGCTTTGTTTACGAGCCGGAGATAACAAATATGTGAAATACTGTATTCATTGATTTAACTCTATGTGAGAGGCGCTCTTCTTTTTCATTTCAACCAAAGAACTTGAAAACCTGACTATCCTGCTCCATTTATAATATTATGTACTTGTAAGTTGTAAGTTGTAACTGTTTATTTCTATGTTAATAAAAGGACGTTCAGCAGGCACCGCCATCTATTATTTTCATTCAGAAGACACACCATACTTATTTTCGTATGTATATTAATCCGGGACTATGAGAATTCCAACAACGCCTTCCTTATTTCAGCTGTTTATAAAATTTCAATTACATTTTTCTCTCGACTTACAGTCGAACTATTTCCCAGTTCACTCACTTGCGTGCAAACATTCGCGCAATATATGAATGTCCTCATGTATAGAAAAACATATAGAAAAAGCATTTGCAAATGACATCCTACATCTTACAATAATTGTCGGTTTGATGAGAGTGACTGGTCACTGGTTTTAAAACAAGATGGTAGTCTTGTAAACAATAACATGTTACGAATGCATGACCTGCCTCAATTCTCACAGATTATAAGCGATGATGCATTCTGCAGTGTACAAACACGGGTAATGGTCGAATCATTATGTCAGTCACAAGTTGCTTCCGTGTGACTTACGCAAATATCCGATACAAGAGCGCAAGGCATGAGCGAAAGCGATTAATTAATATCGCATCACTTGAAAATTGATTTAAGTTATCTAATGTCTGTTGCAACTTCCTTGCATTTTATACAGGGGAAAGTTGCGAAATTTTCCATAATAAAATTACAAACTTGAATGAAATTTGAACGCCGATTATAAATCGCTAGGTAATTAAATTATGCTTTTCTAAAATAAAATGATACATAAAAAATCACATGCTTATGATAATACTAATGTTTATGCGAATGATAATTCACTTTCATAAACAAAAGAGAAAGTTGTATTGTTGTTGTTTTTACTGTTATTATTTATGAGATAGTATAATTAACTACTATTGCTATGGCATTATTCATTAAGATTAATTGAACTTCTCTACAGCTAGGAATCAATCTATGTATTATTCACAAGATATTATTATACAATACTAGCGGTCCGCCCCGGCTTCGCCCGTGGTACCTACATATGAAAAATAGATGTTGGCCGATTCTCACACTTACCTGCACTGCACAGAAAATTTCATGAGAATCGGTCCAGCCGTTTCGGAGGAGTATGGCAACGAAAACTGTGACACGAGAATTTTATATATTAGAAGATATTCTACCAGTTTACCTTATTATTTTACAGTTTTTTCAAACCAGATCTTTTTTTATATCTATGTATTTAATTGTAGATAATAATATGGAAATCGCTTTATCCTTACATTCGGAGCACACATTTGAGAAGCGCTAAAAGGATTCTGCGGTGAAACGGGAAAGTTTGTTTTCCACACGTAAGAAACGCCGCGGGCATCGCTAATGTTTTCTAACTCTAAACTGAAATTTGTAAAACAAGCAACGCATATGAGTGTCGTGTTACATACAATCAATAGTTGATACATTATTTTTATATAATTTTGTTTAGCTGTGCCTATTTTGGAAATTTCTATAAAAATAAAAGAAAGCGTATGTTTTTGATTTTGCATATCGTCCATGGCACTACTCGTCTTTTGTTCCTAAAAGGAACTCTTATATTATATCCTTGCAATGGTAACACGAATAAATCATGATAATATTGATTTAATACGTGTACTTATAGAAATGTAATAGGTAAAAGAACCTCGTTACACATATTAAAGTTGTAAAGCTATGAGATTTAGTATTTACTTTTAAATTTTATAAAAATAATATGTGTAAGTAATAAAGTGTCAAACAAATAAATAAAAGAGGTTTGATTCGTCCATCTTGCACTTTGTAGTCTTAATTGAACTTATATTCCGTTTACTGTAAAATTGTTTTACAAATTACAATAACCATATTATTATAATATTTCATTCTTCATGAAGTTTCAATGCAAAGCCCTACAAACTTTAAAGATTAGTAAGTATGTAGCATGTTAAATGAAATGAATGAAATGAAATGAATGAAATGAAATGAAATGAATGAAATGTAATGAAATGAATGAAATGAAATGAATGAGTGAATGATATGAAGCATGTTAAATGTATGATATTTAAATTTTCAGAGCAGAATACAAGACACAAAGTAATTTTTAATCACAAGAAAAATGATGTTTAACACATTTATAGAATGCAAATATATTAATCACATCATTGAACCTGACAGCGTTTAGGCAAATGAGTTGGCGCGGCGCCTCGTTCGGAAACCAACTAACTAATTACGATTTCAAACACGAATATTACAATATTTACGCGGTAAACATTACACAGTCTCATGATAATAGAACCTTTTGTGACTTGTCAATTGGTTTTAGTGTGAAAATAAATAAGTAGTAACTAGTAGCCCGTTTCCTTTCGAGTTTCGATTTTTTGTGTCTACCTAATTTCAATATTTTGAGTATATATGTAGATATGCAATATGGATATTAATTTGTAAACAAACATATAATTGTATCAATGATATATTTTAAGAAATACATACCTTACTAAATACATTAATAATATTATATTGGATACTAACAGCCTTCCTACTACACCTTTCAAAACTCTATCTTTCGAGTTATGAGTAGGTAGGTATATTAATATGTAGTTTATTTTGCTGACGAGAAATGCAATGAAAGAAAAATATAAGGAAAATCGGGCTTGTAGCGGGAAACCTCCCAAACACACCTCTTTTATTCTGTTTAATTTTTCTCAATAATTTATTACGAAGTTCTACTATTGTTTTCTGTAATAGCTATGGAAGAAACGGTTCTAAGTTTTCCAGCTCCGGCGTGAAATACTTTCTTGACTGCTTGATAATAAACACCAAAATATTACATAAAACAGAAGATTTTGATATAAATAATACTTTTTCCAACAAAAAAAATTAAGTTCCCTGCAAATAGAGAGGTAGCTAAATCAATAATAATATTTCAATAATTATAACATGTAAGTACCTACATTAAACATTGTTGGGATTATTATTTAAAATCAATAGCATTAGGTATTCATAATTAATAATATTAGAAATGCTTAGATATTTCTGTAAATAGGCAGGTTATTTAAAAATTCTATAAATTATTTCATTCATTCTATAAATTATCTCAAAAAGAGCAACAAGATTTTTTCCGACTCCTCTCCAAAAATACTTTCTGACCCATCAGTATCTAATGACTTAATTGCTTTAATATGACGATTGAAAAGCGGTTCCAAGAAGCCTACATATTAAAAAAAATAAATGCTTATAAATGCCGTGTAGTAATCAAATTCCTTTAGAACTAGCAACACAGCACAGGTGCAATGGGTTAAGTATCTAGTATTAGTCCTATGATTTAAAGGGTGTAAATGGGAATAGGAACGGAAAAAATGAAAGATAGAGTGTTTTTCTATCGTCTGAATACTGAGGTGTTTTGTCTATGATTTTTCAAAACAAGAAAAAGTTGTTTCTTTCTTCTATGTTATTGTTTTTACTCGGCATAACCGAGCACAAAAGTTTTATTTTTTCATCCGCATGTAGGTATAATTATAAATAAATAAATATTTCAGGACAATTTTCACACACGGCACGATCTGATCCCATACTAAGCCTTCGCTTGTATTATGGAGACCAGATGACTGATAAACATACATATATAATTTTAAATAAAACTTATACAGATATTTAATATTTGCCCAGGGTGGGAATCGAGACCACGACCTCTGGCTTGGAAGGCAGGGCCACTACCAACCAAGCCAACCGGTCAGTCAAAATCGAAATTCATTCGAAATCGATCCAAGACTGTATTGTGATTGTGGTAGACATATTTCCGTATTTATATGTAATACCTATAATACCTACGAGTACAGATAGATGATATTTAATCAATATGCAATAGCGATAAAATAACTCGCATCTCAATAAATTCATCTGCAAAAATTCCAGTTCCATATTGGTTTCATATTCAAAAGCTTAGCCGTATTGCAATAACGGATAATTGGTGATTTAATATTTTATGTGAAAGTTTATTGTTTTGTGAAACTATACATTAATTAAGGAATATTTTAATCATATGCATGGTCTATGCGTTGTATGGGAAGATAGAATTAATAGTGTCCAGATTACTTCAAGATAAAAATATAATTTATTCGCATAAAAAGCATTGATTTTATTTACAAGATTTTAGTGCAAAAACGACTACTTGCTACCTAACTAACCTAAAAATATAGGTACTTGTGTCGTAAAATAATGCAAAATATGAACGAGATGCGTATCAAGCTGTATCAACTATCAAGCAAATGACTTTTAGAAGGAACAGCTCTAAAAAGAGGAAAATATTTTCACAAATTATCTCATTAATTTCTATTCAGCACAATCATGTAATGAAATTATAATAAACGGAGGAAACACGATGTCATACAAAACCAAAAACATTTTACATACAAAAGCCAACTAAATTTTAGTTGGCTTTTGTATGTAAAATAAATAAATACGGTCTTTTAGTTACTAAAAGACCGTATTTATGTTCAAAGCATGGGTTGAATATTCACCAACCGTACAAGTTAGAGCTGATTGACACTCGACCGCGGAACCTAAAAATATCTAATCAATTTGCAATTGCGATGCTTCGTAATAACATAGCTTTTACTTCCGCATGAAAGGCCATGAGAAGACCATAGTTCGCGTGATTTTATATTTTTCACGAGAATATAACCTCTATCACATTTGACATAGGAGATTTTTTTGCGAAATTATCGTGTGTCTTAGAATTTCACGCTAATGTGTCGATAATTAACTATTTGGGTGGCAATAGAACGTTTTATCACGGTAATATGTAATATGTAATTGTGAATATTCTTGTGTACATTGCTTATAATTTAGTTTATTTTTTGAAGTGAAACTTCTTTATCGGGGTTGGAAAAAAATTTAGTGTAACATTTTTTCGTTACACGTGACATTTTTCCGTTACGCGCCATCTTTTTCTTATCCCTACCACGCGTCATTCGACGTATTTCTGTAAAGTTGCATGTAGTAAATTATTTTTTGAAAAATAAGGTCATAAAGAAGTTTCACTTCTTACGTGTGTACACTAGTACACGCACACATTTTTTTCATTTGTGCAGGTGTAATATTTTCATAAATAAATAAAAAACTATATTATATAAATATATTTTATATACATATAAAAATCCACGAAATAGTGAAAATGAAAACTGCAGCAACCTTTTATAAATATAAAACCCTTTGAAAAGAGCTCTACCTCTACGATACTCTATCTATAAGATTTTCAGTCGTCTCATATCTGCAGCTTCTTTTTGAAACGAGGATACCTCCTTTTCTAATATGAAGAATTAAAAGCTCTTCTTAAAGAAGTCTAATTGAATGAATACATCTTTAAATTTGAATATTTACTGCCTAAAGAGTAAAAATCATTACTTAATGGCTTCACAAGCAATGAATTAGTTGGTCTTATTGACCCAGATTACTTAGCATTTAAGAAAAAAGGGTAATCTATAAATTCTCGGTCAGTAGTGATTTAATTTAGCGCATCTGCTGTGCCCTCGGGCTGTGCCATATACGGGGCAGCCATCTTGGTCTAGCTTTGTGTATGTCCGGTATTTGTGGTATGTATGGATCTTCAATTAAACTTACATGTTAATGTGTGTATTAATTATTTATAGATTGCAGTTTAATAAGAATATGCTCGACAATACTCTTATAAGGATTGCTTGAAATAAAATAACATTCATGCAACAAATTACAAAATTCACTTTTATTATTCACTAGCGGTACACCCCGGCTTCGACAATGGGAAACGTTAACGTTTTCTCTCCTTAAGAACGTCTTCGAACTTCAAGGAATATTATAAAAAAATAATTAACGAAATCGTTTCAGCCGTTCTCGAGTTATGCGCTTACCAACACGTTTTGCAATTAATTTTTATATTTAGATTCACAATTATTATGTGACGCCGATATTATGTGACTTCTGATGGGGTGAAGTAGCTTCTCTGGTGCGGCTTGGAGCTGGCCAAATCGTTCCAAAGCATGCTCGTTATGTAATTTTTGTCAAAAATGACGAATTTAAAAAAAAACATTTTGGAACGCTTAAAACTGAAAACTCCTTGCACTATTGTTCCAGTTTAGTGAATAAGTGCTCTTTAGCTTTCTAATTTAAGCTTATTAAGTTGATGGATACGTTCGCAAAAATGCATTATGCATATTTTGCAAGCATAATTCATTTGTGAAATCATTGCAATGTTCATGTGTTCAATTATCACATAAGTCGAAATTTTCAAAGTTGCGGTCGGTAATCGTAGGTTTTATTAAGACGATACACAAAAAAAAATCCACTGCTTGGCGGGCGGAGTCTAATAGCTCGCTATCGCGAACGCGGGTGTGCGCGAAGTCATTCTTGCAAACTCGCCGCGCTGCCGCTGGCCGACTCGGGACAAACATGTATGGAGTCGTCATACAGTTATAATATTGTTATACATTTATTCAATTATTGTTGATTTATTGGTTTTATTTTCTTGCTTATAAACAAATAATCTTCTTTCCAACAACTACTTAGACATTATTAATAATTATTATTATTTCGTAATGTTTACTTTATTACAAAATAATACAGGTTATAAATAATCTTTAAAATAACAAAAAATATTGTTACTCTGAAAAAATGAAATGGTACTCAATAACGCGGACTACTGAATTGATTTAGATAGATTTTGATGCTGACGTAGATATTACATCATGCCCAGAAATGAAAGGTACTATTTCTGAAAGAAGTTATAAACCCTAATTCTTCTCAGTCAAAGTCAAGAGTGGAAGATATCACTAATACAGTAAAACTGATGCGAAACTTTGGATGTTAATTTGTATATTTTTTTGTTAGTTGTTACTTAATCACGTCAAGACTACATTACCAATTTTGATAAAATATAGCTAATTGCCTGGATTTACACATAGGATACTTTTTATCCGAACTGAACACTTCTGTGGGATAAAACAGGATTCACGATATAACCTAATTCCACGCGGGCAAAGCCGCAGTCGGAATGATATTTTTTTAAATAAAAAAATTGTTTAAAAAAAAACACAAAATATATTGACGCATGTATTTATTTTTTGCACTCTATTATAATTGTAATTATTCATTACAAATAATCAAAATAAAATAGCCAGAACAAAGTTAGGCCCTGGTAGGGTAGGTAGGCAGGTACAGCAATGTGAGACGAACACTGGCTTATTTATACCAATAATAATGTATTATAAAAATTAAATTAAGTTTACAACAAACATACATAATATTAGCTAATACATATTATTTTTCGAAATGAAAACTCACATTACTATGTAAATATGAATATAAACCTGTTTTAGTACTAAGCAATTTCCCGCACAGGTGTAGTAAGTATAAATGAAATAAATATCAACATCAAATTCTTTATACAACATACTTATCTACCACCTACTAAGAAATGTAATTCTTGAAACTTTTTCGTATTTTTTTTAAATATAATACTACTCCAATGAGCTCCTGTTCCATATTATGTCCACCATACTTCCACTAAGTTCACCATGATTTTTTATTTCTTTGCACTTTGTTGCTTTTTGCTAAAAATGGAATCATGCGATAAAACCAGTAGAACGTTGATAACATACATTTTTGACTGAATAAAGGTACTTACGAAGGAGTGGGTTCACATTGTGAACAATCAGTGGGTTTATTTTCCTTCTGGATTCCGGATTTCTGAAAAGATTATCTATGCTATAAATCAAAAAATCTTACACATTCGTTATGTACTTAAAACAGGGGTACATATCAAACATCGTCTATAATACAATTATCATCAAATTTAAAATAAAACCAACTTACTTCATTAATTTGTTCCAATTGTAAGCATTCTTTTTCCTCCAACCTTTATGTTTCTTGTTCTTATTTTCTTTATTGTCCCCATTTGTCTCATTTTGTCTTATCGTGTTGTCACCCTTTTTTACGATTTCGCGAGCGACACAAGTTCCCCGTGTGACGGCCGTAGCGGGAATGACTCGTGCAGCGATCGGGGTAGGAAGGTACAGGGCGGCTCTCGCTATATTGGCTGGTCGCGCGCTAATTTCAAGTATTTCTTGTTTATTTCAAAACCATCGCATATTTCAAAATTCTAAATCGGTAGACGTATAGGTTGTATATTTTATAGTTAATATCCAAAAAGTCGTAACTTTACGTTTGTTATTTTGAAGATGCCAGAGATTATAAAAAAATAACAATGAGAACTTTGTATTTTTTTTCTATCGAGAAAATATCATGTAATCATGTTTCTAAAACGGTAGACGTATTGTGTTACTATTGAACTTTCTTGTCACGAATTTTCATCACGACAACTTTAATAATATAAAAATTACGAAGGTTTAAAAAGGGCCGTAAATGTTAGAAAAATTAATTCATCACCTTAAGGTCAAATGTCAAATTAAGTGAACATAAGCATAAGGTCTTATCTAAATTACTTTCTAATATTTTCCCACAAATACGTCATGTCATGTTATACAAAAAACTGTAAAGAAAAACATATATATTTGTATGTAGGTCTAGTTGTAGCTCTGTATTGTACCTATCTAAGCAATATTGCACTGCAAAAGCTTTCAATTTAATTCTTATTTAATTCTATATAAGTATCATTTTCTATGGGATCAAAGAAAATATTCAAATAACGTTTGAATTGAATTACCATAATATTTGAATGATTTTTGCATTTTTGTTTCTTAGAAATTGAATGGCCATTTGATATTTAAACTAGAAATAATCTTTTTATAATTAATATTTTATGCAACCGTTATTTTGAACCATTAAGTCTGAATTAGTAAGAGTTAGTATCTTCGATTATAGTTTTTGGCAGTTTCCTTTCTTTCTTGATGTTATTTGTTGAATGTTTATTACCTCCGGCTTGGTGGTATTTAAAAATAAATATTTACACAGATATTATATTTTGAATGGATAAGAAATTTGTCTAATTGTAAGTACACACAACATATTAGTTAAAACATAAAATATCTAAGGCGCAAAAATAAAAAAAGATTGTGAAAGCGAAAACAAAACTGTCACTATCTTAATTCGATAAAAATCCTAATTAAATTTAAATAAAAAAGTATTTATCATAAATTAAGTAAACAAAAAGAATCCCAATGTCACTATGATTACAAAACGATCAGCTTACGGAAAATCTTTATCTTGTGTCTCTGTCTAACACACTGTATGTGTGTATAGAGTGAGTGGTCTATTTTAAGTTTTACCAGCTGTCAATTTTGACCCATAAACACGGGTCACGAACCCACGACCCACATGTACTTGACCTTAAGTATTAAATTAAAAATATTAAACGGTCAGTTTTAATTACAAAATGTTACTTCATAAGATTCCTAAATTGCTGTTTTTCGCAATAGAGATAATCCTACAACTATTTAAATCTTTTGCACGCCTCATAAGCGAAGCGTTGAGGTGGGTACTACTGTCACTTCGCGCAAAACATCTGATTTTTCAAACTTAAAATGTCTTTATGTATCATACATTGCACTTGTAAGATAATACATACACACACATATTAAGAAAAAACACTATTTTTAACGTTCATGATATTTTTGATGTCATTTTTGTTATTTAAACTAGTTAAAAAACAGTTTAAAAAAGTTCTGTCTTGGACGTCCGTGTGTCTGTATGTGCGGATCCTTTTTCTTGTTAACACGATAGCGACCGAAATACTTTACTAATCGAGTCTTTTTTTTTCTCTTACGCTTGAGTATGCTCAGGAATAGAACCCTTTCATTTTTCAGGGTCTGATTCGATGTGGTTTAATTGTTATTAAATAAACAAAAATAATAATTAATAAATATTTATTAAAAAAAAATTATGAGGCGTGCACTTTTGGATTTTCCAAATTATTTTTATTTGTAGTTTTTATTGCTAATATTTACAGAGTTTCTATGATTATTCATATTCATAAGATAACACTATGCTAATTTTCTATTAGTGTTTGTTTAATTTAATTATCAGCTTTGCTATATAAAAAGCATTTGTGAAAAGAAAAATATTAAAATGGCTGTCGCCTTCGGCTACACTCGCGAGCACTTTACCTACCGCCAGTAACCTTTCAGAATTTTACCCAAAGGCGACTGTCTAATATTATTCGTTCTTTAGGGTCCTATTTGTGAGACGAAAACAAAAATCAATCAAAGACGCTTCAAGGATAATGTAGATATATGTATATTTATTATGGTATTTATAATATTTGCAGTTCGCACTGGGTTCAACTGTTATAAAAAGTAGATCCTTAAATACGTAATAAGTCCCGGGTGTGAATAATTAATTTATACAAATAGCTCATATATTTTAGAAAATAAACTACCTGCTACGACATTTCAAAACAGCAAGCTTATTTAAAACGTTCTCGCTTAGATAATAATAATCAGACAGAGTTCTAAATAACTGTGCATAATCTACTTCAACATATACCTATTATTTATCCATAGAAATCCCCTTTCACCTTTTTCCAATATACCTACGTTCTCAAAAAGCAGCCCTGACCCCTAGAAATCCCACCAAGCAACCCAGCGTAAGTGACAATGTAGAGGAAAACATATGCACATCTATGAGCCGCGTCACGTCGCGTTATTATTATAGTATAGACATGCGATGTGTGGGTCAGATGTCTTCATTTAATTGCGCTGTCTACTTCATAAATGGAAAGCGAAAGGAACGTTTTTTTACCCGACTTCGTCGGATGAGGATAATGGTTTTTGAGTGGATGTAGAGATATTTCTTTGGCACGCTCTGTAGATAATTGACTAAATGGATTTTATTTTGTTGTCATAAGCATCAACCAGCCATCAGATGCCTGATTATTCTGAGCTATGTTAGGTGAAAATAATCTAACTATGTATTTCGAAAATTTAACATAAACTCCAATTGAAACTAGAGTCAATCACACTGCGATGCGCTGGACTACGTCCGCGACGTTAGATGTAGTCCAGCAAAGCATCACTAAAATATAATAAAAAGTGTGTTAGATAAGTATCTATCTCTGGAAAATTAAAAAAAAAATATTTTCGACTTTTAATAAGCTCTCTTATTGAATTGTTTTATACCTATATTACTTACTTATCCATTAGAAATAAAAAAATGCATCATATTAATATTTTCTTCACGATAGATATACATATAGAGCTTGAGATATTTTCAATTGGACTCTAGACGGTCTTTGCAAAAACAAACCTCAGTTGGAACATCGCATCTCGTTTACATGATCAATTCTGTTGAAATCATCATAAATGCAATATAATATGTGGTCTAATGCCCTAATGACATAACATTATATCCGATTACTGAGATGCGTGTGTTGCGAGATTTATACAATATCTAATCGATGCTTCATGTGTAGGTATGTATCGAGTATTTATTTTCCAATCGAGTTAAACCGTGACATAAAATATTATGATAAAAGGCATTCACTCTACCAATTCATTTCATATTAGGAAAATGTGTTTGTTGTCCTTTTTAATCATTAAATTTTAGAAACGCCCATTCTCCCTGGATAATTTTATGTCACCTTGAGAAAAAGTAGAAACAAAATCAAATTAACAAAATGTTACTCTTGAAATTATCGTTGTTTATGTGATTCATTGACTTATCTATTTGAGCTAGTAGTTAAATTTAAAATCAGGGCAGGTGCATGATTTTCTTTAACTTATCAGGGTCCTAAGACCTATTGACAGATTTAAAAAGGTTTCATATTTTGCCTTTTTTTTTTGTTCAAAACAATAAGACTAAGGTCACAATTCTAAGGCCTGATCGGCTGATTATTTAGCAGGCACAGTTCATGCCATGCATTACAAGCGATGCCGCAATGCGTTGCGTTGTTATATCGGCTGATGTATCCAATACCGCACTAGCCATCTAGATTCATTACTCGTTTACTCACTGTGAGATGTGATAAATACCTACTAGTTTGGCTATACTATATTAATATGTGTGGCAGGCTTCATTCAAAGTTCCAGTGTTTATCTTCTCTTTTGTAGGCGAGTCGCGACATTCATCCTACAAATTCTACTCATTTTAATTCTCTATAATCTACATAATTTATACTCGCGGCAAAAATTGAGTAGGTATAATACCTAAGTAACTTTTTGAACTTTAATTTATTTTTGGATGAAAACTGAACATAGCTTTATAGTTTAAGTAGTGTATCCACACTATAATAAAATTAATCACATTGCTTTAGAAGAGGTTTCCAGAAGTTAACAGTCATAAACTATATATATTATTATAAAGGATTGTCTTTTCCTGTACGCTCTTTCGAGTTCTTTTAGTGATATCACAAGCACAGTCAGTAAACAGTCCAGTGTCAATTGACTTTAGATGTAAAGTGAGCGGCCACATGATCAGCCTTGGAGCGTTTAGTAAATCAGTTATGGAGATGTATGGCAATGTGACAGAGATTGCTTATCTTTAGATGAGAGTCGATTATGAGAGGACTGGAAATCTATGTGAAATTGTATGAAGTTGGAATGAAGCTCTGAATGAAGCTCTAGCATATGCAACGATCGCTTTATTGTAGTCCTTCTTTTGTTATAAAATATGTTTTGTGTGCAATATGTACTACCACCATTTCTTTTATAAACATTTGACTCAAATTCTAAGAAATCGAAATCGCATGCAATACTATGCGTCTATGCACTACTTATCCGTAAGACAAAAAGCTCGCTGACATTTCGTGATGCAAAGAAAACAGGTAACAGAAACTTTAAGCTCCATTTTGGCTGAAGTACGAGATGACCCAAGCCATCTCAGGCGATTAAACTATAACATGGACCGTAATCTATTCAAGTTCTGTATGTATCTGTTATTGCACTCCCAGTGCAATAAGGCTGTCAACTACTCGCATATGATATAATATTCTTTACATAATTTTTTTTAATTTATTAATAATGCAGTCTGCTTTTTTGTTGTATTAAAATACGCAATGGATATGGATGCAATTTCAAGAATTAGCTTAAAAATAAATAAGTATGCCTTGTACACACAATATACCTTTTTTCCAGCGGTCCGGTCAGTCACCTGCCTTATGCAAATGACATTAATAAAGTCTAATATTAATAAACCTAATTACCATCAGATTACGTATGCTGAGCTCATAAAATACCTATTCTATCTTACAACAGAGGCGTTAAACGAATATGCATTGGACTACGGCTATTTTTTTAACCTTACCACTGTTTGAATTTAAATGGCTAGTCAGTAGTCAATCAGTTACCGTTACAACACTGACCTTGGTTAGGTGTTACGATGCTCCCCATATAAAAAGTCAAATTAATCAAAACAAATAATTTATGGCAGAATTATAAAATTATTCTTTGGCCCAGCGTAACTCACGCATTGTATCTGTACCTATAAGGGCCGGCGCAGATGTGGCGGAGTGCAGAGCATTTCTAATTGTCAAACTATTAGCAACATTGTTCTAATTAAAATAATATTGATTATTTTTCCGACCCAAATATCGACCAATAGAATTGCACCATTCGACGTCACGTGGTACAACCTACATGGTATTATACTGATAATTTTTTGAAAATTTTCTCTGGTCGTTGACGTCAAACTGACAGGTTCAATTCAATTGTGAAATTATTGGCCGACATTTGGGACGGAAAAATAATCTCCCGAATACCACACGAGCTTCAAAATTATCTGGCATTTCCCTCAAGGTTCCCTGCAAACAAATAAAGTCGTCAAGTTTTTCAGGAAAAATCACTCGCGCTTCGCGCTCGTGATTTTTTAACCTTGACTAAAAACTTGACTCCTTCATTTGTTTGCAACGAACCTATCGGAAAATACCCGATAATTTTGAAGCTCTTGTGGTATTATAAGTGAAAATCGCAGTGGGCTGCCTCTTGCATGATGATGAGAGACTTGTATTTATATATGTATTGTACTTGTGGTCATGGACTCTATCCCTTCATGTGGCATTATACCGCTTTATATATATAAACTTATAAAGCGGTTTTCATGGCTCCCGATCCCATGGAATTGCAATAATAACTCGTGAGTCGTGGCCCTTGGGAAATACAATTGCAATGTTTATAAGCCGAAATTTATGAGTAATTTTAAACATTATAAAACTAATTCCCACGTCCGTCTATCTGTCTCAAAAACACAGATTTTTCTATAGCATTCAACATCAAGTAAGTAGGGGTGATTTCTGAGGAATGTTTTAGTGTTGAAATAAGTTACATGTCGTTAAGAAAGAAGAAAGAAAGAATGTTTATTTAGTTAACGGTTAACATGTCGGAATAAATAAAGCTGCTGCTCAAAACTTTTGATATAATGATATTTCATACTCCGTAGAAATATGCGTAAAATCGCTTTAAAATTAATTCATTTTTATATTTTTCTTAATTACTATTTAATACAAAACTAACTTGTAGATCTTAATACTATTATAAAGGCGAAAGTTTGTATGGATGTTTGTTACTCTTTCACGTAAAAACTACTGAACCGATTACAATGAAATTTAGCACACATATAGAGGGTAACTTGGATTAACACATAGGATAGGTTTTATCCCGGAAATCCCACGGGAACGGGAACTATGCGGGTTTTCCTTTGAAAACGCGGGCGAAGCCGCGGGCGGAAATCTAGTATTAATTAATGTAAAGTACATGTCAATTTAATATGAGCTATACCTACGTGCGTTATAATACTGTTTATTAGTTGAGTTGTTACTTGTTACAGTCAATAGTAAAACTAACAACTAATTACAATGTTCAGTGCCTATTAATGTATTAGTGAGTGACACCTTTGATCTAATCAGAATTAAATATAATGGTATAACTAATTAATTACTGAAAATCAAAACCTCTTAGATATCTAGATGAACTAACAATATGAAACTTTTTATTTTATTTAAATCGAACACAACACGATTATTCTCACAGTAAAAAGAGTGTCGTGAAAAGTATCTAAGCCCTGCTTTCGACGTAATCGCATATTTTTATTTAAAGTTCTTCGAATTCACATAACGATTATCACATGTTTATTGAATAAACCTCCTCAATTTAAGCAAATCTATAGATTAAAGAAGAAATCTCCAAAATTGTTAAGTCATGCAACACAAAAACAGTTTTTCTATGCGCGTGTGTGCGCGCTCAACTTTTACTTTCAATACTGTTTATTTGATATTCATTTGTAAATCTTGGAAGATGAGTATCTTTATGCGGAAGTTATTGTATCTGTTACGTTTTTACGTCTAAATTGCTAAATCTATTCTGATTAATTCTAACATAAATGTTATATTTTTTCTGTTCATGCAAGAAGAAAGTTACCTATGTCTTATCGGGCTGCGGGTAAATCCATCTGTATTTATACTCTTTACTCTATAGACATGGTCACAATTCTTATGAATGAAATTAGTAAATGATAAAGAATTAAAGAATATACAGCAATACTTATTAAATAAATTTTTTGTTTATAAATCTTAAATCAGAATATGAATAACTAATTCCTTTTAAGTTTCTGTGAGTATAAAACAACAAAAAATTACATTTTTTTGGATGAAGTCACGGTCACTATTTGATAATTTGTAAATACAATATGTAAATAATACTAACAAATGTCGTCCGATGGTCAAAATTCGACCTTCTAACTCTCACCTGCGCCTGCGTTCCGCTGCACGTACCTCTGAATCATACATTATACAAATCTGCATTGTTACGAAAACAATGTTATATGTATCATCGAGATTCGTAGAGCGAACAATCTAAAATAAAGACCTTATCATCATCATCATTATTACCAGCCCACTACAGGGACTCAGTCCGCCTAGCCTATAAGATTTCAGTCCGCCTAGCCTGTAAGATTTCAGGCCGCCTAGCCTGTAAGATTTCAGGCCGCCTAGCCTGTAAGATCATCATTATTATCAGCCCATTATGTTCCCACTGCAGGAACACAGGCCGCCTAGGTTTCAGGTGGTTTCAGGCCATTATCTACCATGATGGCCAAGCGCGGCAAATTTCACATGTCGTCGAACTTTTGATTCTTTGACATAGGTGCCAGTTTCCTCACGATGTTTCCTTCACCGTTTCGAGCAGTGGTATGGTGGTGATGATTTGTAGGCTGACTGGCCAAGGTCCTCATCACTGAGGCACCACTGCACTCAAATACGTATAGAGGACAGTCTATACAATATGTGTGAGACCCTTCGCTGCAATATCAAAAACTTATACTATACTTTGTATTATCTTTAATTCTAATATCAATGTCAGAAGATGGAGTTAAAATTCATACTTTTCGTTTTTACGGGTTCTTAATTATGATAAAATAGAAATAAACATCCATCGTAATTCTCTGCAATAAAAGCTTCAAATATATTACGAGTAAATAAGAAAATATTGCAAAAATTAAATAATTACGTACCTATTTCAAAATGCTGTATCAATTAAAAAAATTGCCATTAAATCATGTGCTTATTTGAGTAGAGTTCACGCGATAAGCGATAGGCGAATATAATTATAATTATAGATGGGTATAATAATTAATTAACATCTATTTATTTGAGCCAAAACAATTATTAGATATAAATATAACCATAATAGCTAAAATACATTGAAAAGCAATCGCAGGATTCGTTTATATATTTTGTCCACTTGTCTGTTCACCGTGCGGTTAACTAAGTCGAGACAACAGTCGAGACTCGAGAGTCGAGATACAAAAACAGTTTCCCCTTAGTTAAAGCAGACGAAGTTATTAAAATAATTAATAAAAAATGAATAAGGAAAATTGACGCTCTATATCGGAAACTAATATGCCTATTACAATTTCACTTGGTGATGTACTTATGATTTGTCCAGCATCTAGGTATGCTTGTACGGACCACAGCTTTCACCGAAAGATGCCATATTGCACTAACTAATAATTCCCTCTCCTACAATCAAACTCAAGGTCAGTTGGAAACGCTTGTATTTGAGAGACTTTACCAATAATTATTTTAAACTTCTAAAATATTTTAATGTAAAGAGATTTTTATAGTAATTGCTGAAGAATTAAGACATAAATGACGTGGTCATACCGTTAAATTAAATAATGCCTTGGAAGTCTTCTAGTAATTGAACCTGTGACCTTTAGAATCTAAGTTAAACATTCTCTTTACGATTTCATCTCGATATTCAATCGATACTTATGTACGTAACCATGGTTACGATCGCTTAAAATACTCAATTATTTTTATAAATACTAAAATATTTTCAGACTAAAACAGCTAAATAGATTGTGATGGATTTTACAACCCACGACATTAGTCAACTAGTGTGTTAATAACTATTTATAGTTAGCTGTTAGTAAGTTTAAGTTAATAGGTAATCGAGGACAAAAAGCTATTTATTAAAAAAAGCGTTAAAACCAAACACGCGACTACAATGCCAGACATACTACGAAATTTTCAAAATGATTTTATTTGGCTTGTGTTAGTGGTATGAAGACCTCTAGTGTAATTGAACTCTTCTTCAGTTTTATTATATCTATACACTAGCTGTGCCCTGCGGTTTTACCTGCATTGCTCCGCCCATGTTGGTCTTGGCGTGATTTAGCACACATATAGAGGGTAACTTGGATTAACACATAGGATAGGTTTTATCCCGGAAATCCCACGGGAACGGGAACTATGCGGGTTTTCCTTTGAAAACGCGGGCGAAGCCGCGGGCGGAAATCTAGTATTAATTAATGTAAAGTACATGTCAATTTAATATGAGCTATACCTACGTGCGTTATAATACTGTTTATTAGTTGAGTTGTTACTTGTTACAGTCAATAGTAAAACTAACAACTAATTACAATGTTCAGTGCCTATTAATGTATTAGTGAGTGACACCTTTGATCTAATCAGAATTAAATATAATGGTATAACTAATTAATTACTGAAAATCAAAACCTCTTAGATATCTAGATGAACTAACAATATGAAACTTTTTATTTTATTTAAATCGAACACAACACGATTATTCTCACAGTAAAAAGAGTGTCGTGAAAAGTATCTAAGCCCTGCTTTCGACGTAATCGCATATTTTTATTTAAAGTTCTTCGAATTCACATAACGATTATCACATGTTTATTGAATAAACCTCCTCAATTTAAGCAAATCTATAGATTAAAGAAGAAATCTCCAAAATTGTTAAGTCATGCAACACAAAAACAGTTTTTCTATGCGCGTGTGTGCGCGCTCAACTTTTACTTTCAATACTGTTTATTTGATATTCATTTGTAAATCTTGAAAGATGAGTATCTTTATGCGGAAGTTATTGTATCTGTTACGTTTTTACGTCTAAATTGCTAAATCTATTCTGATTAATTCTAACATAAATGTTATATTTTTTCTGTTCATGCAAGAAGAAAGTTACCTATGTCTTATCGGGCTGCGGGTAAATCCATCTGTATTTATACTCTTTACTCTATAGACATGGTCACAATTCTTATGAATGAAATTAGTAAATGATAAAGAATTAAAGAATATACAGCAATACTTATTAAATAAATTTTTTGTTTATAAATCTTAAATCAGAATATGAATAACTAATTCCTTTTAAGTTTCTGTGAGTATAAAACAACAAAAAATTACATTTTTTTGGATGAAGTCACGGTCACTATTTGATAATTTGTAAATACAATATGTAAATAATACTAACAAATGTCGTCCGATGGTCAAAATTCGACCTTCTAACTCTCACCTGCGCCTGCGTTCCGCTGCACGTACCTCTGAATCATACATTATACAAATCTGCATTGTTACGAAAACAATGTTATATGTATCATCGAGATTCGTAGAGCGAACAATCTAAAATAAAGACCTTATCATCATCATCATTATTACCAGCCCACTACAGGGACTCAGTCCGCCTAGCCTATAAGATTTCAGTCCGCCTAGCCTGTAAGATTTCAGGCCGCCTAGCCTGTAAGATTTCAGGCCGCCTAGCCTGTAAGATCATCATTATTATCAGCCCATTATGTTCCCACTGCAGGAACACAGGCCGCCTAGGTTTCAGGTGGTTTCAGGCCATTATCTACCATGATGGCCAAGCGCGGCAAATTTCACATGTCGTCGAACTTTTGATTCTTTGACATAGGTGCCAGTTTCCTCACGATGTTTCCTTCACCGTTTCGAGCAGTGGTGTGGTGGTGATGACTGATGATTTATCGATTTGTAGGCTGACTGGCCAAGGTCCTCATCACTGAGCCACCACTGCACTCAAATACGTATAGCGGACAGCCTATACGATATGTGTGAGACCCTTCGCTGCAATATCAAAAACTTATATTAAGTATATTTTGTATTATCTTTAATTCTAATATCAGTGTCAGAAGATGGAGTTAAAATTCATACTTTTCGTTTTTACGGATTCTTCATCATCATCAGCCCATATATGTTCCCACTGGTGGGACACGGGCCTCCTATGAGGGTACAGGCCATAATCCACCACGCTGGCCAAGTGCGGGTTGGCGAATGACACATATCGTCGAACTTTTGATTCTTCGACATGTCGGTTTCCTCACGATGTTTTCCTTCACCGTTCGAGCAGTGGTGATGTTACAACATGCGCAGATAAATTGAAAAATCATTTTATTTCCTGCGCGCTCGCCCGGTCTCGAACCCCGGACTTATCGATTCGTAGTCCGAGGTCTCACCACTGAGCCACCACTGCTCTTACGGATTCTTAATTATGATAAAATAGAAATAAACATCCATCGTAATTCTCTGCAAAAGAAGCTTCAAATATATTACGAGTAAATGAGAAAATATTGCAAAAATTAAATAATTACGTATTTCAAAATGCTGTATCAATTAAAAAAATTGCCATTAAATCATGTGCTTATTTGAGTAGAGTTCACGCGATAAGCGATAGGCGAATATAATTATAATTATAGATGGGAAAAATAATTAATTAATCTGAAAGTTTGTTTGCGTGTTTCTTACTATTTAATTTGGTTTGTTAGTGTGTATTGTTAAAATTGGGGCAAATGACAAAATCTGACTCGCACATAACCTGTATTTTTCTCGCTTGAAGTAGTTATGTATAGTGTTGCGAATTTGTTCAAAAAGTTCAGGAGCTTGCTGCATACGCCCAAAACATCTATTTATTTGAGCCAGAACAGTTATTAGATATAAATAGGTATAACCAATAGCTAAAATACATTATTTAAAAGCAATCGCAGGATTCGTTCATATTTGTCCACTTGTCCGTTCACAGTGCGGTTAACTAAGTCGAGACAACAGTCGAGACTCGAGAGTCAAGAATCAAGATACAAAAACAGTTTGCCCTTAGTTAAAGCAGACGAAGTTATTAAAATAATTAATAAAAAAATGTTGTGTGGTTTTATGAAACCACGGTAAAAGTGAAACTGTTCGAACGGTTCCGAACACTGCTTTGTGTAGCGCATGTCGCGTGACGGTCGGCTGCTGAGTAGGTATACCTATATCGTGTATGATGTATCATACACGCGACATGCGCTACACAGACCAAAAAGTTTGAGACGATGTAATAAAAGTTTCACTTTAAAAATGGAAATTGACGCTCTATATCGGAAACTAATATGCCTATTACAATTTCACTTGGTGATGTACTTATGATTTGTCCAGCATCTAGGTATGCTTGTACGGACCACAGCTTTCACCGAAAGATGCCATATTGCACTAACTAATAATTCCCTCTCCTACAATCAAACTCAAAGTCAGTTGGAAACGCTTGTATTTGAAAGACTTTACCAATAATTATTTTAAACTTCTAAAATATTTTAATGTAAAGAGATTTTTATAGTAATTGGTGAAGAATTAAGACATAAATGACGCGTTCATACCGTTAAATTAAATAATGCCTTGAGAAGTCTTCCAGTAATTGAACCTGTGACCTTTAGAATCTAAGTTAAACATTCTCTTTACGATTTCATCTCGATATTCAATCGATACGTACGTAACCATGGTTACGATCGCTTAAAATACTTAATTATTTTTATAAATACTAAAATATTTTCAGACTAAAACAGCTGAATAGATTGTGATGGATTTTACAACCCACGACATTAGTCAACTAATGTGTTAACAAATAACTATTTATAGTTAAGCTGTTAGTAAGTTTAAATTAATAGGTAATCGAGGACAAAAAGCTATTTATTAAAAACATGCGTTAAAACCAAACACGCGACTACAATGCCAGACGTACTACGAAATTTTCAAAATAATTTTATTTGGCTTGTGTTAGTGGTATGAAGCTATTTTGTAATAATTTTATTGTACTCTTCTTCAGTTTTATTATATCTATACACTAGCTGTGCCCTGCGGTTTTACCCGAATTGCTCCGCTCATGTTGTTCTTGGCGTGATGATATAGGTATAGCCTTCCTCGATAAATAGGCTATCTAAGACCGAAAGAATTTTTCAAATCGGACCAGTAGTTCCTAAGATTAGCGCGTTCAAACAAACAAACTCTTCAACTTTATAATATTAGTATAGATAATATTACCACAGATATTACTATAGATACGAAAGGAAACCTATCATAACTTTTGGATGATATTTTATGTTTAGCTTATTTTCCTGTTGAATATGACTCATATTGTGAAAATACCTGTCAATAACGACTGAGCAGTTAACAATCAAATTCTGCGTGCATAACACCATGACCTTGCGCGTTTTACAAGGACCAAGTATGCAATTGTTATGTGTTATGTTGTTGTTACGTTTAATCTTTATATATGATATATCATCACAATACGGCCAACAGGAGTGGAGCCACGGGGGTGAAACCGCGCGGAGCAGCTAGTGTTTAATAAAATGTTAACACACATGAAAAAAAGGGATTGATAACATATATTATTTACCACACATGTATTTATTTAAAAATTACATTAGGTATGTAACCAAAATTTACTAAAAGTTATAATCTTATAAAACTCTACAAAACTTTGTCCTCTTGATTTCATATAATTATAACCTGTGACTTGTTCATTAAATTTACGTACTCATTTTCATAGCTTTAGCTAGGAATTGAACCTAGGACCACGGTTGCAGTGTAGAGATGCAATACCATTATATGAATGAAGATAGTCTAACCACCAGCAGTAATAAGTGTTATAAGATGTAATCAATATAGTTTATAGTTATCTTCGATTCATTAATAAGGTATTTTGAATGGGAAATCAGCACTTCTTTAGACAAAAAATCGCTCTATGTAGAGCTATTGAAGAATTCCCGTTTTAGTAAACCCAAATTAATCTAACAAGTATTTAATAATGTTCATCGTTAATAACTCAAAAATATTATTTTCCTTGTACCGTTTCTTCCAAAATACAAATCACATATCGAAAACGCTTGTCGCCCTGTTTCCCTATAGCCCATTGAACCAAAACCTAGAGTAGGGGTACCAAAAGTACCCGTCGATCACCAAAATCTCATGATGCCCTCCAATTAGACAGTCATACACTCATCTCCCGTATTGCACAATGCTCCTATCCTTTCTCCTCCCCACCAGCACATTAGGTATATATCTGTATGACAGTGGAGGACCATCACACAAGTTCTTTACGAACCGAAGTGACCCCGCATTAACACCATGAAAGCATTCGTAGCGGTAAGTCAGTGTAGTGATGTGCCAGTGATAGTGAAGTGACGTTCAGAAATCAACGTGACATTTCGATTTGCGCAGGAATTTTCATATTTTTTAAGTTTTTTCTTTTCACGATTTTTCGATCTGGAACGCGTCCCTTGATTTCCGAACATAGCTTGTATGTAAAAATAGTTTAATGTGTTTACTAGAACCTATTATTATTTTCCTAAAATTAATTATAACTTAGGGGAGGAAACAGAAACTTTTATTTACTCGTCTTTAAAATAACAACATCTTTGACAATTTTCTATTTTTAAACGAAATTATCTAATTCCTTCCAAATTTGAATCATCCGCATTAAAAAATGCATACCGCAATCACAATTGCAATAGTATTTCAAAAAAAGAACGTTTTCCGCAGATAAAAAAATCAATACAATCCTGAGAATACAGATAAAACGAATCGTTATTCAAATGTCACCGCGTCTAATAAATTCACACAATAAAAAAAGCTAATTACACACGGTGCACGTTTTTGTCGCGATATCAATCTCTATAATTTGAACTAACACAATGGAGATGTAAATCTGCGACTATTTCACAGGCCATTGATCTTATGGCATAACATAAGCTTGCATCTATAGAAAATCGTTTTAAAAATTAGTACAGTAAACCAAGTAAAAAATAGATTTAATTTATAAAACAATCGCATCCTATTTTCGGCACTTTCTTTTTCCAAATAAATAAATAAATTTTCTTTATCGAAATTAAATTCAACCGAACAACGTGTGCACAAAATGAACGCTCTTTGATAATCAAATCTTTAAACAACAAAATTATGAATGAAAAGATTGTTGTTAAATGTATTTATATTTCTTCCATCGTCAATTTAAAAACTTAGGTATATTTAGGTACCTAATTACAATTATTAAAGAATTGTTTAAATTGAAAAAAGAAAATAAAAGACGGAAAATAAAGAGCAACAATTTATTTAAAACGACACGTTAAACAACTACAATGCAAAATATAGATTAAAAAAGCTGAAAATCATTTCAGCACTGAACACACGGGTTTACAAATTATCATAACAAATCAAGAAATATCACTTATGTCATGAGAACATGTAACTGCAACAACTATGCAATTGTGTTGTGTAAGCTCGAATATATTATTATTAATCTTAGATAATAATTATGCGTTGCATCTTTCCTTTCGCTTGAGCCACGGGTCATGGGTCAGCTACCGTGTTCGTTTGATTTAATTTGTTGGCTAGGATCGAAAATATTTGACTGGTTTCTCCTAATAAATTTAAGAAGAAAAGACAAACTGTCAACTAACCCAAAGATTAAAAATGTACGTACCTATTGTAAGAAACTAACAGAGCAAGACAATGGGTCATATTTGAAACATTACTCATTTAAAAAGTCATAGAATATTTAAAATCTTTACAAAGTCATTTTTCAACATCACGACTTATTAGTTATTACATGTCATTATTTATGAATTTTATATTTTGCGTAAAAAATATTAGGTACTCATAACAATACTTGCGGCCATTTTACAAGCCAGTACATACGTAAGGAAATTATTTAATTTGTTTGACATTTACAATAATTACATTGTTGGGCATTTGATGGGTACACATACAGTGGTGGTCACATAATTAAAGACACTAAGAGCATTTTATACTAACCAAGACACTTATCTCAACATTTTTTTTTACATTATCATTGGAACTTGCTAAATAATTTTAAAATATTCAAGTATGTGTTGTCTCATGCTAAACTAAATTTTATCGACAAAACTTATCGGTTTGTTAGATTTTAATCGGTTCATCCTTACTACTAGCAGTTTTAACCTAGCAAAGCTCTGGCCATATAATTAAAGACATATAAGACTCGCTTATAAGAAATATAAAAAATTATTGTTTTAATGAGATTATTTTTCCAACACAAAATGTCTGACGTATTTACAAAACATTTTTACACTTTTCAATATTTGGTTGCATGTCCTTTGGCAGTAATGACGGTTTACATCTCTTGGGCATTGAAGCAACTAATTTTGTACAAGTTGCATCACTAATTTGGTACCATTCTTCGAAAATGCTTTGCAAAGTTAGTCGACGTTTGTTGACCGCTTTGCCACGACTTCTTTCTTTCTTGATTCCATGAGTTTTCGATCGGATTTAAATTCGGACTGTAGGGGGGCCAATCCAAAACAGTTACAGATTGGTTCCTTAACAAGCATTTCACTACTTTTGCTGTGTGCTTACGATCATTATCGTGTTGAAAAGTCCTAACAAAAGGTAAATTTTCCTCCGCATAGGGCAGCATGGATTGCTCTAAAATATACTTGTACTGGACTTTATCCATGTTGCCTTCTGTCTCTTTGACAGGTCCAACGCCAAGTCCAGAAAAATAGCCCCACACTTTGATATTTCCACCCCCATGTATGACTACTTATTAGTGTATCTTAGATCCATTTTCTTATTGAGATGGCGTCTTACATATTCTTTTCTGACAGAATTAATCATATTAATCTTAGTTTCATGCAAAAACAGCACATGTTTCCATTCTTGTTCAGTCCAGTGTTCGTATTTTGTAGCAAAGTCAAATCTTGCCTTCACATTTTGTTTCTTCAAAAGTGGTACTTTCCGAGATACTCTTCAGTGCAAGTTTTCCTCACACAATCTCCGTCTAATTGTCTTTGCAGACACCCCCTTCAAGCCTGCTGCACCATACAACTCTGAACTGTATCAGTTCCGACCCTTTAAATGGATCTTTTTTTGCCAACAACACCATTTTTGAAACTTTCGGCCAAGTAGTTTCACTTGGTTTTGCTTTTCTGAGTACGTTTTCGGTCGTGTGGAACATCTTGACATGTTTTATAGCATTCATAACCATATCCTTGGAACAGTTTAATTATAATGGAAGTTAAAAATAATTTTTCTTGTGGAGGAGTCGCAACTCTTGTTTTTACCATAATAATTGATATAAAAACTATTAAACGTATGAATTTTAATTTTAAAAGTTAAAAATACTTAAAATAATTATGGATTGTCAACGATTTATGAAATTACGCGGCAAAACAAAGGAAAGCACAATACTGTTTCTTTTTATTTATAAAAAATTCTAACGCATTTCTTGTTGTCTTTAATTAAGTGGCCAGCTACACGTACGTAAACAAAGTTTGTGTTACATTCCCACAGAGAGCAAGTGTCGAAACTAACAAGAAATATAACAATTTTTGTCCCTCATTTTAAAGAACACATTGTCTAGTATGGTTTAATAAAAATAATACTAGATTAAATAACTTTTTCAGGTAATTGTGGTTCCTAATGTAAATCTTTTATGGTCAATTAGGGGGTGTCTTTAATTATGTGACCACCACTGTATACCCAGTAAATAATTACTGTTTAATTAAAAAATAGATAATAGTCACACTATTTTTTTAAACATAAACTTCATATCTAATTACATATCTAATCTTATTTTAATTTATGTCAAGATAACATCAAAAGAGCGCCTGTTAAAATTATGATAATAGGAAATTGAATAATTTGCTCAAATTACGCAAAATTGCAAGAGCTATTCGTTAGAAGCACTCGGCATTAGAGCCTCTGCATTTTAAACTATGCGTACCAAGAAAAAAGCATTGCAGACATATCTAATACGGTTACATAATCTATCACAAAATCGCAAAGCTAATTCCTAATTGACATGTAGAGCAATTCCAATTATTATCAGTATTCGATACCCATAAAGGACATACTCGTCAACCGTGTCCTACATTCGGCCATCTTCAAAGTCTAATCGATTTTGTAATTGCAACCGATTCTAAACACGATTGTCTTTTACGTGACTCGATTATTTTATATCGATTAGAAAAACTGACGTAATTTGCTATAGATAGCTTCAATGTATTCGATTGTTTGAAATAATGAAATTTAACGGTTGTAAATTCAATGCGATTGATTAATTTTTGCAATCAATAGAGTCAGTAGTATTTATTTTCATTATAATAATTAATATTTATTAAATTCCATCTTTTTCCTTTATAACTTAATAACTGCAGAACACCTAGGTGCAAAGTAATTAGTGTCAACCATAAATGATCAATTGCCACACAGTTTACATCTTGATAAGCCTAAGATAAATCCATTGCAATTAATTAACGGCATCTTGTCAAAAGTTGCATTACGTGACAGTGCACAGATAAAATAATGGTCTGAAGAAAGTCGAGATCAAAGTTTGAGCGTCCGTGACTTCCGCCTTAGTGCCGTTAGGACTTTCGTTTAATATAATATAAGTACACATTCTAAAAACTGTACAAATTATTATTCATGTTATCTATGACTTATAATAGAGTCCTTATATTATTTACGAATTATTTTGAACGTGTAAAACATGTAAAATTTCAATTTTTAAAGTGAAACTTTTCATCGTCTCAAACTTTTTGGTCTGTGTAGCGCATGTCGCGTGACGGTCGGACCGTACGATAATTATCGTACAAATACGATAATTTTGTGCCTAAGTTTCACTTTTACCGTAGTTTCATAAAACCACACAACATTTTTTCGTTTTTAAATCAAAGATAGAGTAGATACAAATAAAATGCAATCTATCATGAATGCACTTATTAAAGACTAGCGGTCCGCCCCGGCTTCGCCCGTGGTACATATTTCGCAATAAAAAGTAATTATATGCCTATGGCCTATGTCCTTTCTCGGGTATCAAAATATCTCCATACCAAATTTCATGCAAATTGGTTCAGTAGTTTAGGCGTGATTGAGTAACAGACAGACAGACAGAGTTACTTTCGCATTTATAATATTAGTATGGATATCATTCGCCTTTTAGTGCAATACCTTTTAGAATCATTAATACAATTTGCAGGAATCATAATCTCAACTGCAACAAAAAGTTGAGCATAGTGTGCTCACAGCATAATGTCGTCAACATTTTGCACAGATAATAAACCGATGATTACATCTTCAAAAACCCCTTTCTCACGGTAGAATAACCTTTTCGTAAAGTCATCTTTGAGCGTTGACGTAACTAGTAATGTTCTGTTCTAGGCGCCTGACCTGCGACCGAACTTTCACTCCAATTCACACTTTATCATCATAAAGTAATAATAAACAACATACAACATGAAAAATATTTAAATTCGAAAATCTCTAATTGTGTTAGCGGTTTTTACTTTAAACTTTTACTTTTGCACAATCGTCCAATTAAAAGTTTAGGTCATTAAATTTTAAAATACCATAAATATGCGACATGAATATTAATAAATAATGTAACAATGCATATTTTTATCATATTATTAAGATAATATTAGTATCATATTACATATTATTTGCATAAAATATTTGTATTTAAATTCAGAAGAATGCGACTTTCCATTTAATATGATGATACACTTAAACGGTAAACAAATGAATATTTATTTAGAACAAGGTGTAAAACTATTGCGTATCATAAACGTATTCAGTATATTTTAATGAGGCATTTTGAATAATTAAATATACTTTACAAATAGTCATTAATTTTGAACCAATATTTAAAGACATACCTACAAATAAAAAAGAGCACGTGATATTTAAAACATGTTTTAACAAATTTTATAAAGAGAAAAGAACTGATTCAGTCTATTATAAATCATTACAATAATAATTTATAAAAAATAGGCAGAGCCCAGACGCTAGAGCATAAATTGTATGATCAGGTCAACAATTGCAAAATTTAATATTGTACCTAATCCCACCTTAAACTTATTTAAATTCACTGTAAAAAGAGCTTCTCTTGTTGACTGATTTATTTATTGTCGAGCCAATTTAATAGGCAACATTTGACGTCTATCAATTTTATCTTCATAGGGTGGTAACCTGCTTAAAAACATCGATTAAAGTGAATTAATCGATACGGACTTGAAACATTTGTCAATCGAACTTGAAACACATGTCAATAATTTATGATGATTTTTATTCCCAGGCCAAGTAATCAATGCATTCGATTCTAGATGTCAGATTTTAGAGTAACGTCTCTGGTATTTAAAAAGAAAAAAGGTTTATTGACACAAAATTGTAGCAACGTCAGTTCTTTAAATCAGAAATTGTTTATTATGTTTAGAATGGTTTATCAGTAAAATCAAATCCTAAAATTACTTGTATCGGTCATTATTATTATAAATATGTTATCGTAATTGAAAAAAGTTAAGCAAATGTGCAGTTCTAACAAAACGAAATATCATATTATTCTATGTCGTCGTTACTAGGTAACGTTGTTGAATTTTGTTGAACTGTCAAATGTTGCCTATTAAAATGGCTCTACTATAGTAATCAAAACAATGTCACGTAAGAAAAAGCTAATAAAAAGAACAATAAAACACAAACGTGTTTGACTGACGCTAAGCACAGAAGCTAAAACATGACAAACAAATGCAGCGCATGTCTGTTAGCATCACTAATATTTACGCAACTCTATTGAATAACATATATTTACATATGAACCTCAAATTACTAAGCAAATAAATCTTAGAAAGTAGAAACAATCATTTGTAATCGTGATAGAGCAAACAATCGCTAATCATTATCAAACATGCAGATTTCTCTCTTAATTTAAATTTCGTGTTTTTTTTTTAATTGCCGCCATTATTTTTTTCGAAGAGGTCAAAAAGGTTAATTGAAACAACACACAGTATAGTTATATAAAAATGACCTGTCAATATGATAAATGAATAGATGCATTAAGTGTATACAATTTTGTTTTTAATTTTCTTTTATTCACACGTATTGAAGATTACAATTATAGATCGTAAATCTAAAATGAAGTATAATATTAATTTGGTCATTCTTCCACAGTGCATAGCCCTGGCCTTGGTGGCGTGTGCCAGCGCCGAGCCCCCATCGGGCTACAATTACAACCGTCCCTCAGGAGGCGGCGGCGGCGGCTTCCACGGCGGCTCCGGCCTCAGCGGTGGTGGCTCCTACCGCGCCGTGTCCTCCGGCTACCAAACCTCCGAGGGACAGAACGTCGACTCCGCCCTCCTTGACCAAATCCGTCAGATCCTCCTTAAAGAAGAATCTTCCTCCAGCTCCTCAGGATTCGGCATCAGCGCTCCTTCCTCCTCATACGGCGTCCCCTCCTCCTCCTACGGTGTTCCTTCCTCCTCCTACGGTGTGCCCCATGGAGGCGGCCGCGTTGTAGGCATCAACCTTGAGGGTATCCGTCAGGCTATCCAGGTCGCCCAATACGAGCAGTCCGCCTCCGGTGGTGGCTACCCGTCCGGCCCATCCACCTCCTACGGCACTCCTTCCGGAAGCTACGGAGCTCCCTACTAAACCAGCCCGATGAACCAAAACGCTCTGAGCGTCGATATTCGGGCGTCATAACATCTGATGGCTCGAATGTAAATAATGTTTGGACGTCAGCCACGTACAATGTAGGTGGCGGCGCCCTGCCGTCCACACCTGGCCAACGCTTGCGACTATGCACGCTTACGGGTTACCCAGCGGTCAGCCAGTCGTAACGCTGTCAGCTCTGACAGATGGCACTTGTCACGTCAAACGTCATCTGTCAGTCTGCCAGAACGCAGAACGAAGTGGCTCACCGCTGGGAACGACTCTTGTTTTGTATAAAGTATATTTTAAGGATAGTTTAATTTATGTTTAAGTTTGTTTTTTTTTTTATTTTTTCAAAAAAAATAAATACATTTTGACACCGTATTATCTGTTTCTTTATCCCTTTGCCCACATAAAAATTATGCACTAAATAATTACAAATAACTAATTAAATACATTTAAATTTCATTTCATGTTCCATATCAATTCGGTGTAAAAAATATTCTATAATATACAGAGAAATACCTGTTCAGTAATCAAACAAAATTATCCCTAAAGATGTTTTTAATATTATGCATATTTCTAATTTCGTACCTATAATAACGAACGCAAGCATAGTATCCGTAAGTGCCGTTTTCATGCACGTATTTTTTACAATTCATAAAAATCGCAAACGGGATGCGAGGCTAGATCCTAGTTTACAGCAACAAACATAATTCCGCATGGCGGGACAGTCCCGCGTGCGTGTTAAAATCCGCACGATATTAAAAACACCCTTCAATTAATGTTTTTCGACTATTCAGAGCAGATAAAAATAATAATGAATACAATATAACAAAATTATTCCTCACTTGTCATCTTCTTTTGTTACAAAGCTAAAAGACAAATCATGTGCCAAGATGTTCAAAATACTATAATGCACACGCAAGTCGCAAATAAACAAAGAACTGCTAACAGTGCATGTTCGCAAGATTTTAACGATAACAAACATACATTATTATACTAGATTTCCGCCCGCGGCTTCGCCCGCGTTTTCAAAGGAAAACCCGCATAGTTCCCGTTCCCGTGGGATTTCCGGGATAAAACCTATTCTATGTGTTAATCCAAGTTACCCTCTATATGTGTGCTAAATTTCATTGTAATCGGTTCAGTAGTTTTTACGTGAAAGAGTAACAAAAACATCCATACATAAATACAAACTTTCGCCTTTATAATATTAAGATTAAGATATTTAAATGTCTTCATTTAAAAGAGTACTTATCAAAAACATTCATCAAATTTACATAAAGACGCGACTTTCCCTTATGTTTGTCTTTTAATTAATTTATGCTTACTGCATTGTTATTCAAATCCAAATTTTAAATATAAATTATTATAATTAAGAACATGATGTAACAAGGATTATAAATTATAAAAATATTATTCATAAATTTGAATATTATCAAAACACGTGAAGAAATATTTAAGTCATGTTTTATGTATCATAAAAATATGACTAAATCAGATGTTTATTTATAGTTCTTACAAACTGTAGCAGTTTTATAATCTCATTAGAAATTAGATTTTTCAATTTATTTGCGACTAGCTTTCCGGCCGCGGCTTTGTCTAAAACCTAATAAATTATAAATTATTTACTAGTAAAACCTATCTCTTGAATAATTCTATCCATTAAAAAAAGCGTAACAAAATGAGTTGCGTAGATTTAAAAATTTAAGCATGCAAGGGACGGACCTATAGGAACAGAGAAAGCTACTTTTTTTAAACTAGGTATATGCGCTATTTAGTTTTTTCCCTCCAAAAGTCAGTTTTTTGAATGTCCATCGTTTATTTGTAATAATAAATTAATAATAAGTACTACCTTGGTATTCATAAACACGGAATAAAGAGCGTTCATAAAAAAGTTTCGACGTTTCTAACGTAAATGTGCAGGCGCTGAAATTTTTGTTTGCAATATTGAGGGATTTGAATTTGATTAATTTTTCGAACATAAAAGTAGTTTTAATCACTTCTTTTGTAAGACCTTTTTGTTTTTATAACTTAACTATTCTGCTAGTGACGGTCACTTTAAGATAAATCTGGCAATTTCGAGATAGGTATTTAATAATAGTCTAAGAACTATATTTCCTTGATCTAGATTTGATTCATTCATCCTCTCAAACTTTCGATATTTATTATCAAAAGAGCATAGGACAATATAATATAATACAATAAAAGCTGTGTCGTTTTGACATTACAACAATTTTAATTGGAAAGAATTTATTACAACAATTCTTATAAAAAGCTCTTTTATTCAGACGTACATATAATTCAATTGCATATATGCAGTTTTCTCATTATACCATTACGCAGCTCAAAGATGTTCTACCCGCTTTCTAGCGCTCAAGCTGTGGCTCAAGTCGCACTTGACCCGCTCTATGACGCGCAACGCCGGGGCACCAACCAATGGATCTCGAGTACATCTTTAGATTTCTTCAGCTTTACGATTGCAAATGCGCACTTTTTAGCGATGAAAGATTATTCTTGAGATTGTTAGAGCCATTGAAAACGCGGATTTATTGTTATTTGTTGATAAAATGTATATGTTTGATATACATATATTGATGATTATTATGAAATACTGTATTTTAATTACACGATTAAAGTACCTATTTTTGTAGGTATCTAATGGGTTTAATTTTTATCACCACGTGGTAACATGGACTACTCCTCCTCCTCTTACATCCTCTTACCAAAAGGAAAACTTTTTTTTCACATTAGCACCCACAGGGAATGCGTAGGAAAACAGATTAAAAAATTTTAATTTTGAATCGGACGAGATTTTCTTTCCCCATACACCTACAGTTATCTCGTTCCTAATGGCCTCCAGCGACCCACTTGGCCGCTACCATCGTTTGATCATTATGAAATGCAATCCCACGACTAATCGTTTAAATCTCGGACATAATACAGCGTTACATAAACCACAATAAGATAATGGCAGCACCTATGTGACGCAAGCGTAATTACTGTGTGAAAGTTGAAAAAATTGTGTTAATTATTGTTTTAGCCATTGCTGCGGCCGTTATGACATTTTTAAAGATGTGTAGTTTATTGCAGACGATTTGTAACGTTTAATTATAGGTGGATAGTGGCAGAAACCGCTTGACGCATCGCACCTTCTCGTGTTGTCTGTGTTGACTTGAAAGTGCGATTAGATGATGGCTTGTTTTATTAGCTCGCTGTATCAGCCGCACTAGGAATACTTTTTCCCGCTTTTACATTTTTCATTGCTGCTCCATTCTGATTGATTATTATATGTCGCTCGTTATGTTATAATATAAGTTCTAGCGCGCCTTCCTCAGTATATGAACTATCCAACATCAATTCAATTCGAACATATGTCTGTGATTCGAACCAATAGTTTTTCAGATTTGGACGTTCAAATAAGAAACTAACTCATTACAATTCAGGCATTATAATCATGATCCCCCTCACCCCTCCTCCTTCTGCATCCGCCCTTGATATATTCATCCATCCATCTTCACAAACTTTCACGTTTATAGCAGTTCGCAGTAGGATTGAAAGTGCATTCTAAATTCTCTATATTATAAAAAAAATCTAACCTATATTCTAAATCCTTACTAATATTTTAATGTTAAGAGCCAAGAAAACAAGTTAGAGAATTCAAAATTAGGTTTTCCTATTATAATATATTTTATTGCTGTCGCGCTATGCCCGTCGTCCGAAGCCTTCCCCGTAGAGCGCGACAGGGACTGCAGCTCGGGCAGCGAAAATTACTAGGAAAATTACGCAAATTCGACGTTTTGTAGTCCCCTGTGTCCTCCAATACTGGACCGATTTAATTACTTTTTTCATAATTTAGTAGAGGAAAGCTATGTTCCTACGTTTTGCATATAATGTTCAAAAATTAGTCTTATGGAAGACGGAACATAACGGAAAATCTGTCCTATTTCTTACGTTTTGAAAGATTCATATCTTTTTTAATAATTAGGATATGAAAAAAGGAAAACGTAGGATAATGGCAAAGCTAGTAATATATAAAAGAGTTTAATGTGGCATAATAACTGAAAAACATATTTGAATAGGCTCTATATAAAACGATAGTCTAGCCAAGAGATGCCGAGATATATAGGTATTGCTAAGTGTATTTTCATCATATAAAAATATATTGCGTCTAATATAGCATTTTTATGTGACACATTTTTAGGTCACTTGCACCCACACGCATTTGTTTAAAGGAAATTAAATAACACACATTTTAATAAAACATACATTTAATCGCAGCATTCTTCCATTTAATCCTTAACTCTCACCTTACAATTATGATTTAAATTACAATATCAAGTATAAAACAATATCCACACAATAATATTGCGGTAATTACCTACTTAATTTAATTGGCACTTAGCACAACTTAAAAGAGAGTTGTCATAATACAACAGATTGCAATGAATATTTCGTCCTATAGAGTATCACAATTTGGACCTTGGAGTTATTAATTTAGTATTCTTACACAGCCAATTAATTGATATTTAAATAGGCACCATTTTTAATTCATATATCTCTTATTTTATCGCTTTTTTAAATATTATTTACGTTATAAAAACCTTATAGCATAGTTACGGGCTGACTTATCATGCTCGATAGATAAAAAATACTCTGGTAAAATTATGACAATAGAATACAAGGCACCATATTCCCACCCTAGTTATTTTTATTATGGATCCCATGGACGTATAAAAAAAGACGGACGCCGTATTACGAACAAACAACGTGAAGCCACCATAGTAAGCTAGCGATCGCGTAAAGACAATAAACACGCACACACTCTCACCATAGTAAGCTAGTCGGCCGCCATTACGTCGTGAACTACCGACTGATTAACTGCGTCACTGTTTCACAAAAAATATTTAAAATGCCGTCTTGCGTGGTTAAATGGTGTCGCAACAGTACAATTTTAAATAACAAAACACAAGGGATTACATTCCACAGGGAAGCAAGTTATTTCTTTTATGTTTTAATGACAAAATTATTACGGCAAAATTTATAGAAAAAAATACAGCCGCCATTGTCATCAACACAGCTGTTGCCATGGCAACATGGCACACACGCATGGATGTTTCGCCGCCATTACTAGGCTTCACTCAATATTTAGGCGATATACCGTCCGTCTTTTTTTATACGTCCATGATGGATCCAATGTTTTTATAGATGGCGTCTATGTTTCCTTTGCACGCAAAAATAAAAGAACCGATTAAGCTGAAATTTGGTATGCAGATAGATGATACTCTAAATGCGTATTTATGTATGTAATAAAAAAAACATCAACGCAGAACAATTTACTATTGAATTATTAAATATCAAATTTTGTTCCACCTACAAATAAAGGTCTAATAAATAGCGGGGATCTACTACCATCACTTACTAAAACTGTTTTGTTCATTTTGATGTCATTAAATACAACAATATACAATACAATCATTTAAATACAATATTGTAATAGGTCTAATGACTTTTATAATATGTTTGGTCGTAAGAAAAACAATATTAATTCATTTTTGCTTGTTACATTAATTTAAAAACCATTTACTACAATTGTTATCTACCAATTGAAACTTATTTTTTACCAAAATATGCAATAACGCATAATTAGATTGACCATGATTGCTTAAATAATTTAACTTTCTTTATTTTCATGCCATCAAATTAAAATTGGATTTCGCAGTCCTTTGTTTGATGCAAAATAGTAAAACAAAAGAAATATAGTTCATATCAAATCTCGATTTCATCAACAATTATAGATTGACAAAGTTATAGATACCTATGACTGAAATTATTACAAATATGTAGTTATTTAATTATAAATTAATTATTGGCGAAATATACTTAGCAACAATTTTTAATAATTTACAACAATTAGCTAAGAGAGGACCACATTTTATAAAATTAATCTTATTCAAATCATTCTCTCTCTTTCTATCATAATATATTTGACCATAGAAAGAAAGAGACAAAGTATAAATTAGATTTAAAAGATATCACTACGTTAAATTATTATTAAGTGTTTCGAATGGAGCTGCCTTTTGAAGGCGTTGTATTATACAAATAAAATTATAATATTAGTCTACTTCGATAGGAAAAATATGTACATAATACATCTTACAATTTATAAATGCTTACAAAAATATAGTTCCTCTATTTACAAGTATAAAACTAGAAGAATAATACCAAACAACCATCTCTAATTGCAAAAGTAACTACCTTTGAATTAAACTCTCATCTCAACAATATTTGATCATTACAACAACAAACTAAAATCACAATACTGCGTCATAAAATATACAATTGCTATACATCCCTTTACAGTTAAGTAAATGCTAAAATTGTCATAGTATTTTATAATCGGGACTAGCTCAAACCCTGTGCTAGCTTGCACCTTTCTCGTTGCTGTCCTGGGGCCACAACACTTCTGGGTGATTTAACATATAATAAGTCATGTGTTTATCACTACCATACGTAGATGCCTTCGTTCCCAAACACATCAAAAACTGACTCTTTTCTAAATTCTTATCACAGTCCACCGAATGAAATTTATGCACCAAACTCTCGTCCGCTATCCTAAACACAGTTAAATTTGACTTAATTAACGTTTCGAAAAACTGTACATCTTCTAAACCCCAGCCTTTGATATTTAAATCGAAACCACCGACCCTTTCAAAGTCACATTTGTACATGCTAAGTATACCGAAACCGTATTGCCTAAAATAACCTAGATCCTCGTGTATTTCTTTGCTATATTTCAAGTCCGCTAGCTCCCTGTCCGATTTAGGAGTATCACTATCTAAAAATTTACCTATATCTGTATTAGTCACTAGTGTTTCACCTATGAATTTGTTATAATCCTCTCCGTTTACGACATCAGGATTATATTCACTGAACACTATTGGTGAGTACACTTGATTGTATTTCACTGTGTTAATTCTAATGCGCCTGAGCGTGATGTGGTTAAACATCATATCCACATCTATAAAGAACACTAAATCATCACTTGAGCATTCCTTGAGTCCTTCTGTTAAAGCTGCACCTCTGGAGAACGTAGTGGACCCCATGTGCACTATCTTTATGCCTTTCCCGTAGAGATCATTGTAATGATCTATCAAGGCTTCTGCATTTCTATAATCAAGTGGATTCTTGCTATCCAAGTATAAAACGACTATTAAACTAACAGCTTCATTGCTATTGAGCACGATATCTTCGTAGTTCTTCATGAAACGTCCGAATATCTCCTGTCTTCCCAGAAGCGGTAGGATGAAATGTATCCTTCTGTCGTAGATGGGATATTCATAGTCATCGTCACTCCACTTCAATACGTTTGGAAGGTTATTCTGCAGTTTCATGAGACCACTTTCGATGGCCTCTTTGACGTTAAGCTTGTCGAGGAAGCCGGCTGGTTGCGGACTCGGCTCGTCGAAGTCTTCGTAATCGAGAGGATCTTTCATGTTAATTTCCTCGAGCAGTTCTGGTTCTTCGAATGGCGGCGGTTCACCCATTGGCAGTTCTCTTATTTCAGTTCCTGAAAATCATGAGAGGTAATTTATATCATAAAATTATAAAAACCAAAACATACTTGCTAAGCATCATAAGATATAGATCAATCATTACGTTTACAGTCACTAAAACCGATAAACCAGTGTGAAGATATTTTTAAATGATGATAAAAGTAACAGACTACGTTTGAACAAAATAATATATTTAATGCGGAGTTTCCATATGCAGTAGTACTGTTAAAATATATTAAGTAATTTGATATTAAAAAAGTCGTGAAATACTCCTTGTTCTTTATATTCTAATCTACACGATTTTTAACAGATTAATCACGAACACACCAACCTGTAAAAGTCTGCTGCAAGTACGCATGCCGTCGAACAGCTGCCGTCATCTTCCTGCCCCTATATCTCCTGTACTTCAGCAGCAGGTCCAGCACGTGGTCCACTCCGTGCAGCGGCTGCAGCCTCGTGTATCCATATAGCAGCTCGTTGAAGTCGATCACCCGGCCGCGCTGACGGGATGGCGCGTTTATTATTTCCATCACCTGTAATGTAAACAAGGAAATTGTAGTTTTAGTACGACATTGTAGTTACAAGCGAGGTAATTAGGAAGATTCGCATAAATCGCCGTTCAAAGCTGAGAAGTTTGTCATTAAAAACTGGATATAGCTTTGTACAGCTTAGCGTTTGTATTCTAACTTCGACAATAGTAATCCATCCCATATACCCGCGACCGGAGATACATATTAAAAAAAAATAAAAACACATTTTTTTCTATGGTCGGTCGCTTTTCAGTTATCTACTTTTCAAGCAAGATTAAATTTATCGCCATCATATTATTTTTATGAGAGATGAGGCGAAGGTCGTTTTATTTAAAACACCAATTGTACATTATATTATACAAATAGAATATTTATTTATAATACAAATCTAGATAGTGTACAAAATTTCGTACAGACGTAAGATAGAAATCAAAGACAAGGATTTCAACATTATTCGTCCCAAAAATTTGTTCTTAAGATACTAAATTATACATTAAAGAAACGCAAGATAATGCATATGAAAATTTTATACTGGAACAAAAAATCTACTCATTTGAATATTTTAACACAAAAGAATATATAATGTTTTCAAATCATATTAAATGTTTTCAAATATGGTTAAAAATTAAAGCAGGTACATAAGTATAAGACCTATAAAAATAAAACAAATTTTTAAACAAATTAAAGACGTGTAGGTACGATTTAGGGGCAAGATCTTATGCAAGATTTATCTCCTATGACGAGCTAAGCATTAATTTGAATAAACTGAAACCCATAGTAACAGCAAGTTGATATCAAATAATAGTAATCAGACTTCTTCAGAAAAGAAAAAGAAGCGTTAAAATGTCAAGTGATGAGATATTATATCAATCAAGATATTTTTCCACTTATAGATAAAAATATTCGAGATTGAACTGCACTGAAGAAAACTAATCTTTTACTTTTGTTATTTTTTAATCTCTAAATGAAACCTACGTCATCTAGTGAGTAAGAGAGTGAAGAATGTAATTACTTTTGTGACTGTATGAATTGTATTGATTGATGTATTGGTTCATTCGTTCTTGCTCATTAAAGATACTTGCCTCTTGCTCGCAATCTGATATACACGTTGTTTTATTTTATTAATAACTTTCATAATAAAGAGTTTAATATTTTTCAATAAATGCAGCAATAACAATGCTCGATGAAAGAATGTGTTTAAAATTATTATTAAATTATTGTAATTTATCTCAAATTCTTATTATAACTACTACAGTCCAAATATATTTATTTCAATTATCATCCAGAGGTTTCAAAGGTTTCAATAAATATTTATTTTGTTAGATTTGAAAAAAAAACGTGGATTACACGAAATACTCTCCTGATCTTCCTCACTTAAAAACGCTATGAATATATTATATTTTGAATATTGTTTACCTCTCTAATGACGTCATCAAGGGCTTCTTTCAGAGGGCTCTCGATTCTTCTTTTAGGGTTGGAGTGGCTCATGGAGTAGATAGATTTACTGATGTAGTCGAACGGAATAATATCTTCTACCGTGTTCGCTTTATATCTGTTGAAATCTATGGGTGCACCTGAAATGTTGCAAACGTATGGTTTAATAGCGAAACAGAAGTTAGAATTGATGAAAAAGGTGGTGGACAGTAAAATTATTATTAGTTTAATCACACTGAAAATAAAATAAGGAAAATATATATATGATCTATAATTTATAAAAGTCAGATTTTTTATCTATGGTCCTTGACCCATGCTTTGCTAAAAATAACTTTTTGCTATAGGTAGTAATACATAAAAAAATCTTCTAGGTTAGTAGGTACTATACGAAGCTAAATTTGGCGTGAAACTTGTTTACGGCTTCACCCAGATTAACCCGAAATACAAACAATCAAATATTTCCTCTTTGCTATATAGTATAGCTGATGTCTTCCGGTCTGTCTCTTTTCTTATCTTTTCTATAACTTAAAATCAAGGTCAAACAATTGTCTTTTTAAACAACCTCCAGCCTTTCCATAAAATGACAGAATAGACGCTCACCTAATATTTTATTATTCCCCAAATACCCTGGTGTGCCCATCTTCGCGGGGAACAGCGGAACACCCCCCGGCAGCTCGTAATCAGCTACCTGGTCCTGTTCCACTCCAAGCTCCTTAACTGATGATGCTATCTCCCTGTGCAGGTCTAGTGATGTCTCCCGCAGGTCTTGGATTTTGAGGTTCTGGAAAATATAGAAGAACTTAAATAATGAGGTGTGCAAGCTTTTGTACTTCTAAAAATTATAAGTAACTAGTGGTCCGCCCCGGCTTCGCCCGTGGTACGTAAATGTTTAAACTATCCTATCTCTCAAGTTGGATCGAACTGCACATGGTGTGCGAATTTTATTATAATCGGTTAAGTGGTTTAGGAGTCCATTGAGGACAAACATTACACGAGATTTAGGCCCGATTCAGTGCGACGCGGACCGTCCGCACGCGGACTAGGTTTTGCGTCCGTCGCGGATGATTTTGTCGTTCAGTGCGATGCGGATCGGGATCGACTGTAACCCTCTCGGTTTGCACATTTGACGCAGCCGCCATGACAACGACAGTACTTTACATCCGCTCCGCGTGACTGTTGTCCGCCGAGCACTGAACAAATACATTAGAACCAGGCACCGTCCGCCCGCGGACATCCGCGGCGCGGAGGAGCGGCGCGGAGCGATTTCGACCGCGCGCGGATAGCTCTCCGCGACGCGGACAGCTCCGCGTCGCTCTGAACACACTGTAAGGTTTCATACATTTTACCGTCCGTCGCGGACGTCCGCGTAGGTCATCCGCGTCGCACTGAACAGGCCCTTATATATATATGTTACGGCTAAAGGTAGGTGAGAACATAAACTTAAGATTAGCCGGCTAAACTTAGGTTTATTTTCGACGAGGTGTTAATGTTAGTTTGTTCTATCTTTAGCCGGCTAAACTTAAGTGTAACCGCAGGCCCGTGGCTAAAAATGTCGGGGTGGGTAGATTTGGTTACTATAATACATGTAAGGAACAGGGCGAGTGTTTTCTGGCACTTCGCCGGCTGCTGCCGCAGCACGCTCGCTGCGCTCGCTCGGCTCGTGCGGGTCTTAAGAGTTCTAACCTAACCTAACCTAGCCACCAGCTTTCTGCCCTGAGTCGGGGTGGGTAGATTTGGTTACTATAATACATGTAAGGAACAGGGCGAGTGTTTTCTGGCACTGTGCGGGCCCCTCAAGCCCTCCACCGGCCCGGCGCTAACCAAATCTACCCACCCCGACATTTTTAGCCACGGGCCTGCGGTTACACTTAAGTTTAGCCGGCTAAAGATAGAACAAACTAACATTAACACCTCGTCGAAAATAAACCTAAGTTTAGCCGGCTAATCTTAAGTTTATGTTCTCACCTACCTTTAGCCGTGACATATATACATATATATATGAAAATTTTTACCCATATAGATTATAGTGTGGATAAGTATATATATATTGTAATTTTTTTATAACAGTGTTACTAAAATGTTCAGACATGTTCCATCTTCATGCTAATACATAATATAACGAAAACTGCCCCCCTAGTCAAGTGGCTTTCTGTTAGAAACTACGAATGTATGAGATTGACGTAGGCTGTAGATAAATATCTACAGCCTACGTCAATCTCATACATTCGTAGTCTATTCTATTGAACGCTACGCTAACAGAAAGCCACTTGACTAGGGGGGCTGTTTATGGATATTAGAATAGAAATAGATTATACATAGTTTAGAAACAGCCATAGACTATTATTACATTATATTTTTGTAAAAATAACATCTGAACAACCTGATGGTACCCTGATAGTTATAAATATATAACCATCGGGTACCACCGGTTTTGACAGCCATATCCGCAATAAACAGTAAGCTCTTGCTGCGAAAGATTACAAGTTTCTCTGATTTATAAACTCCAGCAATAAAAAGGTAATGTAAATATCTAATTCATTTTAAATTTGTTAAGTAAGTTAAACATTATAATTAACATGTATAAGCAAATTGTAACGAAAACAAAATTCCTCGCGTGTACCGGATTGCTTATGGCGCCAGTATACCTACAATTACTATTTATAAATGTCTTAATATAAAATACATTTAACATTCATGTTTATTAGGTTGTAAAATATAAAATGTCCAGTATAATAAAACTACTTAAATAATATAAAAGCTTGTTTTCCACATTCACAAAAAAAGTGATTATAATCAAAAATACACTCATGATTTTAGATTTTATTCGCAGATTTTTTTTCGTTTGTATTTTCGTCTATTTCAGAGGCTACCTGTAAATTATTTTTTTTTAAAAGAGTTTAGGATGGTTTATTACACGATACTGACAAGTCCTTTTTTTGAAAATGCTCCTAATTAGCCGCTCGCCCCCACATTCGACATGGAAAAATAGTCTAGCCTAAAAAAGCCTATATAGCGATAAGGATGCAGCTTTGTAATGGTAAAAGAATTAAAAAAAAACAGTTCATCAGATCCAGAGATACCCCTATAACGTCACAAACTCCCAAACGTTACCTTTTTATTACAGTAGTTAAGAATCTATACTAATTACTAATGTTATCTCTATAGATAATATATCATCAACTTTCTGTATCACGATGCACCAATTTAAACAGTACCGATAGCCGATGAGAACAATGTGCAAATTGATTTAAATTTCAATCAAAATGTTTTGCACGTTCGTCTTGTCTCGATTTTTTATTGGAGCCGTCACTGAGTCACAACTTTTGACTATTAACTGCATCTTCTTTAACTGTTATTTTAATATTTAATCAATGTATTTTCTTATTGGAATATCTACATTTAATGTCCACATACATAATGTACCTATATGTAACACTCGTAAAACTCCTCCCTTTCTAGGATAGTCGGGTAAAAAATATTATTAATTTTTATTTTTATTTATTAATTTTTATTTACAGAATATATCAAGTATATTTATTTATACTTGACAGATTGGAGATAACAAAGAAATCATGTCACCATGAAATGAAAACGAAAAGACATCGTATGCTACAGCTAGTGTAAATAAAAATTCAAATAAAAATCTAATGAATTAAAATTCAAATAAACCTTCACGAAAACGGGTGGCTAAGGTTTTTGTGCATAACGAGGTCATTCCACCTTTGTTATTTCCCGCCAATGCAAATATTGGTAGACTGCATTTCAGACATGTTGGTCAGTCAGGCTATCAAACCTTTTTTAGTTTTATATTTATTTTGTAAATTATATGTTGTTAAAACGAAAACAAGGAATGAAATTCCCACTGTATCACAAAATTAAAGTATGTAAATGTATCTAGAAATAGATTATTATTTTTTTACACGCTTTATATTAGCTTCACCTGTATGTTTGTATGTTTGTAACCGACTTCTTTGGGCGCGATTTTAACCCACTTTAAACGGCCAGATTTCGTTCAAACTTTGTAGATTTATTGAGGACCAATGACAATACAATAATTTGATAAAATTATTCCATTTTTTAGTTCGGTTTCTATAAAAAGCGTGTTTTTTAGTTTTTTTAAACTATTATTATTATTGTATGATCAACCAAATTGTGTGATAACGGCCCTAGTTGCTACTTATATGAAATCAGCTATCTACCACTACAACACAATCAAAACCACCCCTGTTTCAAAGATTATCCGATAAAAATAGACAAACATTCAGCCAATAATAAGTACACAAAACTACAAGTCATATATTTCCTAGAAGCATCAAATAACTGAAGCCTAATATAATATAATTTATGGCAATCTTTAGTAACTAGATGAAGAATGGCCGCGGTAACAGAGACATAATTATCTTATATTCAAAGCCTACCGAGCTATATTTCATTCACCATAAATATTGTTAGTATAATTACTAGTCTAGAATGTAGAACGACCCATAAACCTTTAGAGTCTGTTTTAATAGTAAATAAGTAATATTTTAATAGTAATCTGTGGTGTTGGCTTTTATGTTTCAATTACGTCCTCTTGCTAATCCTGTATGACAAGTCTAGTCAACAAAAAAAAATCCAGACGTCGATATAGCACACATTGAAGTTAGTTTTACCAGTTGGAGTAGGCCAACATTTAGTTCAAAATTATCTATACTAATATTATAAAGCTGAAGAGTTTGTTCGTTTGAACGCGCTAATCTCAGGAATTATTGGTCCGATTTGAAATTCTTTAGGTGTTAGAGCCCATTTATCAAGGAAGGCTATATATCATCACGCTAAGACCAACAGGAGCGGAGCAATGCGGGTGAAACCGCGCGGCACAGCTAGTAATTAATAATAATTTAATACCTAAATAATTTTTTCCAGACACTTAATCTCACGCCTTTATCAAGTCCCAAACTATCTAAAGCATGCAATGTGTAAATTAAACATTTAAATAATTTTAACGCTTCAAAACTCGTAGAAAAGAAAACGTAATGTTCACAACACAATTTTTTTGTATGGGAAATGCCCGTCAGCAAAAGCGAAGTGCACGCAAGCGAAGCCGCAGGCAAAAGATAGTTAATTTATACGATAGAAAAAATAGACAGACATCCGCTTGTAAAGAAGATAGTTTATTAATCATCATTTTATAATGTGGATGCATGTAAGCTTTATAAAATGCAACCTTTAGGACGGGACCGTGAGAATTATTAATTATTTTATATCTACATGGAAAGCAAAGAAAAATATTTTGCCATCTTAAAACATAAATACGACAAATACCAAATAGTATAAATATACAAAAAGTTATAATGTTTTACGTTATAAACCCGTTTTTAAATATTTACGTTAAAACCCTTAAAAATAAGTAAACAATCTAAATCAAAACTCTAAAATTATAGAATTAACTTTGTTTTAGGATAAGGGAAAAGGGCAGATGCATTTCACATCTGTTTCTCCGAGGTATTTAATTAACGGACTCAAGCAGGTGATCAGCCGTTCATACGCAACCCGACCAAAAGGATTAAAAATTTTACCCGATTGCAACAATGGAAAGTCATGTTTTCGAATAATTTTAGCTTGAGAGGTGTTAAAGACCTTTTAATTGTGAGACAGACAAAAAATTATTAAAATGAAAGATTAATATAACAAAAAACTAATAAATACAACCCCAATTGTACAAACGCCTATAAAATACGCTACTAACGATCTAAAATTCGTACTACGCTACGAACACCTCACACCTGTGCATATGCAACCAATTTCCACCATGCGTTTGTTCCAATATCAATGATATCACACGCACTGCTTTTCCAACTTTCTTTTGAATACAATCCAAACACTTACCTTAAAATAAGTATGCAATCTGTACATCTGCCTGTGATCCTTAACGGGGTGCAGCGAGATGGCGCGGTGGACCTCCCGCTTCTTCAAACGGCCGGTGTACGCCGCGGATCCACTGCTGTTGTGATGCAGGATCGTTTGCATCTGGAAACATGCGGGTGGATTGTTAGTGGTTTTATTATCTGTGTATTATGTGAAGAATAAGTGTCTTTAGGTATAAAACACTCGATAATTAATCGCGTGACTGCTTGGTAATCTTTGTAAAATATGTTTCTTAAATCAACCTACTATCGTAATTCTATAGAAACCATATTTTATAAAATATCGCGTTTTGAACATGTAATTTGATTAAAATGTGTTGATATTTGAATGGATTCTTGTTACTCTTAATCAATCATTCCATAAGGACGGATTTAATCTGTAGAAAAAAAATTAAACAGCTTTAAAGTCTTGTACAGAGTACTACAGCTTAAATACAAACATGCATTTTTCTGCATATCCTATATCAGATCATATATTCCAAGCTATGCGCATGTTTGCATTAAAAATAGATTTTACGAGATAATTTCATATACATAATGTAAAAACTTATAACTTGCTATTTTTCATTTCATACATCTTTTAAAAATAGCTAAAGTGATAATTTTGCATTCCCAGAAAAGGGACACAGGATACATTAAAACTTTAACAACCGCTATCCTCTATCCCTTTGATTAAACGTTAAACAGAATAGCCATTTCCGAGATATTTTGTGCAAACATTTTAGCGTCAGAAAGTTTCTAAGAATGCATTTTCCTGTTCAACAAGTTTATATTTTAAATGTTTATATTTTAATCGTTGTTACTCGTGCAATATTAACTTTGGTTTATAAAAACAAACATTATTGAAGTGTCATGTCACGATTAGTGTGACGATTGTTAAAAACACTAAATAGTCTAAGATCCCAACTGCAGGATTACTTCGTTCATAGTTTTTTGCGGCCAAATTTTGATTGGAAATCTAGTCGATATAATATATTCTCCTAATTATAAATATACATAAACTTTTGGTTTCATCAAAAAAACTATGAACGAAGTTATCCTGCGGTGGGATCTAGTACTAAAATAAATATAAGGTTTTCAATTTTCATTGAGATTTTTTCATTTTTCTACCTAAACAGCGTTAACTAGTTATTAAGGCTGTTTAACGGCTTTTTTTACTTTAATGTTCTAATACTGTCTGCCCTTGTCAATTTTCTATACTTGGATCTTGCTCAGTCTTTAAATTAAGTAAAAAGAAACCTTATCGAGCAAATAAATAGAGCCGAGAATCGCTTATCAAATCCACATTCAAAACTACATAATATTAATTAATATTAATGCGAAAATAGTGCATTATGAATTATGACCGTTTATCAACCGTGAAGTTTAAGGGTCGCAGTAAAATTAATTAGAATTAATTACCTTTTCTTATCAGCGCACATAATCGCAAGATTCTGTTATTATGCCTTATTTAACCGATTATTCGATCAATACCTTTACGTCAATCACTTTATATTAATTTGTTCTCATTATTTCTATCAAATCAAATCAAATCAAATCAAATTTCTATATAGTATATTTATCAGTAACTAATTATTTGACTTAAGAAATAAGGTATACATATAATGTTTTCTAATCTCTGCCTCCTGGCTTGAAAACAGATTTAGATTATCCTCTGTGTATATAGACTTAAAAGATAACAGTTTTCTTACTTAGTATTAACACTCATACTAACCATACCAATACTTCCAGTAAAAACTAAAAAGTTCCATCCATATTACTAGCGGTCCGCCCCGGCTTCGCCCGTGGTACATGTTTACGTTTTCTCTACATAAGAACCATCCTCGTACTTCAAGGAATATAATAAAAAAAGAATTATCGAAATCGGTTCAGCCGTTCTCGAGTTATGCGCTTACCAACACATTTTGCGATTCATCAATCGCAATCGCAAAATGTGTTGGTAAGCGCATAACTCGAGAACGGCTGAACCGATTTCGATAATTCTTTTTTTATTATATTCCTTGAAGTACGAGGATGGTTCTTATGTAGAGAAAACGTAAACATGTACCACGGGCGAAGCCGGGGCGGACCGCTAGTATTCTAATATAAATTATTATAAATGCGAAAGTCTCTCTATCTCGTTCCCATTTTTGGCATAGCAGCGATATCAATACAATTAGGAATGAAAATAGTTGAAAACGCATTGTCATAGTCTACTATTACCAGCGGATGAAACCGGAGGACATAACTAAGTGCTAATTCGGAATGCGGTACCAAAGTATAATAAAATTAGTTCTGCGTAGAGTTAAATCCATTTTATGAAGCTTAGTAACCCAGTAACCACAATCTGAAGTGCTGCACTTGGTATTTAAGCGCAGATTCTAATTTTATTGTTTTGCTCTTATGAGGCACAATCTGTAGTACCTTAGAAGAGGTAGCTCAATTGAGATCAAAGGTTTTAAAGTATATGAAACTCAAACTCAAACATTTATTAATTCAATTAAGTAGACTTCTTCTAGAAGCACTTTTGAATCGTCATTACATATTTTTAACATTTACCACGAATTATTATTATAAATGGATGAATATGTTCTTACTTAGATATTATTCTGTAGTCACAAAAATACATCTACACATATAATATTGAAATCTCTTTAAATTCAGTTTAAACAAATACCGCCAACCTCTTCATCACTACATAGTATAAAACAAAGTCGCTTTCTGTGTCCCTATTTCCCTATGTCCCTTTGTATGCTTAAATCTTTAAAACTACACAACGGATTTTGATGCGGTTTTTTTTTAATAGATAGATAGAGAGTGATTCAAGAGGAAGGTTTTCCGTTTTAGTATATAATTTGCTAGGTTTTAGACAAAGCAGGGCGAAGCCGCGGGCGGTAAGCTAGTTATTACTAAAAAGGCAAAAACCCAACATACTTAACCTATTATTGCTAAGAAATATTCCCAGAATGAGGTTGAAACATCAATAGAAATCAAAACAACGTAAGTGGGTCAACTCACTCAATAACCGATTTACTCAAATTTAAACATTGGCCTACACAATCTACTTTTAACACTTACAAAGGATGTTTAAACTTTATCTAAATCACTTGCACTGTTTCTGGTTAAGATTATAAAATAACAAAACTGAACACGTGGGTTACTAACGATTAATAGATGGAATTTGTAAATTGTAATTCTATACTCCTGTTGAAGCACGGGATGTTTGTTGTATCTGCAATTATACGAAAATAGCTTGATTTTATTTAACCAATGGAGTGTGTGCAATTTTGACGCGCATGAGTTTATAAAGAACCCAGATAGTAACGCTAGAAAGTGTAGAGTAGAAAGATTAAGAGTGTTCTTAAATCATTTTAATTTATTTCCGGCATTGATATCCCTATAAAAACAATACATGTATTTCAGTGAGTTTGCACGTACTTATTTTATATGTATGTATGATTATAGGTATATAATATCATTAAAAATTATTTTAAATTAGGTGTTTATTTAATCTTATAATTACACAAAATTTCGTCGTCTCGGTGTCAGTAAATTTAAGAAATACATACACTGATCTTTTCTAACACTTGCTGAGATATCCGTAAAATATTGACACATATCTAATGGATTAGCAAGTCAAATTGCAACAACGTTACACGAAAATTAACACTTACGCGGTTTTAGAAATTTAAACCTAACGACCTTTGCAGTTTACCAGCTTTCTATTTCCTCTCGAGACACAATAACACAGTAGGGAATATTATTGTAGGAATAGTAAATAATATTGTAATACTGTGACAATAATATAAAAAGGTATTTAATATTTATTTATAGATATTAAAATTACCGTAACAGAATGCAGAAGGCCTGTTCTTTTGATCTATTGTTTGCAAATTATCTCTCCAAATTCGTCGGCAAAGTGCAACCTTGGAAGTTATAATGGGCTTCCAATTATTCAGCAGTAGTTATAATATAAAGCTAGCTACAACACGCGGTTTCATTCATGTGTACAGGAATAAAAGTAGGCCTTTTGTAGTGCGCTTAGTTATATATTTATTAAACCTTTGCGCCAGCAAAGAGGCGAGTATATAATCTACCTCTTTGCCATTTTTATCCGAATCTGGTTAGCTGTGTTGTAAAGTGTAAAATTGTGAAATTATGAACGAAAGAAGTAAGATTTGATTGTTTTTTAATCGTAAAACTTAAAATCAATCAAATCTTACTTCGTCGGAATATTAGTGAAGATACGTTGGTTTAGATTGTTTTCGATTCGATTTTTTTTTAGAAATTAAATTCTTGCTCATTGTTTTCTCACTTATAATACCACAAGAGCTTCAAAATTATCGGGTATTTTCCGATAGGTTCCACGAAACATACTTTTATTATTAGCAAATTATAAAACAAATTTATAAATAAACGGCTTCCTTTGACTAAAAGTATTTCCTTTAATAAATGCCACTACTACACTAATGATCCAACAAGCTTTTAAACTTTTATGTATTTATAATTTACCGTTCCGCAAAAAAAATTGCGAAGCTTTTAAAATTAGTAATAAAATAAATTAACGTATCTGTAGTTACCATATTAGATTAAAAGATCAACTAGGCTAGGGTTCGAATACCATGTCATATATAAAGTACATATTTGGGAATTTGCGGATTCAATAGCAGTCCGGAGTCAGAGATGGTCTTAGCACTCCATCGTACAGCAGATATCATGTAAAGGCCTAATCTATACTAATATTATAAAGCTGAAGAGTTTGTTTGTTTGAACGCGCTAATCTCAGGAACTATTGGTCCGATTTGAAAAATTATTTGGTGTTAGATAGCCCATTTATCGAGAAAGGCTATAGACTATAGAGTATAGGCTATATTATAGTCTATTATAATATGGCTCTGATTGATCCAATAATATTTATAAATATGTGCTAAGAATGCAGCATTAGCTATTTTCAGGAAGTCTGCTAATTGAAAACCGTTGAATGAAGTTACGTTGTATCCAATTAAAAAATTCTTACATTCTTAACGTAATAGATACGATGTTAAACAAGGTATAATTAAATATCTAAGATTCCGAGCCTATTATAAATCAATAAAAAATAAGCCGAAAGGATATATAACTTATATATGTATTACAATCTACATATTTATCTATATAAAGTTGTTATTGAATTCTTATTGACTGTGTAATATTTATACTCACATGACTAACTATGATATCTATTTTATTTCTTTACGGTAATTAAATATTACGAACTAATGATACCATTATCTTCTCTTTGTCTATTACCACAGACTAATAATAATATACTACGTATACAACTATTACCAAAAAAAGTAACATGACCTTGGTTATTTGTTCATAATAAACAAACATATATACTATCTACTACTTTATAATTATAGTAACGAGAAAGCTAGATTTTGTAGTCAGATTACTAGAAGTCATGCCGTTACTAAGAGATTTCAATGTGAAAATAAATTAGCGAAATGCTCATAAACTCTCTGTACATTTACGCCCATTTGGTTATTTACAAATTTTACTTTCTAAATTGCCATTGTACCATCACAGAATAAACCTTTTCAGTATGTTAACAAACTTGGATTTAATCACGTTATAAGCCTCAATTATGTAATTTCCTTACATTTAACCTGTGCATTTAAAATTGCTTTTTTATTTAATTATTTAATACTAGCTTTCCACCCACGGCTTCGCCCGCGTTTTCAAAGAAAAACCTGCGTATCTCCCGTTCCCGTGGGATTTCCGGGATAAAACCTAGCCTATGTGTTAATCCAAGTTACCCTCTATATGTTAGCTAAATTTCATTGCAATCGGTCCAGTAGTTTATGCGTGAAAACCATACATACATACATAATTACAAACCTTTCCTCTTTATAATATTAGTACCTATAGATAATAGGTATTGTTCAAATTAAAACAAAATCAATAAAGAAAACCACATTTGAGCAAATAAAGATTTATTTATTTATTATTTATTTAAGGATAACATCTAAAGGAACCAGTTACTTTGCTCTACTAAGTGCTTCTTTTTGGAAAAAACAATGAGCAACCAGTCCTAACTAATCACACTTATTTCCACCTGTGTAGGTACCACCAACAAAATATCTAACAAAGCCGTCCTAACTTACACAGGAGTTCTTCTGGCCTTTTTAATCTATGCACTTGTAGTTAATGCAATGAATCGCGTGCAAATCTCCAGGTGCACCGTTTAGCGACACATTGAGATGAACAAAGGAAGCACCCACTTGTACGTAAGGATATGACGGATATACGAAATGTGCAAGGATACGCCAATCCGCCGGCGACACACCGACCTTGTATATTATATATGTGAACATATAAATTACTAGCTTTCCGCCCGAGGTTTTGCCCGCTCAAGGCAAAACCCGCAAGTCTCCTAGAAATAACAATTTATTTTTTTATAACTGGGCCGAAACCGAAACTTTGTGTCTTAGAAATCTTCGGGAGTTTCCTCAAAACCCTTTCTTTAATTACATTTTGATGTGTATAAATGTTAAGTCTATACGCAACGAAATATTACCTCAATAATAGCAGATATTTGAAGGGTAAAATTATAAATTATCAAACAAGCTGACAAAATAAACAAGTTTACATATGCTACAATGTTTTTAACACATATATGCCAATTAATGCATCATTAACTGCGTCATAGTGTGCAGTTAACGTCAATTTTTGTGACATTCTAGATATAACCACAAGCAGTCAAGGTAATGTTACAAAATAAGCAACAAATCTTATGTATGTATTTAACAACGTCTTTCTGACTACTTCACTAATAATTTGTTGGAAAATAATATTATTTTATGTAAATCGTGGAAAATATCTATCCTAAAACAATTTGCTAATATTTTAAGCTGTATTAGAAAAGACAGTAAAAAATATTGTAAGACGGTCTCTCGGTTTCTCATTATAATGGAAGCTAATAAAGACGTTCGATACACAATAATCTTAAATATCTCTCTGATAAAATTATACGTTTCAATCACATAATTTCCAAATCAATTTTCACAAAACAATACCCAGAATGAGTTTAAATTGAAGAAGAATAAGTAATGTCTTCGGCAATTGCACCCAATGTACGAAATAGTGATATATTACTTCAATTTTAGGCGACCCAGTTACACCACGATAACGTGCAGTTATCAAGTATAGATATTTTTAGATATTGGCCCATGTTTATCTTTAACTTCGTATTAAGAGTAATGAGATAAAGTATTTCCTAATTATTGTTCAACACTTTGTGCGTAGTTAATACGGCATAGTTGATTTCATCATGGCAAGTATTTTCATGGTACGCTATAATAGTAAATATATATTTGAACTAGCTTCCGCCCACGACTTTGTACGTGCATCCCTGTTTTTCCCCGTTCCCGCAAGAATTTCGGGAAATCCTTTCTTAGCGGATGCCTACGTCCTAACATCTACCTGCATGCCAAATTTCAGCCCGATACGACCAGTGGTTTGGGCTGTGCGTTGATAGATCACTATATCAGTCACCTTTGAGTTTTATATAATATATAGATATTTCAGTAATTTCTATATAATAGGTATGCAACGCGATAGCGAAGACATGTGTTCCAAAGTGCTCGTGGAGACCGTATATTCGTGGAGATAGTAATTTTCATTTTGTAAATAATAATAAATAAAAATTTGATGATGTTAATCAAATTAAAAAACTTCATTAAATAAGAAGCGAACTGCACAAAAATATCGTTTTAGTTTTGTTTTTTATATCGCAATATGGAGAAACCGTTCCATAATAACTATATTTCTGTAAGGTTAAGAAGGTTAATATTGTTATACTTCCTTATACAATGTGTTAAATTGCAGAATGTTTCATATTATAAGTAATCACGAAACTCTTTTCCCCAAAGAAGCCACATGATTTGGCCAAATTAGTTTGTGAAGAAGCCAAAAAAATGAACACATTAAAATCCTATTTAAGCTAAACATCTCGTTACACAATACACCTCATTATCAATAAGATACAACTGTTATATACAATAAAACTAATCACATAATTAATTTAAAATTTCGATGCAAAATAAGATTCTGTTTGCTGGTAATTAAGTCGATTTTCCATTAAAATGTTTCGGCCGTGCAAAAACTTCCCGCAAATGAGTTTAAGTTCAAAAAGTAATGCAGCATCCGGATGGATCCAGTTTGTTTACCAGTGCGAGATAAGCTATAGCTATATTGTGGAATTATCTTCAAAAATTGCATTAATAGCAGGATTCTTTTAAAGCGATTATGTATAGGAATAAATAGTAGTAAGTACCTACTAAGTAATTGTTTGTAAATTCTTATTAAATAAGAATTTACAAACAATTACTTAGTAGGCTTTGCATTGCATAATATGAAATGGTATCTACGCTATAATAAAAATGTTACAATTATTTAAATTTGCTCTGTTTGTTCTTATATCTCTCCTGTATATATCTTACAATTGGATAATATTTAGTAGTACAATATCGTAGAAATACTTACACTCTACAATCCACATGATATGCAAGAATGCATTTGTTATCAATATCTAATAATTTAAACATCAAAAATTAACACAAGTCATAGTCATACAGGAACATAATATGTGTTTAACAATAAATAAAATAAACTAAGCAAAAGGTTTTTAATTTTTTAGGAATTGTATCTATCGCCTCGCTTCCTTCACACTGCACAAGCTTTAACAGCATGGCAATTTCTTTTAATAACACCATTGGCTGAGTTCAGTGACCGCAGCCAATCATTGGCGAATTTATCTCGCAAACACTTGATATTATTATTTAAAATTGAAAGTGTTTACAACTATGTACTTCAAATTTTATTGATGTTCGTTGAAAAAAATTACCGTCTGTGAACCTTTGAACTTTAAAGTGTAGAGAAACAAACAAGCCTTTTACTTTTACTTATGTTGTAATACTTTTTGTTCAGTTATATACGTATAAAAAATGAAAGAGTTATATGTATTTAACTGCCACGATATTACAGTTTTATACATTTTTAATGTTTTTTTTTAGATTCATAATATTAAATATAGGTATATAATAAGATTATAATAATATGCCTCTGTAATAGAAACTCACAGCAGTAGAGTAATAACGTTCTGACAAAATAAATTTAATTTTTTGAGCGAATTGGCAAATTTACAAACATCTCTGCTAATATATTTTACTTGCAAATTGCAAAACTACCCACGGGTGCGATGTCGCGTTTCAGGTATAGGTATAACCTCTAAATATTGCAATCGATTCTAAACAATAGATGCACAAGCGCAGCCTCTCACTCAGCCTTCTTTCTGAAGGACGTCTGCCTACAAAAATATATAAAATTTAATAAATTGTTACTTATTAACAAATAACTAGTAGTTGCAACGATATGATTATGAGCAGACCTCAAAATATAATTACCTACTCTTGTTTGAGTATATTTCATTTCAAAGTGAGTACAGTTATTTTTAGAAATTAAATACATATTGGCCGTTTTAATGTGCACTGTTTTATTCTATACATATAATTTACCTTTTTATGAATAAAGAGGTTGTTTACAATTCAAACAGTTATTTAAATTTCCTTATAAATTATAATGATCTAAATTATTATGCTTTAAAATGCGAACACAGGAGAATTGAGAAACAAGGTTTTTTGTTAGGGCCCGGGGTCTCAATGTTCCTAAAATAGGTTACCTGTCAACTATTTCCAACGGATTGATGCGTTTTTAATGATTCCTTAGAAATTTATAAGAATATAGCCAATTAGACAAGTTCGGGAAGCTTTTAATGATATGTTTCTTGACTACGTGTTATCTAAAAGAAAATATTGATCATTGTACAAGTGTGCATTTTGGAGTACTGTATTTTCTTTATTTGTTTAATTAAATCTACTAATACATATTTCTTAATTTTATACCTATACATCGTTATATTCATTGTTAGTTGCTACAAAGCGGACATCTTTAATTTCCTATTGTTTCGCGTAACGCGAATGTCGTCAAAATTTGAACAATACACAATATAAAGATAATGACTTGCGTAATCATTTTGAAGAACTACTTACCTATTTATTATAATCGTAACTCGTAAGTAAACACTGATTAACTGTTCAACAGTGCCGACAAGAGAAGAAATCATAGTCACATTGACTTACAAAATTCTGACAACAATATGAATACGGTATAACTTTTAGGTATTTTTTTTCAGTCGATAATAGTATACACTCAAGACTGGGAACTCTAGTGAATACGCTTCACACAACCAAAACAAAGAGTAAATTACAAAGCAAATTGTTACTAAAACATGATACCAACACAATGCAGTCGCAATTTCGCCGACAATTTGGTCAATTGGCCGACCCACCTCTGTCCTGAATAAGTTCATAAATCGTGTCAATAACTTGTTAAATTTTAAACCTATATCAGTTTAATTAATTGGGGGGACGTCGAGTTAACTCACAATAAACATCAATCAGTGTACGTCTGAGAGACAAAGGAGACGATGATGTAATAAAGAAGGTAAGAAAACATAATAAAAGGCAAAGAAACAATATATCAAATGCATCTATCCTATCTATATTTAGATATCTATTATTCACGCCACTAAGCTTTTTTAAACCCACATGGATCGTCAAATTATTCTAGTACAAGGTACGTGAATCTTTAGGATAACAAAACTTTTGTTTTGGACATTTTATTTGTTAATTTACCTAGTAATTATCTAAGACAACTTTATTAAGGGCTGATTTTTCAATCCTTGGTTAAAACTTATTCATCGAATAACGTATTAAACTACCATTTCAAAAATGTATTCTAATTGTCCGTATATGACAGTTTACAGGTGACATTTTAAAATGTTCGTGTAATACTTTATTGGACGGATAAATTTTAACCAAAGATTGAAAAATCGGCCCTAAACCATGTATTTCTTATCCAACTTTTATTATTCCCGGAAAAGGATCAAACAGTTAATTTATTCTTTTACCGGTCCGACCATTAAACCAGGTTTAATAGCAGCTATAAAAACTTTAATATGAACAGAAATTGAAAAATGTTATTTAATTCAAAACTAATTATAATGTTATGTTTAGCTTAATAGAGCGCAGTCATTGTGAATAACAACTTATTTATTAAATGCATAAGCATATTATGCATATAATATACTAGGTTTCCGCCCGCGGCTTCGCCCGTGCAGGCAAAGAAAAACCCGCATAGTTCCCGTTCCCATGGGATTTCCGGGATTGCGTCATTTTCCCGGGATAAAAAGTAGCATATGTCCTTTCTCGGGTATCAAAATTCAAAATATCTCCATATACCAAATTTCATGAAAATTGGTTCAGTTTAGGCGTGATTGAGTAACAGACAGACAGACAGAGTTACTTTCGCATTTATAATATGTATTATAGTCCATTGAATAAAAAGTTCTAGAGTGCGTGAGTTAGTAACGTAAGATGTTTCTTCGGAAACATGTCAAGAGTCCCTAGGTAATAAACATACTAAAACCCCGGGCCACTAGGAGGAGCCCCGGAGTGGGGGGAGGGGGAAAATGGGTCCATTTTTTCATTTTTCGCTTAAATCTCAAAAACGGTACATGTTAGAGAAAAACTTTCAAGGAAAAGTTGAAAGGCCATAAAATTATCTACAAGTTGTACCTGAATCATTTTTTCCTATATCCTACCGTTTCTGAGTTATACGCAGTAAAACATGATTTTGGCTCAAACAATTTCCACATCAATCGATCAAAAAATATTTCTTTCTTCCAAAAAACTCAAAAGTGCAACTTGTGACCGGTACTGATAGATTGCTCTTAATTAGGTCTATAATTGGTAAAATAAACACATTCCTCCATGGAAGCCTTTAGGAGGAATCGATTGTCAAAATATTATATTATGGTAGTTTGAGTTACTGAACTTGATCTTTTTATTTTTTTCTTCCAAAAAACTCATAAGTGCAACTTGTGACCGGTACAGATAGATTGCTCATAATTGGGTCTATCATTGATAAAAATACCAGATTCCAACACGGAGGCGTTTACGGGGAATTGAATTTTATTAGGGTAGTTACGATACTTGAACTTTTTATTTTTTTTCTCCAAAAAAACTCAAAAGTGCAACTTGTGACCGATACTGATAGATTGCTCTTAATTAGGTCTATAATTAGTAAAATAAACACATTCCTCCATGGAAGCCTTTAGGAGGAATCGATTTTCAAAATACTATATTAGGGTAGTTTGAGTTACTGAACTTGATCTTTTTATTTTTTTCTTCCAAAAAACTCAAAAGTGCAACTTGTGACTGGTACTGTTAGATTGCTCTTAATTAGGTCTATAATTGGTAAAATAAACACATTCCTCCATGGAAGCCTTTAGGAGGAATCGATTGTCAAAATACTATATTAGGGTAGTTTGAGTTACTGAACTTGATCTTTTTATTTTTTTCTTCCAAAAAACTCAAAAGTGCAACTTGTGACCGGTACAGATAGATTGCTCATAATTAGGTCTATCATTGATAAAAATACCAGATTCCACCATGGAGGCGTTTACGGGGAATTGAATTTTATTAGGGTAGATACGATACTTGAACTTTTTATTTTTTTTCTTCCAAAAAAACTCAAAAGTGCAACTTGTGACCGGTACCGATAGATTGCTCATAATTAGGTCTATCATTGATAAAAAAACCAGATTCCACCATGGAGGCCTTTAGGAGGTATTGAATTTTATTAGGGTAGTTACGATACATGAACTTTTTAACTAACTACCCTAATAAAATTCAATTCCCCGTAAACGCCTCCATGGTGGAATCTGGTATTTTTATCAATGATAGACCTAATTATGAGCAATCTATCTGTACCGGTCACAAGTTTCACTTTTGAGCTTTTTGGAAGAAAAAAAATAAAAAGTTCATGTATCGTAACTACCCTGATAAAATTCAATTCCCCGTAAACGCCTCCGTGGTGGAATGTGGTATTTTTAGCAATGATAGACCTAATTATGAGCAATCTATCTGTACCGGTCACAAGTTGCACTTTTGAGTTTTTTGGAAGAAAAAAAATAAAAAGATCAAGTTCAGTAACTCAAACTGCCCTAATATAATATTTTGACAATCGATTCCTCCTAAAGGCTTCCATGGAGGAATGTGTTTATTTTACCAATTATAGAACTAATTAAGAGCAATCTATCAGTACTGGTCACAAGTTGCACATTTGAGTTTTTTGGAAGAAAGAAATATTTTTTGATCGATTGATGTTGAAATTGTTTGAGCCAAAATCATGTTTTACTGCGTATAACTCAGAAACGGTAGGATATAGGAAAAAATGATTCAGGTACAACTTGTAGATAATTTTATGGCCTTTCAATTTTTCCTTGAAAGTTTTTCTCTAACATGTACCGTTTTTGAGATTTAAGCGAAAAATGAAAAAATGGACCCATTTCCCCCCTCCCCCCACTCCGGGGCTCCTCCTAGTGGCCCGGGGTTTTAGTATGTTTATTACCTAGGGACTCTTGACATGTTTCCGAAGAAACATCTTACGTTACTAACTCACGCACTCTAGACCCCCCTTGGAGGGACTCATTCAATGGACTATTAGTATGGATGTACTAAACAAAAAAAATGCTAAGTATTCAATTTTCATTTTGAGAATCAAAATGGATCTAAGTACTAATAAGAGGCATGATTTTCACAGATATAAATGGACAATTTTTTTTTTTGAAATAATTTAGTATTTTTTATTTTCTCCCAAAAAAGAACGAGCGGTACCAATCACTAAATACGAAAACAGAAACGTAATCTAATACTTTACGGCATACTAAATTCCTTATCAAAATCAAGGTCAAGGAAATATAATCAAGGTCAATTTAAACATGATAATTACACATCGTGGGCTATCGCATAGAAAGCGGTTCATAAATCACGGCTCGTATGAAGGTCAGTGGTAATGCGGTGATCCATCTTGGCCAAGATTCAATTACCGGCGATAGAATGCATCTCGATTGCTGATTGGTTGTTAGAAGCATTTTAATGTAACCTACTGATGATGAAACTTGATGTTGATGAGTTAGAGGTGTAGATTTGTGTGTACAAATGTTCAAATGATTGTCACAATATTTTCAGTTTGAGTATAAAGCGAAGCATTTATATATATATACTAGCGGTCCGCCCCGGCTTCGCCCGTGGTACATATGAAAAATAGATGTTGGCCGATTCTCAGACTTACCCAATATGCACAGAAAATTTCATGAGAATCGGTCCACCCGTTTCGGAGGAGTATGCAGACTAACATTGTGACACGAGAATTTTATATGTGTCACGGCTAAAGGTAGGTGAGAACATAAACTTAAGATTAGCCGGCTAAACTTAGGTTTATTTTCGACGAGGTGTTAATGTTAGTTTGTTCTATCTTTAGCCGGCTAAACTTAAGTGTAACCGCAGGCCCGTGGCTAAAAATGTCGGGGTGGGTAGATTTGGTTAGCGCCGGGCCGGTGGAGGGCTTGAGGGGCCCGCACAGTGCCAGAAAACACTCGCCCTGTTCCTTACATGTATTATAGTAACCAAATCTACCCACCCCGACTCAGGGCAGAAAGCTGGTGGCTAGGTTAGGTTAGGTTAGAACTCTTAAGACCCGCACGAGCCGAGCGAGCGCAGCGAGCGTGCTGCGGCAGCAGCCGGCGAAGTGCCAGAAAACACTCGCCCTGTTCCTTACATGTATTATAGTAACCAAATCTACCCACCCCGACATTTTTAGCCACGGGCCTGCGGTTACACTTAAGTTTAGCCGGCTAAAGATAGAACAAACTAACATTAACACCTCGTCGAAAATAAACCTAAGTTTAGCCGGCTAATCTTAAGTTTATGTTCTCACCTACCTTTAGCCGTAACATATATAAGATGTATGTAGGACTTGTAAGACCTGTGTGCATAACATGCATCTATATATGTATAAATAATGTATATTATGTTTGCCTTTAGACCTAGAAAGTTTGTTGCTAATCGTCAAGAAAAAATTGTGTAGGTAATGTTTCATGTTGCCAAAATAATATCTTTAAAGAAAAATACATATGATGTACTAAAATTGCAGATGTATTTCCGAATAATCTTTAAATAATTTTTATTCGTCTCTTCAAATTTAGTTTTTTATTTCGAACCCACGACACTGCAGCAAGGTCGCAGTCCGGGAGACTAATCGACACACATCGACAGACAATTTTAGCTGAAGTCTAGACTCGTCTAGGTTTCAGTTAAGTCATTCGCGGTGCCACGTTTGCACTCGCGTAAACATGGCGTGACTATGTATTCTTACAGTACAGACTGCATCATTTTTGATTTTACAATACTGTATTCCCACTCCCAGGTGGTCATTTGAAAAAACATTGGCATATTGCTGAATTATTGAAGATATTTTTGGGTGGGTGTAGTTATATATCAATTCGTCTCGGAAGCGACATTCTGAATCAATTATTATTCATAAACTCTTGTAAAAGTTTACATGAATATTTGAATAAATTAGAATTTAACAATATGTTGTTATATTAAATACACAATATTATAATGTAATTAACTAATTATATAAAGTGTGCACTGAGCAGTATCGTGTATCTGACGTGTAGAACAGAATACCGATGGTTGTATTTATTATTAAAAAAAATATTGGCCGACATTTGGGACGGAAAAATAATCCCCCGAATACCACACGAGCTTCAAAATTATCGGGTATTTTCCGATAGGTTCGTTGCAAACAAATGAAGGAGTCAAGTTTTTCAGATTTTTCCTGCTCTTGTGGTATTATAAGTGATAAGATATTGTCACCCTACAAGCTAATAATAATATGCGTATTATTTTTGTCCCTCGATTCGTCAACTAAGCATATTGCCGTTCCAATTATATAATAAGCTAATTCTGTAGTTTAATTGTCCGACAAACGATTTAAATTCAAAGAAAAATAAATTGCCTATCTGTACTTTCTAAGTGAAACAATTTCAATTATTGTTGCGAATTCTTTTGATCTCACCTACTTACATTTCAAATTTGTACATAGAATTCAATCGCAACAATATTTTTATTCGCAAATATGTAAGTATAACGATAAGAAAACCTACTAATTATTACTATTATAGTTTTTACTAAAACTACAGATTTGAATGAATTGTGTAATGAAAATAGCTTCTGAAAAGGAGAACCAAAGTCAAATACACTTTTTGTTGAAAAACCAATTCATTTAGTGAATTAGCGTAAAGTAAATGATGAAATAATTTAATGACAGATGATGAAAGGTTCGCGGTTTTATCCGCGCGTGAAACCGCGGGGCGCAGCAGTAGCATGTAATAATATCGTCAATCGTCATATTATGTGTTATATTACACGTTAAAGTGACACTCAAATATGTAGTTAAATACACCAACGGCACACTTGCATCTAAATAGATTCAATCTATTTGATTGATTGCAAATAAAAACAGTATTCAGAAACGTTATTACATATTCAACAAACAACACACGGCATTTACGCACCTATCCCACGTTGATACGGTTTAAAATTGTCTGTTACCATTATTCCATTGAATAAGTTGTAAATACTACGAACAATGCTAATGAAAATGGGTACAGGAAATGATATTATTTTGGTCTAGACTGGTGTTATTGCCTTGCTTTGAGTTCGCGTGAAGCCGTACAATTAACTAGAGAGCAGACCACCTACATTGTCTTTGTGATTATCTTCAATCTTGTTTTATATTATTTTTATATGGGAATGGGACAAAGTAACAGACTCGTTATGGCATTTAATGACCCACATTAAAATGAATGAAATATAGATGAGACATTATAACAATATGTTTATGTTAATTGATTACTGATTATCTGAGATTATTGAAGTATCAAGGTTTTAATGAAAATTAACGGAATGTTATACAGTATATATGTTATCTTTGTACCTGTAACCGAAATTTTGTAAAACTCAAAAATCTCAAAATAAATTTAAGCCAAAGCGACATAACTCATTTCTCGTCATATATGCGAATATCTTTCTGGTGGTGAAATTTTCAAAACAAGAAATTATTTCCTCTTTATATTAAAATCTATACTTATATTAAAAAGCTGAAGAGTTTGTTTGTTTGAGCGCGCTTATCTCAGGAACTACTGAAGTCCGATTTGAAAAATTATTTCGGTGTTAGATAGCCATTTATCGAGGAAGGCTATAGGCCATACATATATCATCACAGGAGTGGAGCACTGCGGCACAGCTAGTACAATATAAAATAGATTTATATATACAAATGTATTGCATAAATATGGTAAATAATAAGTATTATTTACGCGTAAATTCGAGCCTTCCTCGTGCGATGGTTGATGACCTGAAGGTGTCATGTTGTGGAAACAGAAACATGATCCAACTGCACTTCTAGTTACGTCATAAATATAGTTAATAAATATATCCTACTTCTATTATAAATGCGAATTTTTCATGTTTGTTTTTGTTACTCTTTCACGCATATAAACGGCTGATTGGAACTCGATGAAATCGCACAGAGATATAGTTACAGTCTGAATGAGTGCAGCATATGCAATTTTTACTTAGATTTTTATCATCATCTAATCATCAGATACATTTCACATATTATAGGCAAATCTCTTTTTAAATCTATTGTAACATTTTTTTACAGTTAACTATGATAACAGCTCTAAATAAGCATCTTGTATGCACATGATGCATCTTCGTAATTAAAGCAAATTAATCGAAGATGCAATGAGTATACCTATTTGTCTAACAATGTCTAATTAAACAACTTGAACTTTGCATAAAGGTAGGTACGTTGATAAACATTAGAAGGTAGTAATTTTGATAGCGTTTCTTTAACTAACTAAATACATATATGTAAAGAATACATTTTTCTTCTATGTTGATTGATTATTATCCGTTGAAATGTCAGAATTTTCAAGTGGATGTTGTTTTTCGATTACAACAAAAAACGCAATTGTGTCTTTATTTCATTCCCCATATTATTATCATTATACATATATACAGGGTGTCCCAAAAAGTAGTGATATACTGAAGCTGGGAGGTAGAGGACTTAGAGGGCTATCCGAATCACCCCCATGTGTGTTATGCGATTTTTCGTATTTTCGGAGTTATTACATTTTTTTCAATTTTTCATCTATCGACGAGTACGATGAGATTTTTATTTATGGTGACGTGAATTATTGCGCTAGATGCTTGATTTTTTTTGTGTGCTAAGCTGAAAGATAGGCCAATTCAGTATGGTAACATTTACTATCGTTAGATCTTCGAATGGAATAAAAAAAAGAATTAAATGCCAAGAAAGATAAAATTACCCAGTATGTTCATAACTTCAAGGGCCCATAAAAAAATAAAATCACATAAAAAAGGTTTTCCATTTGGCTTTTAAAAACTTGCTCTATCGATCAGGTAGCTACCCTAAAAATTTCATTTTATTATTCTGAAGGCTTCAATCGAAAAATTGAAATCTAAATGTGGTAAGTGCAAAATTTTTAGTAACATGATGATCATTAAAACCAATAAATAGGTGTTTAAAAATGATTTTTTTTTTTAAATAGCCCCGCTGTTGCTCAATGCAAGTGCGACATCACCGTAAAAAGTTGTCTTTTTAATGTCTGAATGCTCTTTTATCATTTTTAATGGTTTCTTCTGCTACTATGAATTTCCGGGTTATTTCGTCCAAATTGTGGCAGTCTCTCGTCTTTGTAGTATCCCCACGGAAAAAATTCAATAGGGTTTATGTCCGGAGACCGTGGAGGCCAGGCTAAAGGGCAAAAATACCCTGAAAGATGGATTGGTCGTTGCAGCCTGCGCATGCGCCGGTGACGCCTGCTTTAAAGCCTAGCCTCCACGGTCCCTCGACCTAAACCCCATTGATTTGTTTCAATGGGGATACTAAAAAGACTTCGGCTACTTGAGAGAATGCCCCAATTTGGACGAAATAACCCGGAAATTCATAGTAGCAGAAGAAACCATTAAAAATGATAAAAAAGCATTCAGACATTTAAAAGACAACTTTTTACGGTGATGTCGCACTTGCACTGAGCAACAGCGGGGCTATTTAAAAAAATTCTGGTAATTAAACACCTATTTATTGGTTTTAATGATCATCATGTTACTAAAAATTTTGCACTTACCACATTTAGATTTCAATTTTTCGATTGAAGCCTTCAGAATAATAAAATGAAATTTTTAGGGTAGCTACCTGATCGATAGAGCAAGTTTTTAAAAGCCAAATGGAAAACCTTTTTTATGTGATTTTATTTTTTTATGGGCCCTTGAAGTTATGAACATACTGGGTAATTTTATCTTTCTTGGCATTTAATTCTTTTTTTTATTCCATTCGAAGATCTAACGATAGTAAATGTTACCATACTGAATTGGCCTATCTTTCAGCTTAGCACACAAAAAAAATCAAGCATCTAGCGCAATAATTCACGTTACCATAAATAAAAATCTCATCGTACTCGGCGATAGATGAAAAATTGAAAAAAATGTAATAACTCCGAAAATACGAAAAATCGCATAATACACATGGGGGTGATTCGGATAGCCCTCTTGGTCTTCTACCTCCCAGCTTTCGTTCATCACTACTTTTTGGGACACCCTGTATATTAGCAATAAAAGCTATAATAATCTTTTGAAAAAGAGTACATATCTTCAGGATTGGACAGTGTTTCTCATTTTTCATACCAAGTTAATTTAATGAGGTAAACGTGTAAGTTTTGTAAGGATTAATTTATGGTTGTTTATTAGTTTATGCGTGGAGTTATGAAAGAGAACAACAGAACTATATGTAATTTGGTAAAAAGATGAACTAATACCAGTTAGTTTCAACAAAGTGTACACGTCCATTGAAATGATGAAGATACCAAAGGCATTTAAACGATATCTCGTTAATAGCCTAAACTTATACCTCAGGAAGGATGTAAGCAATAACAATTTGGTTATAATCCCACCATAAAACCACATTTTTCAATAAAGTTTTATTATTTATTTATATCCGTCCATTTAAAAACTCGGCCGATTAAAGCGCACCGCGTTGTAAACAAATAAAAATAACTCGTTATCCGATTATCATTTATTAGATTTATTTATAAGACAATGTAATGATTTAATAAAAATAATGTGTATCATTATTATAAATAATGTATATTTATTATGTTATTGATGTACCTCGAGAATCACTCTATCTATCAAAAAACCGCCTCAAAATTTGTTGCGTAGTTTTAAAGATTTCAGCATACACAGGGACGGACAAACTACGACAACGTCTTTATTATTTTATACTATGTAGTGATGTGTAGATATATGCACACAAGATATTTAACCAATAAAGAAACCAATTTGTTTTAAATCAAGACATTAAAATTAAGACAGTTGAAGGATGTCCCCTATTGGTCTGTTGACCCTCTTACCAAACCTTGGAGACTATTGCTTGTCGTAAACATACCCTCCTGCTATCTCCTAAAGTCTAAACTGATATCACAGTCTAACAATATAATTTTCTATACATATAGGTACTGTGCTAATATCCAGTTTATCAGATTATTGATTTGTGTATTTGTTTTAGAAAGTAATCACTTGTACTGCTGAACCGAATTTGATTTATAGCATATTCTTTCTGAACCTGTTTTTATTACTATGTACTTTTCATTTACTATCGCGGCCCAAGCAGCAAGCATCTATATATGAACTACTAGTTATAACAAACAAATCATTATTCAATGTACTATTTTAATAATTGTTTATGATAGTTTTAAATAAAGTGCTTCATGCTTAACGTAAAACACGTATAACCGTGCAAAATGTTAATAGTACACCTAGTTTAACACTTATTTATGAAATTCCACCATTACCTAACCAAAGCATTTAATTCATTACTCAAAAAATAAACAAATCCCAAGAACAAACCATTCTATTCACAGATATACTAACAACTCCAACGCAAAAGACGTCTTCATAAATACAGATTCAAAACAATCGTTCGGAAACATATATTCAAATTGAATCATGAAGTATGAACTCCTATTTAAACTGCTATTAAGAAACGTAACTGTACCTATTGAACATTCCGAAGCTGCTAACCTTCAGCACTCGAAATACTTGAACTATTAAGTTTTTGTCATAATCGCGAGATAAACTGATACTTTGTACTTGACAAGGTGAGACGCTGCTGTGACGCATTTAACCACTAATTAATAATTATATAAGTAACTGGGCTGTGGCCTGTGAGGGAAACTAGATACCTAATACCTATATTAATTATATTTTTGTTATAGTGTTAAATACGTTTCACAATCAGGTAGGTATGTTTAAGGCGTGTAATTTATATATGACCTGTCAAATACCTTATCGTGGTAATAAATACTTTAGTGGCTCTTTTAAATTATCACAGCCCATAGGTGTGCGTGTGTATTGAAAAAACTATAGGGAAAAATGTAGACGTATCATCGTGATTATGATTAGGTAAATATTAAATGCGGATGTATTGTATTGACGATTTAACATCAATAAAAAATCCATCGTGAATTTAAATCGCATGTTTGATTTGTTTAGTTGAGACAATTGAGATGAGACATTGAAGTCTTAATTCATATGCATTATCGCCATAAAAATGAAGTAAATTTTATGAGAAGTATATTAAATATTTACTACTTAGGAATTAATAAATAGTTACTACGTAGTACGTATGACGTTTGAAAGGCGGCGAGAAAATATTATACTCGTACTATTTTATTACATTTTGTATGAAAAATATATGAACTTGTGAGTTGTGATCACAAAATATTTTACATTCCGTCGTATGGATTGTACGCCAAGTGAAATAATTCCAATCACGTGTTTACGTGCGGCTATTGTGACTTTCATATCTTTATTTTTTAATGTTAAATGATTTTTTTTTTTACATTTAAATACCAAACCAAATACATACATAATAACATTAGTCGCATTAGCCATAATAGACTGATAAAGAGTTTAAATTTGAATAATTAATAATTATATGTTTAGAAAAAAGTTGAGAGACGATAATATTATACAAGCATAATCATTAAAAAAGGAAATGTTAGCCACTAGAAATTAAATTGGATTTTGTTTTTTTTTGAAGTGAAAACTTTTTTAGCGGCGTTGAGCACTTTTTCTGTAATGGGTATAAAATCTTAAATTCGCGTCAGGACACGTGACCTGATCAAAAAAGCGTAAGACGGATGGATATCAAACATGCTCAACGTTAATAATCAAGTTTTCACTTCTGCCGGCACTCCCGGAGTGCAACCCGTCTTTTTGCACGCCTCATAAGCGAAGCGTTGAGGTGGGTACTACTGTCACTTCGCGCAAAACATCTGATTTTTCAAACTTAAAATGTCTTTATGTATCATACATTGCACTTGTAAGATAATACATACACACACATATTAAGAAAAAACACTATTTTTAACGTTCATGATATTTTTGATGTCATTTTTGTTATTTAAACTAGTTAAAAAACAGTTTAAAAAAGTTCTGTCTTGGACGTCCGTGTGTCTGTATGTGCGGATCCTTTTTCTTGTTAACACGATAGCGACCGAAATACTTTACTAATCGAGTCTTTTTTTTTCTCTTACGCTTGAGTATGCTCAGGAATAGAACCCTTTCATTTTTCAGGGTCTGATTCGATGTGGTTTAATTGTTATTAAATAAACAAAAATAATAATTAATAAATAATTATTAAAAAAAAATTATGAGGCGTGCACTTTTGGATTTTCCAAATTATATTTTTAAACATACGATTTCGGAGACCGCATAGACAATGTATTCTGACATTCAATTTTAGAAGATGATCATGAACTATATCCGCGGGTCGATGACCCGACCGATGTAGGTTAGACAGTGCCCTCAATGGCGAAATTAACGCTTCAAACAATTTCATATCCAACTGCTAAATGAATAAGGTAAATAATTGCGTGTACTTTCCACCTCTTACCGGCAATTACGTCGTGGTCTTCCAATTTTCTGAACGCAATGCAATGACCATTTTCGTGTGTTTGACAATTTTAAAACTATTTTAATGAGCACTTACGTACAAATAGCCTTTATGAGCTTTGTCTAAACTTGTTTTTTTGTTAATTTGACGGCCAGACGTAATAGAATCTTGAATTAACCTTAGCGAAGACAGACGACGTTGAAAAATGAAAATGTATGTTAGTTACTTCAAATGTTGGTTTTGAATTTATGATTAAAATTTATATATCTGACAATGTTTCCCAAGAATATTCCACCTGTGGAGGAAGGAAGGTGGAATTCCTCCATCGAAAAAGGGAGGATCCTCGACCAGTCAACTTGACTGGCCGGCCGTGAAGGCCCCAATGGATGATGTCGGAAAGTTGTATATATAGCTCTGTAGCGAAAACATTTCGCTTGCGCGATTCAGAGCGAGGTGTCGCTACAGGACTCCCCTCCGAGACCGGAGGTCGTAGTACGAGTTGCCTTGCCAGTGCCAGGTATGTTCCAGTGAGTCGGAACAGGAAGCCGCTAGTTCACGGTGAGTCGGAACTGAGTGCGGTGATGCTGCGTGTAATGCTCCAGTGAGTCGGAGTGTGCAGTGAGGATGGCTGCGGAGCTGACCAAGCATGCGCGATCGCACATGGTAGTGGACAGGACTCCATTTGAAGCCGAGTGCGCTGGCTGGCGGGCGGTGATCGTAGGCGGGGAAGGGATAGGTGGGCATGGACATCATGGATGGACAGAAGGAGTTGTGAACTGTCAGGGGTCACCACTGTGGAGGAAGGAAGGTGGAATTCCTCCATCGAAAAAGGGAGGATCCTCGACCAGTCAACTTGACTGGCCGGCCGTGAAGGCCCCAATGGATGATGTCGGAAAGTTGTATACAGGGTGTAATCGTTAAGTGTGCACAAGCGATTATTCCGTAACTATTGCAGATATCAAAAAACTTTAAACTGATATCGAAAGTACTTAACCTAATGAGTAAAATGGCCATAATAAATTTTTTAAAATTAAACGAGAAATAACCAAAAATGTTACATTAAACGCTCCCATACAATTTATTTCCCATACATTTTGTATTCATAGTAGATTTTCGAAGTGACGTCCTCATTGTGCAATACAATGAGGAGGTCTATTTACAGTTTCTAAATGAACTTCCCTCCAAATTTGCGAAGTAATTAAAGCAGAAAACCAAAAAAACAAAAAAAAAAAGCTAAAATCTTTCATATTAAATGTATAGGTTGATCCAAAAGTAATGATAATTGGGTATTTCCTGTGCACATAAAAATATAAAATAAATGTTTTATGCTTGCTCATGTAATCACTAAGTTATCACAAAAAAATTATGCCACAACAGGCCACGTTTCCAAGTATTAACATTAATTTTAATGTGAACAGTGCGAGCCAGAATGTTTCCAGACGAAAAGAAGAAACAACGATTCGACATTTAGAGGGTGAATTTCTAAATTTTTAATGAGATCAGGATAATTTTTTGTCACGATTTGTGACCATGGGCGTTACCTGGGTTCACCATGTTTATGCTGAAACCAAGAAACAATCAATGGCCTGGATGCGAGCTTCCAAAGTGACGGTGAAGATTTTCAAAGTGAAAATTAGTGGGATAGATTAAAGCCGTAGTTTTTTGGGACGCTGAAGAAATGTGGAATATTTTAAGAAGGTAGCCACTACTACACAGGGCTCTTACTACACAGACCAAATTAAAAGATTGCGGGTAGGTTAGTAAGAAAAAGAGACATGGCAAACTTCGGTCTTGAATGTTGGTTCACCAAGACAACGCACCAGATCACAAAGCGTCAGTTGCGATGGCTGCCAATCAAAAATCGGCATTGAAAATGCTTGAACACCCACCCTGTTTGTAAGATCTAGCTCCTAGTTAATTCTATCTCTTACCTCGGCACAAGAAACACCGTCGATACAAGAAATTTTAAGACGACAGCGAAGTGATGGCCGATTTTGAGGGGTTTTTGTAGATGAAGTCAAAGTTTTTTTTTTCTAAGTTAAGGAAAAAAATATCGAAGTATATTAGTTCGAAGACTATCTAGAGAAGACTATCTAGAGAAATACATAATTATTTTAACTGTAATGTTAACCATGTTTAATATTGATTATCATTACTTTTGGATCAACCCACGTACATGGGATATTCATATCTCATACTAAATGTATGGGAGGGTTTAAAGTTAATTTTTTAGATATTTCTCGTATTATTTTTTAAAATTTATTATGGCCATTTTACTCATTAGGTTAAGTACTTTCGATATCAGTTTAAAGTTTTGCACGCCTCATAAGCGAAGCGTTGAGGTGGGTACTACTGTCACTTCGCGCAAAACATCTGATTTTTCAAACTTAAAATGTCTTTATGTATCATACATTGCACTTGTAAGATAAAACATACACACACATATTAAGAAAAAACACTATTTTTAACGTTCATGATATTTTTGATGTCATTTTTGTTATTTAAACTAGTTAAAAAACAGTTTAAAAAAGTTCTGTCTTGGACGTCCGTGTGTCTGTATGTGCGGATCCTTTTTCTTGTTAACACGATAGCGACCGAAATACTTTACTAATCGAGTCTTTTTTTTTCTCTTACGCTTGAGTATGCTCAGGAATAGAACCCTTTCATTTTTCAGGGTCTGATTCGATGTGGTTTAATTGTTATTAAATAAACAAAAATAATAATTAATAAATATTTATTAAAAAAAAATTATGAGGCGTGCACTTTTGGATTTTCCAAATTATTTTGATATCTGTAATAGTTACGGAATAATCGCCTGTGCACACTTAACGATTACACCCTGTATATAGCTCTGTAGCGAAAACATTTCGCTTGCGCGATTCAGAGCGAGGTGTCGCTACACCACCTACCATTAAATGAATTAGTTATAAAATAAAATAAGTAAATTTAATTTAGTGATGGTCATCAATAAAAGTTGCAAAAAAGGTCGATTAGTTATTTTGTTACGAATTTACAAATTTAAAGCGGTTACATTGGCATTTTAAAATTGTGTGAAACCGAGCAAAGCGTAACGGACGGTCGTAATTTTATATATGGCAATAAAAAAAACATATTTTGGAATACAATGTTGACGCATTTTTTGAAGTGAAACTTCTTTAGGCGCGTTGAGAGTTGAGACACCGGGTTAGAGTAAAATTTCAAGGTCGCGTCATGGCAATATCGTCACGTCACTGAGTATGGCGACGACTTTAATGTCCTTGAATCTTGCCAAAGAAGTTTCACTTCTGACACGTGTGCTCGGCACACTCGCTCTTATTTTATTTTATTAATTAAGTTATCGACTATACATATATGTATTTTAATTATTTTATGGGACTGTCTTGAAATATTAAAACTCATGGTGTTTATCACGTGTACAAGAAACTCCACTGTTTGCAATATAAATATACAAACGTGCAAAAACACGGTGCGAGTTAGTCAAGGCGAATCTGAGCAAACGGTTTCTTCCTTGTTAATTATTTTGCTATTTATAAGCAATTGCTTTTAATAACACGAGCCTACTTAATGTACCTAATATACTCTTTTGAAATGTAACTAGATATAATCCTTTATAATACCTATACATTGATTACAAAAACACCTATATTTTACAAAGAAACATTATGATATAAGGTGAAAGATTCTTCGGGACAGCTGCAGCAGTACTAGACCGAAAAAAAATATAAGTTCCAACATCTTTTTTTTTTATATAATTGTTGATTTAATTCATCCATACACACATAAAAAATCGTATTTATTGTGACGGTGGGTTTGAATGAACATATTATGGCGTGGCAGGCTCGTCGCCAAACACGGTAACTTGCGATAGGTTGACAAACGACTTTACCTGACTTTCACGTTTCTGTGAAAGACCTACAGACAATTCGCAATTCTATTATGTTAAGTGATTGAGGGCAAATTTTCTACCTGCTAACGATCTTTTGTCAATTTTAACTTTTAATCGACGTATCAATGTAAGTTTTAAAGTTAAAACTACCTTGGTATGCGTTTATAAAATTACTAGTTTTCCGCCCCCGGTCTCTCGCATTTATAATATTAGTAGGAAGGATTAATTTCGAAGATGATGGCAATTTTTGTATTGTACCTACCTACCAACCTATTTAATATTTAAATTTAACTAGGTAAAGAATGCAGAATGAATTATAAATACACATTGATTATTGATTATTCCTGATACATGTTTTATCATTTAAGCACAGTTACAGATAGCAGTTTGTAGGAGAATAATTATTATTTGAAGCATTTGTTTTATCGAGATTTGATAAATTATATCGAATTTTTGAGATCTCACACGCTACTGGAATGATTTACTTATATGTATTTAATTTGTCTCCTAGGTATGTCATTAGTTAAATATTAGCTATAAAAACATTGAAACATTTAAAAATAGGAATTATTTCTTACATGAAAATACAGGCAGGAAAAAATAAAAATCTCATACAAATCAACAATGTGAATTTTACACGAAAACTAGCTCTAAATAATTTGTCATGCACAAAATTGAACGCAGTTTTTATCTGACAAGTTGAAGGCAAAATTGCGAAAAATATATCTGTCTCGCTTGCACCCGTCTTTAAGTACCCAACGGGTTCAGATTTGGCGATTATCGCAATATCGCTTATCACACTCTGCCTTCAAGTGACGACACTATTGAATAGAGGTCATCGTGTACATTATTTATATTATTACTTGTAGTTAAAAAAATTTAACGTCATAATAATTAAAATTTCCTTCCCCATTTTAAAAACTAAGAGCAAGAATAGGCATAATACTGTCATAAAGTATCAGACCATCCTGCCAATATTACAAACGATAATTTGTAAAAATGAGTGGAAGAGCAACGAAAAACAATTGAACGTATCTACAAGAAATTTAGTAGTTACGTACGTACCTACTGCCACATGAGTAGAAAGACTCTACTCATGTGCTACTGCAGTAAGATTTTAGATTACACACTGCACATGAAACTGCGGGCTCCCGTATATATATACGTCATAAAAAGTATGAAAATTGAAAACGTTAAATAATAAATACACCACGATTTTCATATAAATATATCAGTGCTGACTCATTATGTCACCTGGCTACAGTCGGCAATCACCAATAGCTTATCTATGTGCGCTAGTATGCTATATACTTATTAACAAAACTAGAGAGTACTTCACAGATAATAAATATAAAGAGGCGCTAAGCGGTAACCTTATTTTAGTGGCTGACTTTAGCGACATTTACACTTTACAATATAATTTACAAAGTGTTCATCTCATAAAATCTGCCAATTCGGCGATTGCCTACGAAATTCTGAAGAACATTTTTAAAATTACTGTTTAATCAGTCATGTGCGTTTATTCATACATATTTATTTTCTTAATACTATATTCTAGGAATCAGACAAGAAGTGTTAACCAACTGTTAGTGCATGTGCAACAATAAATCAGCACAGAATAAATAATTCGTCAACAGCTGTCAGATATACTAGATAGAAAACTTGTAATCTATTGTGAGGAGTATATAATGTAAGATTTTACAATAAATAAAGTCAGTTTGTATCTGGATCTCGATAGTATCATTTCGCTCCCAACACACGAACCTTATATGGCACGACACGAACATTATTTATTGTAAAATCTTACATTATATACTCCTCACAGTTCATACTATGATTAGTTAGTGTAAATTGCTCGATAAGGATTGACCCCATCCTGATTCCTACCATTTACCCCTTTCCTTCCAAGTTTCCCAATCTATACTAATATTATAAAGAGGAAAGGTATGTATGTATGGTTTTCACGCATAAACTACTGGACCGATTTTGATGAAATTTGGCACAGATAATCTTTAGACCCTGAGAAAGAACATAGGCTACCTTTTATTGCAAAATATGTACCACGGGCGAAGCCGGGGCGGACCGCTAGTAAGTAATAAAAATCGCGACGGTCCGCTAGCTAGCATCTAAGTTAATTATAAAATTGTAAAAAACTTTTACATTTATTGAAGTGTTAATAGGAATAATTAATTACCTACAACCGGTTCTACTTAAAAAAAAAACAGACAAAAAAACATCATGATAGTTGGCTACTAATACATCAATTAACTGTTAATTGATAATTCACATTACAATCTAATCACACCGATACGAATTCCTACACGGAGCAAATAAAGCAAAAAATCGCACACAGCTTGACTAAATTACAAGTAACCCCATGACAAAACCAGTTTGCGATTTGTGAAATGCGTTTGAATTTCACGATACATTGAACTGCGTATAACGGGTCACTGAATTATTTGCGGTAATATATCCTCGACTACTTAGGTCACCGACTTATTAAAAAACCACCAAATACTTTTTACGGCATTTATTCTTTTTTTCGAAATGAGTTGGCGACTGAACAAATAATTTTTAGAATGACAAAAAAAATTAAACAAACTGATCGGTTGCAAATATGGTAATGTTATCCTCTCAAACGAAAGGTCACCGACTGCCTAATTAAAAACAGCAAATATTTTTTTACGTTCTTCTCTTGAGCAGGAAATTGAATTAACTGTTAAAAGAAAAAAAAGTTTGTACAAAATAAGGAGAGTAGAAGAATAAAAATAACTTCTAAATTATTTAGACTTGAAAAGCTACTTCCCTTTACAAAATTTAATTCCTGTTAATAAACCAGCATAACTGAAAGACTTAATAATATTAATTAGGTATTATACAGTGTCTGTACATAATATTATAACGCATGTGTCTGCTTATATTTATGCGTGAACGTGCTCTAAATTTTTTCCGCAGATATTTCATTAACTTGGCGTATGAGGGTACATTCTATGTTATCTAAATACACATAATATTATGTAAAGTATCGTGATTCGTTGTCTATAGGTATACGTATATGTACACTATGGTCAAAGGGAAACATGCACTTCCAATCGTTAACAAAGTTCTTATTATTTACTTGCGTTTAAAATAAAAAGGAATCGTTATCAAAACTTATTCAGTAATGTTAAACAATTATTTACTCTCTATTATTAAAATATTAAACCTAAACATATTAACACATTAATACATTTTTATGTTTTAACAGTTGTAACAGTTATTTCGTGTGAAACATTTGGAATGTGAATATCCCATTTTACAACCGAACCGAATATACACTATGTATTCGCTTTCTAATTAAATTGATAAAATGAAGATAATGTACCTACATTCTTTACAAGACAAAAATATACTTAACATAAACTATATTTGTTTTATTGTGATATGCAATTTTGATTAATTATCCATTTTGCAAACCTTATTAACTATATGTATCGAATTTAAAACAGTACTTATTTACGATATCATTATTTCGAAAATTCATATAAACCGCAAGTTAACAAATAAACAACGAAGTCTACTGAAATCTTATACAGGGAAAGAAGAAAATAAACGAATTTACGAATACATAATGTAATACAACTATGAGTTTACACGGAAACCTTTGAAGTATCGGATGTGGGGAGAACTTAGCTACCACAGTTAGCTACCGTGTGCCACTTTCATTTTACGTAAACCTTATACATAACATGGTCGAGGATCAAATCTGAGCCTTATAAGATGAAAATTTAAAAAACGAATAAAAAACTTTTGAATTTAAAATAAAAAATGTTGTTTAAAAAGCAAATATAAAAATATAAGTTTTTCTATCATAGCATCCTAAGATAACATCACATGTGTAATTATTTACAAGTTATTTTATTATTTCAATGAACTTGTTTTAAATGACAGCTGTGACGTCAAAACATGACAGAAAGTCATGCCCATTTCTATACATGCATTATTCCGTGTGGACAAAGCATTGTCAGAGCTACATTACTTGTGATTTTATTAACAGTTAACAGTGTGAATGCAGCCTTAGTTATATTCGACCTATTCATACTGCCATGTTTAGGATAATCAATCGATCGTGACTATTCAATTTTTATAATGCAAACAAACACGCACGTTTTAAAAAACATGTAAACCACATAAGTAGGCTATTTTTTATTTCTTAAAATTGCGACGAAGCAAATCTATTCTTTACGACCTAAACGTGATGAAAAGATTTTTTTATATAAAACATACAATTGCAGATATAAAATATTTCTAATTTGTCATCATAACTACCTATTCATTTTATGCGCTTGCGACAAATTTGCATATCTATAATTGAATAACTAAATAAATACAAGAAGGTCAAAGATAACCTAGTTGCAAGATAAAACTTTGCAATTAGACTAGAGTAGATAATTTTTGAAACAAAAAAAAATCGCAGTCGGATGAAACCCATTAGAAAAGGAGGGGAATATGATGAAAATTAAAGGAAAAATAAATTACGGTCAATCCGAGTTCGGGAAAAGGTAGGGGGGAGCTTTTAAGAGAAAAAAATGGTTTCCCTTGATTTCCGACAAAACTACAAGTCCTACGGAAAAAAGTTCAATGGCAAAGTTGTAGATAATAAAAAGATCTACAACTTTTGTATTGACAATTTTTTCACATAACCTCAAAATTTAGGTGAAAAATTCAAAAAACCAAGTTTTTGGTTTTTTATTTTTATCTACTTCAAAATTTATTTTTGAAGTGAAACTTCTTTATCGGGGTTGGACAAAAATTTTGTGTAACATTTTTGCGTTACGCCGTACGCGTGACATTTTTGCGTTACGCCGTACGCGTGACATTTTTGCGTTACGCCATACTCGTGACATTTTTAAGGTCATAAAGAAGTTTCACTTCTTACGTGTGTACTCTAGTACACGCTGCATACATTTTTTTTTCTACGAAATTTGGTGGAAACTTGCTTTATTATGTCCCAAATACACTGTAATTTATTTGACTGAAAATATTTATTTTTTCGCCTTATTTTGAATTAATACCAAAAAAACAACCTAATTTTCAATCGAAAAGTCACCCGTCAAAATATCAGCTTTTTTCAAAAACTTGGGGAGCCTTTTATTCATTGAAATCTCTACTTTCATATGGTGTAAAAAAAAATAAACATTACCATAGTAAATGTTCTCAGAAAATGCATACAAACAGTGTGAAAATGAGCTTTTACTAAATCAGGCACACTTCTCAAACTACCTGAAATGTTTTTATCGACATCATTTTGCTTTTGAATATGCTGTAAAATATTATACTTAGAACAGATAATTTTTTTCTTTTGAAATATTACCGAAAAGCCGATACAAGAGAAGATATTATAGAGTTCGAGAAGTGTGCCTGATTTAGTAAAAGCTAATTATGACACTGTTTGTAAGCATTTCCTGAGAACATTTACTACGGTAAGGTTTATTTTTTTTACACCATATAAAAGTAGAGATTTTGATGAATAAAGGGCTCCCAAAGTTTTTGAAAAAAGCTGATATTTTGACGGGTGACTTTTCGATTGAAAATTAGGTTGTTTTTTTGGTATTAATTCAAAATAAGGAGAAAAAATAAATATTTTCAATCAAATAAATTACAGTGTATTTGGGACATAATAAAGCAAGTTTCTACCAAATGTCGTAGAAAAAAAATAAATTTTGAAGTAGTTAAAAATAAAAAACCAAAAACCTGGTTTTTTGAATTTTTCACCTAAATTTTGAGGTTATGTGAAAAAATTGTCAATAAAAAAGTTGTAGATTTTTTTATTACCTACAACTTTGCCATTGAACTTTTTTCCGTAGGACTTGTAGTTTTGTCGGAAATCGAGAGAAACCATTTTTTTCTCTTAAAAGCTCCCCCCTCCCACTTCCCGAACTCGGATTAACCGTAATTTATTTTTCCTTTAATTTTCATCATATTCCCCTCCTTTTCTAATGGGTTTCATCCGACTGCGATTTTTTTGCACTTTTTATTATTTTTAAAGGGATCTACCCCAGTGTAAATCTCCGAAATGCATATTTAAATACTTATACATATGTGTATATAAACATTATGACGATGATTTCGATGCGTTAAAAATATCATAATATGTACATTTATCCTTTTTACGCCATATAAAATGAATACTACATAGGTATACCGCTAAGGTATACCGGGTACATACGTCTTGAAAATAAGAACGCCTTGAAAAAATTTTAATGTGGTATTCTTCTAATACCTACACAGATAAAATAGTTTTCTGCTCCTTTAATATATTTTCGAGTCGTAATTTTATTCAAAATATAATAAACTAATTACCGGTGGATATCGTTAAGACCATAATTTATAAGCATTCCACTTTTATCACTTTGTATTAGAATGGTAGCAAAATATCGTTTGATAAATAATTAATCCAATCCGTTATCAAAACTATTAGAAATATAATTCCAAGATAATTCCTAATACATGCTGTATTTTTAATTTTTCCTATACTAGACTTTACTCACGGCTTTGCCCGCGTAGCCAATAAAAATTCATGTCATGGAAATGAATTATTTCACCTCTAGAAAAGTAGGCTTTATCACTCTATAGCCTCCTAATTATCTTACATAAATCCTATTTTATTATCGTACTAATATACAGTATCATATAAATAAGCGAAAGTTTGTGAGGATGTGTGTGTTTTTGTTACTCTTTCACGCAAGTACTACTGAACCGATTACAATGAAATTAAGCACACATATGGAGGGTAACTTGGATTAACACATAGGATAGGTTTTATCCCGATAATCCCACGGGAACGGGAACTATGCGGGTTTTTCTTTGAAAACACGGGCGAAGCCGCGGGCGGAAAGCTAGTGATAAGTTGATAACATATTAAAATCACTCGGATGCGACTTAAAAGAAAGAAACACACAATCTCTTTTACAAGTTTTATCTTTGTTTTATGCAATAAAAATGATTTATTTATTTTACAATAATAAAGAAGCGGCTTTGAACGCGCAACAAACAAGATTTCTGGACACCTTTCAAAACATTCATGATTAATTTTCACATAACAAGATGGGAATATACCTACCTGGGTACATAATGTATTTATTGCATAAACGTGCATGCAATAACATCGTCATACCTATATTTTATACAAAAAATAAACTAGGGAAGTTGTAACAATTTATTATCTTCTTCGTCTCTTCCTTATAATAAGGCAATTCCCGAATTTATTATCTACATATTTAAGTCGTAAAATCCTGACGTTGACTAGGTAATACATAGGTATTTAAATCTTATATACCGTACAAGTTTCTGAATAGTAAGTAACAAACAAAAAAAAATTAAGATGCGGTTACTTCTGACACTGAGCTTCCTTGAAGTTTTCAATTTTAATCGTAACTGTTTGCCGATAACTCGGACAATCGACGACTATAATATTATTCCTACTTATCTGTGTACGTAAAGATTAGTATGGCGAACATTTTTAATATACCTAAGTCCATGGACGTATAAAAAAAGACGGACGCCGTATTACGAACAAACAACGTGAAGCCAAAATAGTAAGCTAGCGATCGCGTAAAGACAATAAACACGCACACACTCTCACCATAGTAAGCTAGTCGGCCGCCATTACGTCGTGAACTACCGACTGATTAACTGCGTCACTGTTTCACAAAAAATATTTAAAATGCCGTCTTGCGTGGTTAAATGGTGTCGCAACAGTACAATTTTAAATAACAAAACACAAGGGATTACATTCCACAGGGAAGCAAGTTATTTCTTTTATGTTTTAATGACAAAATTATTACGGCAAAATTTATAGAAAAAAATACAGCCGCCATTGTCATCAACACAGCTGTTGCCATGGCAACATGGCACACACACATGGATGTTTCGCCGCCATTACTAGGCTTCACTCAATGTTTAGGCGATATACCGTCCGTCTTTTTTTATACGTCCATGCCTAAGTCAATGTCATTTATTTTAGATATCATTGTATTGTGTAAAGATATAGGTAAGTAAGTATAATAATATAATACTTACTAATTTTAATCCAATTCGAAGAATTGAAATTTGAAGCTTAGAAATGCCTTTAAAAAATATATTCCAATATTTCCAATACGTTTAAATGAGAGCCTAAAAAAAATAAATGAATATTTCTGCAAATAATTTCTAATCTCAATCTATAATCAACTTAAGTGGAACAAAAAAATTCTGAGTATAACTTACTCATCCAGATAGCGCATAATTATTATAATTTTCCCGTTATTAGCCGAACTGCATCGCAAAAAGTTGCCCTGCTCAAATTTCAGCGATTGATATTAATCATAATTTGCAAATATTGCATGATGGAATTAGGTAATAGCTTATCGTACAAACTTACATCATAGCTCCATGTGCATGAAACGCCGGCGAATTTAGCGACACACCTCCCCAATTCGACGTCTTCGTGAGTCGTGTAGAGGTGCTTCAAGCAATACTTGACGTGAGGGGCGACTCTCCTCAAGGTCTCCTTTGATATAAGTACACCCGGTCCGCCCATACAAAAGTTTTCGTTGTAGTCCAGTGCTAGGGCATCTCGCTCCGCGCTAGTGCCCCTTCCCGCTTGCCCGATAAATTGCGGCTTCCGACTGTCCACTGACCTCAAAAACTCTCCTAATTTGTCACCTCTGACGTAAACGTCGTCGTCTGCGCGCATGAACCACTCAAATTTTTCACCGTAATTCTCATACATGTATAGTAACATAAGAAAAGATTTCTTCTGCGGAGGGTAACTGTCGTCCACGGTCCGCAGTGGAATCAGTGGCAAACCGGGCGCTCGAGACACTTCTGAACTAAAGAAAGCGATCCGCCCGGGCAAGTCCTGAGCCCAAGTCTCATAAACGGCTTTCGCTCTCGTATTTAAATATTGTTCTGCTGTCATCACACCCACAAACACTAAGGTCCGGTTGGAGTTCTGTATGGTTTCATCTGACGTTAACCCTATCACCGCTAATGGGTCGGGAGGAACGTATAACTTAGCCGTATCCGGACAAGTCTCGATGGACGTCCTCGAAGATGTCCTTAAACATAATTTTAGGAACACCCCGAGCGTGACGCCGGCCACGACCCCGGCCACCAGATGCATCCATTTATTCCTACGCGGCATCGTGACAGAACTTCAACAAACGCACCCGCTGTTAGCCGGCGACCACATGTGTGCATTCCCGGAATATCTGTGTGTTCTTTTTGTTATGACATGAGCGGCCTGCTTCAGTGTTTCGCACACAAATCACATGGTCAACAAATTGTCACGTTACGAAAAAAACGAATGTGGAACGGCACTGTCGCTATCACACTTCAGTATCGGATTTGCAGATGTTATCGGTGAAACGAACGCGGTGAGGCGCGGCGCGTGTCGAAATGCGAAAACATTTTACCTTGCGCTACCGAAACAACCAACTCGTGCGCCGCCTGCCGCGCAACTGGACCGGCCGTCTCAAAACAAAATTCAAGCTGCAAGCAGCGGTAATTCCGGTTGTCCGCGCGATATCGCCGCTCCTGCTTACACACGTATTCAACCGCTGAATTTGTCTTTATCTTTGCTAATATGATCCGATTTCGAATGAAGTTGGGCCATTCATCGTCTCGAACAAAATATAGACAATTCGCTGTCTGAAAGTGGATTATCTGAAGTGACGACTAGCGGCAAACGGAAACGGCTAGCTTAGAAGCCACGCAGCTGCTAAGGAGCCAAAGATCTCATAAATGACGTGTTCAACGATCAGACTATTTGCATACATATTATAATTATTGTGTGACTGACGTAGGATATAACTACATGCTATAAGGAGAGCACGCACCTGACTCTAATTACGCTGATCTATGAATTCTTATCTGATTATTATAAATTATAATGTAAAATTTCTGCATATTAAATAGATTGAATATAGACAAGGAAAGATCGTTAATCATCCGCTTAAGTGTAGGTACCTACTATTTCCTATTTAGGATTCATTATAAAAAAAAATATATTCTAAGAGATAAAAAATGTAGATGTAATAAGTTAATAACAATATAAGAAACAATAATTTATACCCATAGCCTTTAAAAATAAAAAAAAAATAAAATAGAATTCTGACACATCTCAGTAACTAGGTAAACTTACAAATTACAATACCTAAGTAGATAGGTACCTACTTATTTTTATTTTTGGACAGAAAATTAAAAAAAAACTTAACTACCTACTTTAACACTACAGCGCACGCGCCCTTTTTTTTACATGATTGCTCGCGTGCTCTACCATAGTAGAAAACTGTATTTGAAATATTAAAAAAATGGGTGGTCCTAAAATGATAATACTCAGTAATATTAAACTTTTAATTATTGTAACAAATAATTATAAAAAAAAAAAATTTAATAGCATAAAATTAAAATTAGGATCAAATTATGAGATCAAGAAAATAATCAGCATTTTTGGCAAGTTTGATATCTGCTCAAAAAAAAACAACTTCTAATGAGCGATTACCGACTTATTAGCCATCATCCTGACATTCAATACAGACCACAACTTGGTGATCAGGACAAATCCATCTGGTACATCGCTTACACCATTTTTTCGAGCTCGGAAGCACAGGCAAAATTTCCCATTTTTTGAGGATCATGACGTATTGGTACCTCATCTACGTGACCCAAAAGCTATTTACTTTTATTTTTTAATTGGCGGGGAAGGTTTTCGACTATCAATCTTCTTGCCATGAGGGGTTTCACCAGCTCGTACGAAAGATCGTAAAGAAAATTACGTCTCACAATTCTTTCTTGGCCTTTGTTTAGTTGGTGGATTATCAAAGCATTTATGAATCGAATGTTTTGAGATCTTGCCCGGGTTGCTGAAGGATATGTTTTACTCCAGCGTGTTCCATTTCGAGATACATAAATGTCATCACGTGTATTGTTTTGGACAAGTTCAGAAAGAGGCGTGTCATCTTCAGATGATAATGCATGATTTTCACTTACAGCTTCCTGCATCTGATTCCTATCTTCCTGTTCCATTGGTTGTACATATACTTCCCCATCGTCCGAGTCACTTTGGATCACTTCCTCGGCCTCTAATTCTTCGTTCAGCCATCATACGCGCCTCCAATATGGGGTCCATTTTTTCGCTAAAGCAAAGAAATATTAATTATTAAATACATCATTATACACGAAATAGTAATGCAACTGTACATAGTTAAATTTTAAAATTTAAATCATTCAATATCCATTGATAATAATTTAAAAAACCCAAAAAAGAAAGTTTTACTTACCTTCAGTTTTATTACACCAATACTCGCATGTACTACTATAGTAGAAGCCGAACTTTGACACGTCATAACCGGAACATGCGCTTGCGTTGCAAATATGCACCATACTAATCCGTTTGGCAATTTTGTCGACTTAGCTTATCTGGGAGCTGGAGGGGTTAGGTGTAAGAATGAATGAATGGCGATAAAATAAGTAAGTGCGTTCTACTATAGTAGAACGCGCGTGCACTGTAGTGTTAAGTATATTAGGTATTATACACAAGTAGGTAATCAAGCGACAAGATATTTGCATTTAAATGCGTAAGTAATAAGGAACATATTGTACCAATGACCTTTTTATCAAATATAGAATAATGGTATTGCAAGACAATCAGTTATTCAACTCTATATTTAATTACTTGTAGATACGATAATTCTAAGAGCCATAGATATAAAGCAAACAATAAAATCATACCTACCTATAATAATTGCAAATAATCAAACAATTAATTAAAAAGCGCACATTTTTTAAATACCAAGATAATTAGATTCATTATTTATTATAAGATAAGATTGTTTATAGATCTAAGGTATATAAATCCATATATGCATTTAGTAAAAAGCGGTTATTTTAATATTACAAAGAATTCCAATTTTATCTTTGGTATCCAGGATAACACTGGATAGCATATACTTTATAAATTACCGATAAAAACATAATAAAACTTGTCTAAGTACATACCTACATAAATACTTTAACAAATAAAAATAAAATCAATAATTCCCACAATCACCCAGCACCCGGGTCCCGGCCGACGAATATAAAATAAAATTAAGCAACCGGTGCAGCAGAAAAAAATCAAAGAAATTGACACATGTGTTAACGCTCTCATTTGCTTGACAGATGTGTGACAACTGACACTGGAAAGGTCAGAGTCAGGAGTCTTGGTCAGAGTCTTAACAATCATTATACATAATATCTTCCCCGTTATATAAGGATTATTCGAAACCGAAAGGGTTCTTAGCTGGAAAAATAAAGTTAAGAGTTCAAAGCAGTATTGCAGAGGACGCTTGCTGATGCTGTACTGATTTTTAGGACTTTTTTTTAAACCACATATAATACTTATATACTTTTTAAAATAAACAGTGGCGGGAATACGGTGGAATCACAACGCAACGTTAGCTACTAAGTTTAGTGTATTAAGTATTCTGTGTCACAACTGCAGTATGCTTAAGTTTTACCCCACTAACATTGCATAAATTTGGCAATAATTTCAATTGGTTAGAATATCAAATAAAACACAATAATTAAAATAACTCTTTTATTATACATATTTCATATATATACGAAGCTATAGAAAATCACGCGCCCTATGCCCAAGCATTGCAGAAAATATCACTAAATGCACCTCGTAAAGCATACTTACACTTAACTTCAACTTAACTGAAACCAAAAGGCAAGTTTATTCTATGCTCTAAAAATCAATATTTATCTATGTTACAACTAGGTCATACAGAATCTAGGCTAAATGTGAGTATGATTTACGAATGTGCCTAAAGGCCGAGTACTAAAAGACAGTCAGCGTATGAATTACAAATACTATCGTTTAGTTTTAATTCAAATATGTTTTTTTTGTCCAGAAAATCGACTTATCATGATGGTGAGACAGTTCCTTCTGTTCCACTTTATGAGGAGTTACATACCTAACTCGCATGGTACCTAAATAATATATAAATAACAAAATCTGAATGCAAAACTTTACGAGCTACTTGAGATTTCACGTTTGACCGACGAAACTTTTACGATTGTATTTTTACAAATGTTCTCAAATCTCGATATTTCCCAGGTATCTTCAGCGTTAAATGCCTTTTTGATATTCCAAAAGGCTATGCATTTAAATATCTCAGTAGTCGTTAAATGGCACTAAACTTGCCAGGAATTGCATCGTAAAACGAGTAAAAAATAAGACATGTTAGTTGCGGCTGCAATTATTACATGCGTGGTGTGCTCAATATTTCAGAGTTAGGTAAATACTTATAAAAAAAAACATCTTAGAATTTATTGAATAATATCTTAGTGTAATTAAAAGCATTTACGTTTAAATTAAGAAAAAATTATAGTCAGGACTTATTTTGTATAGAATTGAGTCTCCCATTATAATGACCTTCTTCAAAAATTAAACTTTCTAAATAAATTTACGATTCGCGTTATCATCTTGTTACAGAACTTGCTGCTGTCTTTAAGATCACAGCCATTCGCTTTGCTATAAAAATAAGATAGGTTAATTGTATATTAAATATATTTCACTGTCTAAACTCTAATTATTATTGATATTTTTGAAACAAATTCACTAATATTTGAAATAAATTATTTTAAGATTCTTCCACATTCGTGATGTTGCTAATATTTTTTTAAGTCTAATCAGTAGACTGAAAATGCTTTCTATCATGTGAAAATAGAGGCTTACAACAACCTTAATTAAAATGCAACAAATAGGAGATGTAATATAACATGGACGTATAAAAAAAGACGGACGGTATATCGCCTAAACATTGAGTGAAGCCTAGTAATGGCGGCAAAACATCCATGTGTGTGTGCCATGTTGCCATGGCAACAGTTGTCTTGATGACAATGGCGGCTGTATTTTTTTCTACAAATTTTGCCGTAATAATTTTGTCATTAAAACATAAAAGAAATAACTGGCTTCCCTGTGGAATGTAATCCCCTGTGTTTTGTTATTTATAATTGTACTGTTGCGACACCATTTAACCACGCAAGACGGCATTTTAAATATTTTTTGTGAAACAGTGACGCAGTTAATCAGTCGGTAGTTCACGACGTAATGGCGGCCGACTAGCTTACTATGGTGAGAATGTGTGCGTGTTTATTGTCTTTACACGATCGCTAGCTTACTATGGTGGCTTCACGTTGTTTGTTCGTAATACGGCGTCCGTCTTTTTTTATACGTCCATGTAATATAAAATGATTTTAACCATAAATATAAACTTAAAACTGAAAAAAAAAATGTTGTGTGGTTTTATGAAACCACGGTAAAAGTGAAACTGTTCGAACGGGTCCGAACACTGCTTTATACCTACTCGGCAGCCGACCGTCACGCGACATGCGCTACACAGGCCAAAAAGTATGAGACGATGTAATAAAAGTTTCACTTTAAAAACACCTGCCGTCATTGAGAATGTATTTCATTTCCAAGCGACACTATTTCCGATGGACTGTCAAAATGACGTTTCACGCATGTATCCAACTAACAGTGTTACAAATAAAAAAACGAACATCAAAGTTTATGACAGACAATGTATGAACCGTTTACTGATATTTTATATATTGTATGTGCAAAACCAGGCTCTAAAGTCTTAACAGTCATAAAGTATCATCTCCTTTATTTCAAGATTCATATTTTTTCGTCAGAAGTAGACCAACCACTGCATTGCTATCTGTACATATTTTTATGCCTATTTAAATACATTTTCACAGACTTGAAATCTAGAAGCTCTATTTATTTACTATCAATGAACAGCTTTCATTTTTATAATATTAGTTTATTGTTATAATATTAGATTTAACATCATAAAAACTTTTTTATATTACATTAACTATACTAAATTTCAAATAAGTGGTAACCCAACCTTTAGAGTTATTAAATGCTATACATATTTATATTAAGAATTTTACATAATATATACCTAATTTCATTGATTATAAAAGCAAAGTATTTCTCCATCAGATATATTTATAACTTTTATTTACATTTTCCAATTCTCTATAATTGGAAATAGCGGGTTTTATAATTTATTGTATAAAAAATAGAGAACAATGAAAGCCACTGTTCAGTTAATCATTCATTTTACATAATGCCTCAAGTTCAAGCCTGGAGTGTCGTTATGAATAATTTTTAATCTCACTCCTCAATTTAAAATCACGTAAATTACGAAATATGTATGAGATGACAAATAATACATAATAATTAAGTATTATTATTTATTATAAAAAAGCTGACTTTACAAGTAAGAATACATTTCATAATGAAATGAGTTACAGTCAAAGTATAAATTCGTTTGTGTGGAAGCACTCTTATTTCGACATTCTTTTACTTTTTTTAAACAGTTAAGTATTATATAAATTGAATGATCAACTATTTTGTTTTTCTAACACCTAACCCATAGCATGCAAATATCAATATATAAATCGTCAGCATTTTTACAAAATAATGAAAAGATATAATTGATGCACAATTTATTATAAACTTATCTAAATACATATATATGTAATATTTAGTTAAATCGGAGCGTATTAACTTATTTTATGGACGAAAATAATTGCACTATTCATAAACAAAATTAAATGTGTATTAAGATATAAAAGTTACGCACTATGCAATTTAGCAAATAAAAGTGCACTTAAAACAATTGGTTCAAAAATACCAATGACTAAGCAAAATAAATAATGTTTATTAGAATTACATCACTAAATTAAATCGAGTGCAAAAATTGTAATTTCTAGAAGTTTCCTTAGAAAAGGGTGATTTTTACATATTATGATATTATCACTACATAGTATAAAATAAAGTCGCTTTCTCTGTCCCAGGTACCTACTCCCTATGTATGCTTAAATATTTAAATTTACGCAACGGATTTTGATGCGGTTTTTTTTTTAATTGATAGAGTGATTCTGGATTCAAGAGGAAGGTTGTAGTAGGTATATAATTTATGTCGTTTTTGATAAAGCGGGCGAAGCCGCGGGCGGAAAGCTAGTATATTATAATACAATTCCCGAATCAACCAACACGATATTTTAATTCTAATTTCTAACACATGTTTGGCTTTAGTACATTCACATGCGACTTATAAATGCGAAATTTATTCCACACTAACAGTGTAGGTACGTAGGTAATATTGAAAAAGTTGAATAAATTCTTTAAAGATAACCGATGACGCATTGCAAAAATTTTCAGGAATAAATCTCCTCAAACTATGTTGCATATATCCAAAAACGTATAAATTAGAATTCCATTTTTTATTGGTGGCCTTCAAAGTGAGCAATATAATATACTGAAGACAAAAAATTATTTATTAATTGATGACCTACAAAAAAGTCAATGCAAGCATTTAAATCACAAAATAAAGATAATTTCAATGCAATAATGCGTCATTAATCATCCTCGATTATTATGATTTTAACACATTCTTTCATTGAGTCCTTTTAGATATAAAAAATATATAGTTAACTAACGTATGAGATTTAGAATTAGAATGTGTATTTTATATTATTTTAATAAATAACTATTTTATTTACCATTACCATATCCAGCACATATGTATATTATGTCGTGGCCATATCATAGATGTGCCCATTTCATGAAATGATTGATCATTTCACGAAATTGTCGCATTTCATGAAATGGCCAACATAGTTTGATCAGATCGTTAAATCGTCAATGTTTCACGATTTGATCATCCACATTTAGCCAGATCGTGTAAAATATAGAGAGTCCATAAAATATTTAAAAAATTCAGAATATTTTAAGAACTTGTTTATTGTCATTTAAGTTAGTGCCTCGGCAGTGGCCGGCGAATGCCAGAAGCGAATCGCTTTTTAAAAAAGAAACAATTATAATAATATAGTAGGATATATAAATATAGTTAAAGGATTTTAGACGCATTTTTTCTTCAATATAAGATATCCGCAGTTTCCATAGTACTCGAACCTCTTCGTCGTAAATTATGAAGTTTTTAAATGCGAATAATAATTAAATTTTATCACTAAACACAGCGCTTGCAGCGCCTCTACCAATCATTAATGTAACTATTTTACGATATGATCAAATAATTTTGATCATTTCATGAAAAAACCGCGCGTTTAGTTGGCCATATCGAGAAACAATTTCTTATCATTGATCTGCTCAAACCACATCATGATGTGGCCAATAGACATTCAACCATTTCATGAAATGTGACCATTTCGTAAAATGATCAATCATTTCATGAAATGAGCAAATCTACGATATGGCCACGACATATAAGACTATAGAATATAGATCATATAGCTAGTTCTTGAGCTAGTTTACTTAGAAACTGTATTCGAAATATTGTGTGTTTCTATTAATTTATGTTTGCCTAAATTCTGAAAGTTGCCATTAATAAAAAACAAAAACAATATTGTTAATGGAAAACATAAAGAACAATTTGGCGCGAAATTCTAATGCGCTTTCGGTGCGCCATAGCAAATATTACACATCTACCCCATCCAAAAATTATGCTACAAAAATAAGACTTTTTAACATAAAATTTACTGCAGGGTGCTTTAATATTATATTGACCATAAGTAAACCATAAATTTATTTCTTAGAACAGGTAAATTTCGAGAATGTACATTATAATTATTATGACATTGTTGACATTATAACATCATATTTAAATTTAAATGTACTTCTAAGTGCAAAGCTTTCTGAATAATAAATTACTTCTAGTTAAAAAATTAACACATAGATAACATAACTCGAGGCATTTTAACGAAATTAAAAAAGAATTTAAGATATATTTCTTTTTCTTTACATTCTAGCTGATTTAACATTTCTGTACAATAAAAACCACATTTCGTAATAATGGGGATATACCCATTGAAGTATGTATGATCCACCAATCAGAGTGAGCTATTCCTGTTATGAAACCAACTCGTCCAAGGCTTTGTCTCTGTTGAATTCATGTTTGGCAAGCGCTGCGGACGCTCTTCCTTCCGAAAATCCTAGATCCATCAGCTCTCCCAAGATGAGAAGACCTTCTATTACCTGGAAAAAATAATATTCATTGTTTACAAAATAAACAAAACTGGCCATACTTTTAATAATATTATTTTTCCACAACAGAGTAGACTTAACAAACTGTATATTTTATTTGTAAACTGTTTATTATAAGTGTTTCAGTCATAAATTCATAATGTTATATCATTTCATGATGCAATATTTTTTTATGAGATAAAAAAAAATGAAAATTATTTCAACCCAGTTTATCTTAATAGTATTTCAATTTTAATTTTATATAACCTAGTCTTGTTTGATTATATTAGGCCCTTCGCTCATGGAGCTACTCAAAAAGAACTAGTCACAAACTCAAATTACTAACGAGTTGCCTGAGCGTCACAGCCCATACATGTTCTATGGAGATTCGCACACGACGCGACTAGTTACTAACTGGTGAGTAACGCGTTAGCAACAAATCACGCGCGACGCGTCGTGTCGGTCTCCACGCTACTGGTTTCCCGAGTTTCTTTGTTTTTTATGATAAAAATGAACGAGCAAATAACAGAAGTGACTGAAACCTTATAACTTGAGTAGCGTTGTATGCGAGATACAATTTGTAACAGGTTTGTAATCGTAATTACTGATTAGTTCAGTCATTTTTGAGTAGCTCCATGAGCGAAGGGCCTTACACTTCAAATTCTTAACAAAGCCTGTAAAGTTAGGTCATTCAGGTCAATCAGAGATAATATTATGTCACATAAGTAGCTCAATTTACTTCACTTGAAGTGTCTCTGTAAAGATGTTGTAACTTGTTACAGAAAGGAATCTCTAAAGTTTTGGAATTCTACCTCAAAAATAAAAAAAAACAATTTACATACACATCTTTTAGTTTGTTACTTATCTTCTTGATTTTTAAACACAAAGATGGCTAAATGACTTAATTATTCACGCATCTGATAACAAAGGATTTGATAAATTTTATGCTGAACAGTATAGGGGATAAAAGTTGGTACTATAACAAAAATTATTTTGAAGATGCGAACAAGAGCAAAATGTAGATTTTTATCATAAAGATGAATGAAATAAAAACCTGAGTAAATAAAAACTATGTAAGTAAAAATTTTGGTAAATAAAAACTATACAATGCCCATTCACAATATGTATAACAATTAACAGTAATCATTTTAAATTTCAACAGACCTTCTTATCATTCTCTCCAACTAGGCTACACACTCTGGCTACCCTGTCCAAGGGAAAGCCCATTCCATGAATTTTCTGACACATGTTCTGTAATTGTGGGGGAAATTTATCATATGGATTTGGCAACTGCTCAGTTTTTCTCCTTCTATGATCTCGTTTATCACTACTAGAAGATGACCTTGGAACCATTGCCACAGGTGCGGGACTAACATTACAAGATCTCTCATTTGCTCTCAATTTTGCCGTAGCTAACTCCTCATTCAACTCCCTTACAATATCAGGAACACTTCTAGACCTAGACTTAACTATATTCTGAGAACTATTTGCTGTCGGCTCTTCTGTTACCTCGTTAGTGTTTATTGTCTGTTGCGTATAATATGGTTGTTGGTAATAATAATAAGGCTGTGGGATATAGGTTGCTCCATTAGTTATTTGATTGATTTCTGCTGATGTGGTCGGCAATTGGTTGCTGTAATATTGATCTGTTACTGTATAAGGTTGTGTAGGAACATAATATTGATAATTGGGCATATATACATTATCAACAGGAATACTCCTATCACATATATTATCAGACTGTACATAATAGCCATTGGAGACTGGGTAATGCTGTGGAGACGAATATACAATATTTTGACCCTGTATTGTCTGTTCCCCGTAAGCATTTGGTATGTATGTGACACCTTCAATCTGAGCTTGTGTCGCACAATTTGCATAGCCTGGATAGACCTGTTCCTGATAATTTGGCACCTGACAGCTAGCTGTTGAATCTCTCTGACTTTGCAACACTTGAGCTAATAATTCCATATCATTAATAGTTTTAAGTTCAACATTATCAAACGGGCTAGATGTGTCATTTTCAAAATCTTTGAATGTCATTGTTTCAACATTATGAGAGTACTGGGGTTTAGTAATTTTAGAACTTATCTTTAGTTCCTGCAATGGATCTGGATCATCAAGGAGACTTTGTTGGTAGTTTGACTGCACTTGTATGGGCTGCAAGATGCTAGTCTGTGAGTCTTGGATTGTACTACATGGCAAAGTAACATCTACACTTGTAGTTTTATCAATCTCTGGGCTATTGTCTTGAGTAGAACTTGTATCACAGTTTCGTTCTGGTTTTTCGTCAGGCGATAGGGCGCTGATCTCATCGGTGCTCGGGTAGGACACCTCGGACACACTGAGCTGCTTCAACTTTTCCTCTGCTTCAGCGGCGGCTATGGCGTCCAATTTCTTTTGTTTCGCTTCTTCCAATAATTGAAGACGATGTCGCCTTTCATTTTTCTTCGTTTCTTTTGCGCTTCTAAGCTCTTTGAGTTTAGAAAGTACATTACGTTCGAATGTAGGGCAATACTTGACGCATTCAACAACATTTTGCGCTCGCAAAGGACATTCTGTAATGCTATAAGGTAACTCGATTCGTGGAGGTCGCTTGTATTTTTCTGATATTTTAACGGGTACGCCGTCCATAAAATCTCCAAAATGTGACATATCAAATCACTTTAACGACTGATAACGATAATAAAATAAAACAAAGTTTGTATTTACACAATCTTAGCACTTTTAAGGTTACATTATCCTCTTTCGACGTCATCACTTGTTACACTAACATATTAAAGACATGCATAATGAACAAAAATTTCTCTGTAATCTCATGCTATGTGACCAACAATTTTTACTAAAGACAAAATAATTTTAATTAATTTTATCAATTTAATCAGTAAACAGAGGCGAGAAAAGCATTTGACGTTATTTGTCAAACTCAAACTCAAAACAAAAGTCAAAAACTATACAACGATATTGCTCGTAATAAAAATAAATCATATGATTCGATTTGTTGCTGTTTTTCTTTTAACAATTTTTCTCATAACTTATTTCAAATAGCCAATCTGTTGGTTATTTATTAATCAATGCAAAGTTATTGTTTTAATAAGTAATCTAATAGCTTTTTAAGCTAATTATTTGTTCATGGCTGCAAATCGAATACACGAGATTTGAAATAAAAAATGAAGTCTATCACGTGTAGATTACAGTTCAAAACACCAGATGTCGCTAGTGTTGTTTCATTAAGTCATGGCGGATTTTTTCTTCCAATTTAGAGATTTACCTTTTAATTTTGTGGGTAGATTTGCTAAAAAAGACGTCGTATAATTAATTCGATCTGTTCGTACGGTGGAAGCAAAGCGACAAGAACGTTTAATTGACTTCAACTTGAATCAAAGAAGATAGCCATCGACTTACAAGGAAATACGTCTGACGGATCGTCTCGGATTTCGGTGGTATATTAAAATAAGTGAAAATTATACAATTTAGACGTCGCACCGTATTAATTAAATATTACAATTAGCATGATAAAATAAGCGACTGCAACTGGACACGTCACTATATTTTACAGTTGCAGAAAAAGGTTTGTACACGAATAGAAAATCTCGTGTGGTTACCGGTGTTATTTATTATTCAAGGCTTTATTCTATTTGCAGATATTGAGGCAAAATGAATGAAGGTGCACCTATAGTGTACCATGGGAACGGTGGGTTCGGCGCACCCGGAATATATGTAGGCCAGGGTCAAATGGAACGTCAAAATCGGCAATATCCTATGGAAGTTGTTCAAATGATTGGTGGTGTTGGGATGCGCGGGATGGGCTCCCCCAGACAGGGAATGCAGCGCAGGTGGCAGCCACGCAGGGAGCGACAGCAAAAAGGCGAAAATGCATTTGGATATGATTCAGATGACTCCAGCCTATCAAGTAATGCCTCTGGCTCAAATAAATCCAGTGAAAAAGGTAAGATTAATATATTCATTTGTGTATAATGTGCATAATGTTAATTTAGCTGTTGATAAAGGAGCCATTTTTATTATTTTCATGTACCCTCATTTTTTTGCTATGATCTGGTTTTAATATTTATCTTATCTGATCAACTCATTCTTTTTTCACAATGTTTCTGTTTTCATGTAAATCTGTTTTATTTTGTGACATATCTGTATATACATATCTGTATGTTAAATTTGTTATGACATATCTAAGAATGTTAAATGTGTTTTGACCTTGTAGTCTTTTAAGATAAAACAAGTTTCCCATTGATAAATGCTATGATAAATTTGAATTTACCAAGCATGTAACTTTAAAAAGGTTTTAAATTATTAAATTATCTTTAAACAACATTATTGTACATGTAACATGTGTAATATTTTACGATTTTTTTGATATAAGCTGTTTTACAATACTATTAAAATTTTATTTTGATAAAATTTACTTCTAATAAGAATCTTATCATGTTTCTATGTCAACCGATGATTCAATTAACACTTTTCATTACCTTGGGATAACAATTGACACAATGGGTGGCTAAATTCCTATACTACAATTTTTTAAGATATGTTTATTTTAAAGATTTTTTAAGGAATATACATGGGAAATCATTTAAATACATATTTTCATTTATATTCTTTAAAAATCTGGAGGGTCATCACATCATGGATAACAATTCAATGTTCACAAAGATAAAATAATGTTATTTAAGAGATACTTTCACACTGAAAAATTGTAACGGTGCAAATGTGAAAATTGTGACTATTGAAGTTGAAGAGAAATTATAATAGATATTGGAGATATTATGTGATGTGTTGACTGTAGTGATCGGGTCACAAATACACCCAATATCACAATGTATTTTATTATGGCACTATACCTACTGAACTTATTAATTCTTAAACTCACAAAATAAAAATCCTACTAATATTATAAATGCGAAAGTTTGTGAGGATGTGTGTGTGTTTGTTACTCTTTCACGCAAATACTACTGAACCGATTACAATGAAATTTAGCACACATATAGAGGGTAACTTGGATTAACACATAGGATAGGTTTTATCCCGGAAATCCCACGGGACGGGAACTATGCGGGTTTTCCTTTGAAAACGCGGGCGAAGCCGCGTGCGGAAAGCTAGTAATACATAATAACAAGAGGGAAAACTGATTCCATGTATTTTTACTTTATTGATATTGTCTGGTCTCATGTTCAATTTGATCCATTAAAATTTTTTTGAGTTTACATTATGCATAAATATTTAATTAATTTTGCAACCCTATTTATCAGTTTATTATTATTTGTATTTAAAAATTTAAAGTAATTGTTCCCAAATCCCAAAAGGAAATTTGTTTACATCTCGTTTTCTATAAAAAAAAAAGACGGGTTGCACTCCGGGAGCGCGGGCAGAAGTGAAAACTTGATTATTAACGTTCAGCATGTTTGATATTTTGGAATGGTATCCGTCTTACGCATGGAATATAAGGGCTAAAAAAAAAATCCGTCTTACGCTTTTTCGATCAGGCCACGTGTCCTGACGCGAGTTTAAGATTTTATACCCAACGCCGCTAAAGAAGTTTTCACTTCAAAAATAAATTTCCAGGGGACAAGCGCGACTCTGGCAGCTCGACAAACAACGTGAGCCGCGAGTGGCGCGCGCGCAACCGCCGCGAGCACCGGCCGCGTAGAATCGCGCCGGATCGCTACCTCACTGCTGCGTACCCGTTTCAGGTCAAGTTCACGCCTGATGATTTGTTGAACGGTGAGTAGGGATGATGATGATGATGATGAGATCTCTCATCTGATTACACACACATAAATGCGCACATACATCCATGAACGCATACACGCGTAAATGGCATAATTCGTATGTGATCTCAATATATAAATGGATTAAAGAAACTTTTTAGAAAATAAAAAGTAAAAACCATTTTTGTTTTATAATTTTATAGATTAAGGACATAGTTTTAGTACATAAAAATTCATAAATCAGGCTCGATTAAGTTTTATTTTGTCTTGAATACAATAAAACTTGAAAGGGTAGCAAAACAATTTCTTTACATATTATGCCTTTTTCTACAAAGAAATCCTGAAAAGTTACAAGTAAGTTTATGTTTAGAATTGTAAGTGAAGACTGTGTTTATTTCAGGCTCAAATTGGGACACACTATCACAAGAGATCTGGGACAAGTTCATAAAGTCCCAGCAGACTGAGGAGACATTCCACAAGAAGATGAACTTATGGAGATATCTTTATATCACTATTAAGGTGAGCAAAGCGTGTAATATTATTTGGGTTTTATATTTTGATCCATACTAAATTGGTTTTATACTTTGAATAGAGATAAAAATAAAAATTTACTCAGTATCTTTCGAAATATGAAATCTTGAGCACCACAAACTTGTTTTGTGGTTTGTACAAAATCAGTTTATCAGTGCAAAATAGTTAAAAAAATCCTAGTTTCGAATCTTGTTCTGTAAAAGAAATGACATAGTATAGATTCTTTTACAATATTCATTGCTTTTGAACTGTTTTTACATTGGGAAAATTTCCATAATTCTTCTTTGACTAAATTTCATTTCCCATCTTACAATATTTACTATTGTTCCGTCCGCAGTCAATATTCCCCCGCTACGGGCTCTACGTGGTGGGCTCCACGATGTCGGGCTTCGGCCTCGAGTCGTCAGACATGGACCTGATATTAATTATTATCATTCCCTCCGCAGTCAATATTCCCCCGCTACGGGCTCTACGTGGTGGGCTCCACAATGTCGGGCTTCGGCCTCGAGTCGTCAGACATGGACCTGTGCCTGTATGTGCGTGCGCTCGCGCATCTCGAGCCGCGTGCGCATGCGCTGCTGCACCTCGACTATATACTCGCCTATATACGCGCTATTGATCCTAGTTAGTATTTGTTTTAGTGTTATAAGTAAAAAGTTGAAATTTTTTTTTACAATTGTGCAATTTGTTAGTATTTCAATGCAAACTTTTTGCTATCCGCATTTGAAAATAATAATAATTTGGAAAATCCAAAAGTGCACGCCTCATAATTTTTTTTTATAAAATATTTATTAATTATTATTTTTGTTTATTTAATAACAATTAAACCACATCGAATCAGACCCTGAAAAATGAAAGGGTTCTATTCCTGAGCATACTCAAGCGTAAGAGAAAAAAAAAGACTCGATTAGTAAAGTATTTCGGTCGCTATCGTGTTAACAAGAAAAAGGATCCGCACATACAGACACACGGACGTCCAAGACAGAACTTTTTTAAACTGTTTTTTAACTAGTTTAAATAACAAAAATGACATCAAAAATATCATGAACGTTAAAAATAGTGTTTTTTCTTAATATGTGTGTGTATGTATTATCTTACAAGTGCAATGTATGATACATAAAGACATTTTAAGTTTGAAAAATCAGATGTTTTGCGCGAAGTGACAGTAGTACCCACCTCAACGCTTCGCTTATGAGGCGTGCAAAAACGATTCAAAGCCATTGATTATTGTTTTCCATGAAAATATAGTAATTTTAATTCTTATTTTCGTAATTTTTTAGTAATGAATTGCATAACTTGCGTGTGCATAAAATATAATCATATTCTTATATGATTATACTATATAACAAAAAGAAGAGAATTTTATTTATTATAAAAATTCTGTTCTTTTTGTTCGACTTTAACATATAAAATTAGCTACTACACGAACAGCTATCAGATAACATGCGCATGTTGCACGTGTGTCGCAGACGCGGAGCTGATCCAGGCGAAGGTGCCGATCCTGAAGTTCCGCGACGCGCGCGCGGGCGTGCACGTGGACCTGAACTGCAACAACGTGGTGGGCGTGCGCAACACGGAGCTGCTGCTGTGGTTCTCGCGCGCGGACTGGCGCGTGCGGCCCCTGGTGGCCGTGGCCAAGCTGTGGGCGCGCGCGCACCGCGTCAACGACGCACGGCGCCGCACGCTCTCGTCGTACGCGCTCACGCTCATGGTCATACACTTTCTGCAGTGTGAGTGTTGTTAATGTATTAGTGCGCTCACGCTCATGGTCATACACTTTCTGCAGTGTGAGTGTTGTTAATGTATTAGTGCGCTCACGCTCATGGTCATACACTTTCTGCAGTGTGAGTGTTGTTAATGTATTAATGCGCTCACGCTCATGGTCATACACTTTCTGCAGTGTGAGTGTTGAATGTATTAGTTGAGTTGCAGCGTTAAGGAATATATGGAAGATGAAATCCATGGATGGTTTTCGCGGTCTTTGGAATAACTATTACCCGCAATGCTCCGCTCCTGTTGGTCATAGCATGATGATATATAGCCTTCCTCGATAAATGAGCTTTCTTACACCGAAAGAATTTTTCAAATCGAACCTGCAGTTCCTGAGATTAACGCGTTCAAACTACAGAATTTCTTGCCGGTTCTCTTTAGATAGGGCTTTCAGATTCGGTAGCAATTTGTAAAACTGTTATGGGTAATTCAAAGTGCTTCTAGAAAAAGTCGAAATCAATGAATAAATTAGTGAGTTTGATTCTCGCACTAACTGATGCACTGTTTGGTGTCAGGCGGCGCGAAGCCGGCGATCCTGCCTTGCGCTCGCGAGGCGGCGTGCGGCGCGGCGCGGGCGCGGCCCGCCAACCGCACGCCGCTGGGCGAGCTGTTCGTGCAGCTGCTGCAGTACTACGCGCACTTCCCGTACGAGCGCATGTGCGTGTCGGTGCGCGCCGCGCGCCGCCTGCCGCGCGCCGACTGCCGCATGCACGACCCGCACGTGCAGCAGCTCATCTGTGTCGAGGGTGAGTCAACATTTACCGTAAAACGATTTGTATAACTACAACAATGTGTTCAACGACAACAATTTGTTTAACTACAGCAACAATCTGTTCAACAACAACAACAATCTGTTCAACAACAACAACAATCTGTTCAACAACAACAACAACCATTTGTTTAACAACAGCAACAATCTGTTCATTTATTTAACAACAACAACCATTTGTTCAATAATAGCAACCATTTGTTCAAGAATAGCAACAATTAAACAGTTCAGTTTGTTGTCATAAGTTTTCATAAAAAAATATCATGCCATTTTATTTCTTTGTTTTTACGGATTTATTTCGGAAATATTATAATCATCATATAACATTATGTACATACTATTGCGATTTATTGAATAATTTACCTTAATTTGAAGATCATTTGAAAATATAAAAAAATTACCAAGCTAATAAATTCCATGTCGAAACAAGCCTATTGTTCCATTGAGACAATTTAATTACTATACTTACTATTATGACTATGATTAAGTTTTTACAGAATACCCATTTTGGTCATAATGATAATTGGATTGTAATTGACCCTTTATTGTTTACATAGAAAATTATAATGGGTATTTTACATAATATCATTAAACTGTTTATGATTTTACAAGAATAGATTATATGTACATTGACTTTTTAATCAATTGTTTGAGCGTTGAACTTTAATGTTCGAATATTGCATACAGTGTCATAACTCGTTTTCTCTGTCCGCAGAACCGTTTGACCTGTCCAATACGGCGCGTTCCGTCTACGACCCGGAGTCGTTCGAGAAGATCGTGACAGCTTTCCGCGAGAGCTACCAGCGTCTCTCCGCCGGCATGCGGCTGGCGGACGCGTGGCCGGCGCCGCAGCGATGATGCCCGCCGCGCGCCCGGGGCCCGCCGCCCGACCGGGGCCCGCCGCCCGCCCGGGGCCCGCCGCCCGACCGGGGCCCGCCGCCCGACGACCCGCCGCTAGGCCGACCGACTGGCAGGACCGTGGCGGTCTAGCCTGTGGTGCGAACCAGTGATGTGATGTGCCAGGGCGATCGCCCCACTCGGCTTGTGACAGTGAAATTGTGAAGTGATCTTGACAGTGTTGCAAGGACTCGCCGGTTGGGATTCGTTTGGTTCGCTCGATTAGTAGGGACTCATGAAAATAGGAGCAGCCTCGTGTAATGTTTAACGTGACTCCACTGGGACTCGTCTCTTGCAACATTATCGCGTACAAAGCTATATTATAATAGGGTGCAGTCCCAAATAGTGCCGTAACAATAATCGACTGGCTGTGATATGCGACTGAATCCCTGTATATATGTAGTCGTAATATAGTACTTAGCGTCCGACCGGAAATATCTCGGCGGTCGGTCGTCCGCCGGCCCGGTGGCTCTGTCCCGCCCTGTCCTGTTCACTCGGCGCGGGACAGAGCCCCCCGCCCGCCTGCAATGCATTTTTAGTTCCTACTTTTTCACAGACGGCCACTTATTATTTATAGTACATATTTTATATTTATAGAACTATTGTCACTATGGACATATGTTAAATCACATAGTGCCATGTTTTTAGTTAGTGTTGTTACTAGTCAGTTACGGCCCACCAAAGAGTGTCCGCTCTGAAATCGGTCGAGACGCGCATACTGAGACCAGATTGTTGGCCGGTTTCACTTGGTGCCTGACGCACGGAATCCACTCGGCATCGAATATGAAACGCATTTGTCCGTAACTTTAGCTCGTCCCGCACCGAAGCTGCCTCGAAAGCGTCCTATTATAATTTTGAATATTTATATTTATAAGTTATTTAATGGTGTAAATAGTAAGAATGAAAGAGAACTATTGTTGAAACGTTTTAGTCGTGTTGTATGTATGTTTTATGTAAATAGTTATTTTTTGTGATGTAAAGAGTAAATGACAAAAAATATATTGGAAGTTGTTGTACAAGTTACGATAAGCTTGGCTCGGAAGCGCTGGGCACGTGAGCCGCTGGGACTCCCCCGCTTCACTCGGTACATCAGACACGCATGTATGAATCACATTCCATCGTTCAGTATTGCGCTATTCGGCATCGAGATCAAAATTTTCTGTGATATTTCAGCGATAATTTTTCATCAAAGGCTTTTTTTGGTGCTATTTGCGAGCCGATATGAACATTGAATGGTGCTAAATATTTAAATAATTTTATACGACCGCTTTCTCTGTTGAAGTTTGTTTCCATAGTGGATACGAGATGAAATATAAAACAAAGCATATCTTTAAAATAATAAAGAATGTAGTAATTGTTATCTCTTACGTAGGCGTGTTAGAGCAGATATAATGAGACGTTGTTACTCCCGCACAGGTCGAGGGATATATATTTTAAAATTTGTACGGCCTTATGAAATACACCAAACTATTTTATACACCTTCAATATATTACTTAGCATGGAGTCGGATTTCAATAATGAATTTTATTTTTATAATAACAATTTTTGAAAATTAGATTTGAAATTACGTTTTACAATATTTATTTCCGTATTTGTTTTGATGGTTTTATCGGAAACGTGAGTCCACGAACGCTTATCTTCACCGATCAGTCGCCCGGCAACTCTTTGTATAGTTTAAATAAGTTTTATATTGATTTTACGTATACTGCGTTGGCGTACCGCCTCTGAATATAAAAGTACAATAAATAAAGTTTAATCAGTAAGAAAACTTTATGAATATATTATAAAAAATTGCATCTCGAAAACTTAATTTAAAGAAAAAATATAAAAAACCGAAAGCAATAAAAAATTAAAATAAAAAGACAAAAAAAAATTAAAAATTAATAAAAAAAATCCAAAAAAAATACTAAAAAATAATTGAGGAAAATTCTTAAAAAAAGAATTTTACATAATCAGCGTATCCCCGGCGGTAGCCGCACACGCTGCCGCCGGAATCCAATCAATATAATCTTTCCCCGATCCCACAAATTTATTTTATTTAAGCAGTTTGTATTCGAATCTAACAAGTAATATTAAGCAAGTTGCGGAATGTTTTCAATTTGAATCTTAACTATTGGCTAAAATGTATGGGGTGCTAGTAATAATCACTGCCAAAGTATTGTGTATTTTATATATAAGGCAGGGGGTACACGAGTATTGGATTTTTGTTTACACGTTGAATGGATTTAAAATTCGGCTGCTGTCACATCCTTTTTTGATTTTATAATGTTTAACAAGAAATTGTAATATTAGTCTCAATTCATTTAACTATCTGATTTTAAATAATGCATTTTATAATCACGTAATCATGTTTCTAAGTACATTTTTTTTATTTATACACGCATGTAATATTACGTAGCCGCTATTTTAAAATCCATTCATTCAATAAAATGTATCGGTTTGTGTTTCAACAGAATAAAGTGCAAATTTACAAGAATCTATTGCTTTATTTGTCATCCGGCGTTTATACTCATTTGCAGTTTATTATATTGACACAAGCAAGGTTATAATTGTACAAAATTTATTGTAAAATATATTATTAAATATATACAAACTGCCACAAAAACGATTTTTATTTCAAGCCCTAAATATACAGGTTTTAGTGTTTGACCGATTTTTATACAAGTTCGCAAGTGCAAAAATTGCATCTGTAGGCGCATTTAAAAATTTATATTATAATCTTATTATAATAATAAAATATTGTCACTGATCCTTGAAAACTGTAGTCTGAAATCTGCCCATTTAAAGTGGGTCAAAATCGACTCCATGAAGTCGGTTACATATACAAACATACAGGTTTATAATATTGGTATACATTTCCCATGGGTACATAACGCAGTTTGCGACCTTTTGAAAACTAATTATGTATCTACAGAAGGTGGAAGTGGCACCCAGTCAGTTTGATATCACGTACCTAGGTTAGTGCAGATAGTCATTGAACTTCACCCGACACTACAAAGTAAACGAGCGATTATTTTAATTTCTTGGTTTCTATTTCTAATAATTTACCTGAATCTGACTCACGTTAGATAATAATTATAAACAAATTGGTTTTTAAGTACAAATATAAATTTTATGACAGAAGACTGGCCAGTGGTTTTGTTCACGTGGTTCACGTGGAATTAATAAATAGTACCTACAGAGACAAAGCTTCTTAAGAATGTGCAAAATTCTTAACTATTTTGGTAGGGCTCCGGCAGTTAAGTGTTAACTATGTGGTACTGATAAGCGGTAAAGATTTATAAGAAACTAGCGGGTCGCCTAGGCTTCGCCCGTGGTACATGTTTACGTTTTCTCTCCATAAGAACCATCTTCAAACCAGGAATGTTATAAAAAAAGAATTAACGAAATCGGTTCAGCGGTTAGGTATCGAGTTTTACGCTTACCAACACATTTGGCGATTCATTTTTATATTATAGATTAGCTGCATTTCGCGGATTCACCCGCCGCTCTTGTTGGTCTTAGCGTACCTAATGATATATAGCCTTCCTCGATAATTGGGCTATCTAACAACGAAATAATTTTTCAAATCGGACCAGTAGTTCCTGAGATTAGTGCGTTCAAACAAACAAACTCTTCAGCTTTATAATATTAGTATAGATTATTGCGACAAATAGAAACATTTTCTAGAAACTTAATGTTATGAACGATAAAGCAGATTCATTCTAATAACATTTTATTTTCTTCCTTGTGCGAGTTGTGCGTTTACCAGTCTCGCAGGGCAGCTTTGTGACGTTCTTACCTAGGTAGAAGTGAAGCTTCGAGCGAGTGAATGCTATGAATGCTTTTAATGCTATCAAACGAGTTATCCATATAGAGAGATGCAAATAGAACATAATATCCGCTTGCGGCTTGGTGATTCCATATGACCCACGCAAAGCGTGCGCGCACTTGCAACATTGTAGATCACGCAAGTTGTGTAGTAGTAGTGATTATGGGAATCCCCTTTTACTATGGTGCCCCGAGGTAAGTACTTGGCGCTAAGTGAGACTAGTGACACAGAATAATAACTAGTAGCTAGCTACTAGTGAGTAAATATTGCTAGATTTTTAAATTGATGCACATATGCCTTTTGGAAATGCAAAACTGCATTACGAAGAACAAACTTTCTGTTATTCTGTACCTAACTTATAACTACCAATTTCAATTATGATTTTATCAATTAAATTCTTAACTATATTTCCAGAAAATAAAATGCACTACAAAATGTATTACACTTTTCCTAACAGGATCGCTCTTTAGAAACTCGTCCACACAGAGCGAGAAGACTCGTGAAAACAAAAACATAATTGTATTGTGTGCATAATACTTAGATCATTAAGTAATAATATAATAAAACACAATTAGGTATAATATGGCTTTGTGATGTGTCAGTGTATGTATCACGAATCAATACTAAGGTCATAAAGGTACCTCAGGTAGGTACTTAGTTACCTGTACCTTTTGGGTTGGAATCTCATTTAGAATTCAATTTTGTTTGTTTAATTTTTAAGACACAATGAATTAAATATGGTAGGAAAATACAGACTGCATTGAGAAATCTTATTTTATGGAGCTGGTCTTTACAAGCTACATAATATACACATTATACATATTTTTTATTATTACTTGGTATGAATCATTTGATTTAAATTGTAGACCTATATGTCTACTGACAATAATATAATAATTATAAATAAGATTCTAGGAAATTTAATTGTTGATTCGTATGTAGATATGGTTACGTAATGATAATACTAACTTCAACGTTATTTTTCCGCTGAATAAGTAATAATATGTATATGTATAATGTTCACTCCTAAAATTTATTACAATTAAAATTTTCCTTACCTGCGCACACAATATATGTATCCACACTATTTGTTTAAAAAAAAACCACTTTTTTGTATTGAGATGAACGATATCTGGCCGCATAATTGACGTTGAAGGCCTCCAGACCTATAATCGAAAAGCAAAATATATTTTTTCTTGCATTTTTAGTTTCGCGGTGCGAAATAAAGGTCACTACTTGGATGCTGGTCTTAGCTCAGTTTGGTTATAAGATCGGAAAACTACTAACAGCCCGCAGTTGTATCCGAACGCCGCAGTACGATGGAGTCAGGACAGAAGACCAAATTGTTGCAAGTGTATCCAAACACGCTGGATGAGGTCCGCAAGGAGATTAACCTGGGCAAACCGGGTGAAATGGAGCAGGCGGTAAAGCTGGTGAAGGAGTGGATTCAGCAGCAGCCGCATTTCAAGAAAAAGGATTTCAGTAAGTTTTGTTTGTAGCTTATCAGTCTAAATAATTCCTCTCTCTGCAGCCTTTCTCCGTCTTTTGTTGGACAAAAGTTGCGTTTTGTTTGGCCTCTCCTAAGGCACGCCATAGAGCTCGGTCTTCAGCTTTTTGCCGCCAGGTACCTACTAAATTGTACCAGCAACCCTACGTATATTGTCGCTCCACCTTGCAAAAAATAATTCCTAATGCAATTTTACTACCAAATATAGGAACCTAGTACTTACTCTTAAGTTTATTATAACCGTTATCAAAATATAATTTCTAAGTACCTATTATTGCAGTTAATTAAAACAAATGACAAAAAATTTACCTGTGAAACAAAGACCTTCTTTCTCATTTTCGAACTCGGAATAACTCGAAATCAATAACTATAAAATTGCCAAAGATTGTTAATTAATTAGTTTTATACTCGTTAACGATCCGGTTTTTAACAAGATTTGTCTTATTAAGATTCTAAAGTAAACGAGAATTTCTTCATAAATATTCAAATGATAGATTATTTACTTCAATACGTAGATTCCTATACGTGTATTGGTACCTACTTAGGTACCTACTAGTAAAATTTTATTTCTAATTATCACAGAATTATTCCGAATTAGCTTAGTAATTACAAACTTATTTATGTTTATTTTTGTTGTCGTTTTTGTTTTATTTTTGTCTTTTATAAATTCGTCCCTGTTTTCGATATAGCAACAAGATTAGCGTCTCAAATATTATTAGGAATAAATTAATTTATTCTAGCTAGGTATTCACTTGCAGTATCGCCCGCGTAGTTTAAAGAAATTCCCGTGGGAATCAGATGTTTTTCCGGTCAAAGGTTGTTTACTAATCATTCTCCAGTCTCCTAAATTTCCAAACTCAAAAATCATAATACATACATATTATAGAATCACCCCGTGGCGACATGAAAGAAAGACAAACAGACAGAGACACTTTCGCGTTTATCAAGGTGTCTCCCTAATAAAACAAAACTATGATATGAATTATGAGGTATCCCGTATACATAGAAATTAGAAATGCTCAATGGAAATTGGAATTTGGAACTTATAGTTTTGCATAGGCTGATGCCGGCGAGATGCTTAACTTAGATGTAAATGTACCTACATTCAGTAATCAAATTAAAATATAAATCGTGTTTACGTAATCACTAGGTAAGCGAAACAATACCACCCTTATATTATTTAAAGTAAGTATATAAATTAATGACTTTATTCAATTATTTTTTATAAACCCCGTTGACACGTGGTTGAAATTGATGGTTATGCGAGATGATTATATTATCCATATTATATGTATTATCATTGTGATTATCATTGACATGTTGGTAAAAGGACACAATATTACTTAAAACATATGAATTTAAACAAGTCAAAAAATCAATACATCACACCATTCTTAACGACATGGTTAGTGAAAAAAATCTGTGAAAAAAATAAAACAAATCAAAATTAAATAAATGTAGTTAGTTAGGTATGCACCTACCGGAAAAGATTATATTATGCGTATCATTGCAAGATAAAAATTCAAAATTAAACCACTTAGAATATTTATTTGCATTTAGATCGAGGAAACAGGAAGACTAGAAATTATATTAAAGTATTTAACTAGCTTTATGTTTTTAATTAATTAATTACAAATTACAATAATTTGGAAAATCCAAAAGTGCACGCCTCATAATTTTTTTTTAATAAATATTTATTAATTATTATTTTTGTTTATTTAATAACAATTAAACCACATCGAATCAGACCCTGAAAAATGAAAGGGTTCTATTCCTGAGCATACTCAAGCGTAAGAGAAAAAAAAAGACTCGATTAGTAAAGTATTTCGGTCGCTATCGTGTTAACAAGAAAAAGGATCCGCACATACAGACACACGGACGTCCAAGACAGAACTTTTTTAAACTGTTTTTTAACTAGTTTAAATAACAAAAATGACATCAAAAATATCATGAATGTTAAAAATAGTGTTTTTTCTTAATATGTGTGTGTATGTATTATCTTACAAGTGCAATGTATGATACATAAAGACATTTTAAGTTTGAAAAATCAGATGTTTCGCGCGAAGTGACAGTAGTACCCACCTCAACGCTTCGCTTATGAGGCGTGCAATAAATCTGCAATAAATACATCATTATTATGTAGGCCGTAGCTAATTGTAGGTATTATGGTAATATTATCGAATCGAATTTAACACGTGATTATTACAACAATCTCTGACTAATAAAAAAGTGGTCGGAGATGTATGAGTCCAGAGCAGCTCAGATATTTTTTTCTTTGTCACATTCCATAATACATACCTACCATTGACTTAAGTATTAATATACTTAGGTAGATCACAGAAAATTAATAATACTAGATGTAGATTCATATTTTATCGATTGTGTTTGCTTCTACAGCCGACACATACATCGAAGCGAACATAGTAGCGAGCAAGGGGTCTATCGAACGCGCCAAGCGAGTCATCGACAAGGCCTGTACTATGAGAACATTATGGCCACATTTCTTCAATGTAAAAGATATTAGAACAGATTATGCTGAAATACATGATATTGGGTAAGTTTAAAGTTGACAGAAAAAAAAACCGGTTCGTTGCACGAGTACCTAAAGGTATATAGATATCCTACTAATATTTCCTATTATTATCCTATTAATATTACGTGATATTACTTAAATGCCAAAAATTGTATATGTGTGTTTGCTGAACCGATTTTCATTAAATTTGGCACACACATAGATGGATTAACACATAGGCTATATATACATTATACATATAATATCGCTGGGAATGGGATCAATTGGAGCGGAGCAATGCGGGTAAAACCGCGATTTAAGATACCTATTTTTTTGTAAGTCTTGCACATTAGAATTAAAATTTAATGTACTTACATTATTACAAAGTTTAGTAGGTAAGTAGTTAGTTAACTACCTAATTTATTATTTTACAATAATATTTAAATACGTTAAGATAATTATTATTAAGTATTGTATAAGCATATTTTATTCGTAACTACTTTTTATACATATAAAAAATATAATCCTAAAAACATTTCTTTGAGCAACGTGTTACGTAGCAACCTTGAATAATCTTATGATTTTATTTTGATCAACTCCCATATAAGTAGTTATTATATATTGTAAAATATATATCTACTTATCTTACTTAATTCATAGAGATAATGTTTAAGAATTGCCAATATATTTTTAATTCCACAATCTAATCCGATTTTGCGATAAGATTTATCTTTGGTCTTCGCAAGTTCGACCATATCTCAGACTTCCGCTCACAACTCAGATGGCTTCCTATCCGCCTTCGCCGGAATACGCATCTCCTGTCCCTCCTGTACTCAATCCTTTTCGATCCCAGAACTCCTTCCTACTTAAAAAAGAGATTTATATTTATGGGCTCGTCTCATGAATGTAATTTGCGCTCCTCTAACAATCTTACGCTTTGTATGCCTGCTCACATCTCCAAATTTTATGATTCATCTTTTACCGTGCAAGCCGTAAGATTGTGGAACTCCCTACCAACCGCAATAAAGCAAGCGCAAACTTTGAATAGTTTTAAAGCTGCAATTAAAAAATATTATCTGTCCTCATAGTCATTCTGTATCTGTTCTGTTTTACCTATTTCTCTACTTGAAATTTTTATATATCCTCTTCTGCACGTTTTTTTTCTTTCTTATGTTATATGTAATTTTATAACTTACTCATATCTATTATATTTATTTGTATTCACTCCTCGTATATGCACTATCTACCTTTTTCAATCTTTTCATTTTCCTATATCCCAAGGTTGCCTGGAAGAAATCGCTTCAAAGCGATAAGGCCGCCAATTTGTACGGTGAAGATTCTTTTTGTATATTATTGTATTGTATATCTGTGCATTGTACAATAAAGTGTTTTTTATTTATTTTATTTTATTATTTATTTAATCCAGCTGCAATGAAGGTACAAATTGTTGTAAATTTAAAATGATTGTAGGTATCTAATGAACCGCACATGATCCTGCTAGTATTATAATATTATCTTTGATCAATCTTACCACATAGTTCTGTGGCTCAAACCACATAGAGTTACGAAGGTACTTATAAAGGTTGAAACTTGAAAAATTATACGTTACCTAAGCTTCTTTTTTGTTTATACGTGCAATATATTGTGTGAGCGTTACATTATTATAAATTCCAAAACCACGAAACGTGACGATGTTTTTGGTTTTTCATAAAAAAATCTACTGAATTTATTGAGCTCTAATTTAAAATTCAGATTGTAATTTATAACATAAAACTTTTCCTCATTCCTGTAACAACAAAGAACAAAATTGGATACAAAAAATATAATAACTACCATCGATAACTACCTAAGTAGTTAGTAGTTAGGTCTAACAATGATAACTTGCAGGTCTCTTGCCATCATGCCGGTTCTCACCAAGGAGCACCACAGGATCGTGTACATCTCCTTTAACAAACCAATAACCAAATCATCTCAAATAATGCAACATTACAAATTTGGATGTTGTGTAAGTATGAGTATAAAACTTTAAAAATAGCAAGGTTAATATTAGATATGGAAGATTCGATAAATATTGCGAGAAACACCAGAGTTTTAATAGTTACTGTGCAAAAAGTAAGTATTAGTAGTTAGGTAGGTATAGCCGGATCTTTAATGGTCATGAGAGCTTTGTGATATGGGTATTACTATGCTAAAACTAAACATACCCAACCATAAATAGCATTGATACATAAAATTGAGATCATTATGACTTGTAGCAAAAAACCGAATGTCTTCAATGATGTCTTCTAGCCTTTACCCAGCTGCATCTCTTTTTACAAAATATTTACTATATGGATAGACATATCTATAGGTGAAATGAACACTACACGAAATCGTATCATCCTTTTAGGACACTGAATGTCACACACATACATGCCAAAATTTTCTTTTTCCAATCCTCTTCTTTCGACGGGCAATTATAAAACTACCTTTTGTTCATTTCTCCTAAATTCCTAATGCTATATTAAACATCACCAATTATTTTAAGAATGTTGTTTATGTTATTTTTAACTTGTATTTTTTATGTTGTCATAACATACCCAAGTCTATTTAATTACTCGTATACTTATGTACCTTACTAGTTACTCACATACAAGTCTATAAAATGATTAAGCAGCTGCAATACTAGAAAAACTGTGTAATAATTCTAGATACTTAGATAAGAGATAATAAAAAATTAAATAACATAATTTGGTTTTAAAATATTATTCTCTTGCGCATTTATATTTTTTTTGTTATGTTCAAAACTAAGTACTTACATACCAAGTAGGTAAGTAAGTGCAAATTGAATTCAAAATAATCATAAACGAGTTCATTAACATAAAAAAAATCATTTTTTTTTCAGATAGTGGATTCCTTACGAAGATTTGATGTTGTTGGCAATATTCAATACATCCTGGACATGAGACAGACCAATATGGCAGATTTTTTAACTTCCTTTAATTTAATGGAATTTCGACAAGCGTATTCTATTTTTATTGTGAGTTAATTGCCTCTATTAAAAACAACTTGCATTGTACAATACTGCTTTAATGATTGTATCAAAGCAGTATTCTACAATGCACTATGTTTATTATTATTTAATTTGTATTATCATTTACGTCAAGTTAAAATGAAAAACTAGTTGTACCTACAAGAAATACATATTAAGTTGTTGATATTGTTCTACTTATGTAACTATACAAAATACCTATATACATTCGCTTTATTTTCAGGATTGTTACAGCTTCCGAATAAAAGGTATTCACGTTATTTCACCTTCGAAACTAATGGAGAGCTTTATTGGAATTTTGAAGCAAATATTGAAACCCAAATTGATATCTCGTCTGCACCACTATCCCGACAGTGACGCGCTGGTCGAGATCCTCGGCAAGGAATACCTGCCTTCAGATGCCGGCGGAGATCAGAAATCTGCTAAAGAAATCCAAGGTATTTAACTATTATTTTAACAATTATTGAAATGGGTATATGGTTACAGTGTTGCGACTTTATAGCCGTAGAAACATTATTAACGAGTACCTAGGTAATTAACATGATCTTTTGTAAGCAAGACCAAGAGTGCAAGTAAATTACCAACATGCACTTTAATCTTTATGCATAATCACCTAATAAATTTCAAAATAGCGGAAAACAGTCATGTAGTCTTTACTTATTTAGTTTACAATTAAAGTTTTTAAAAGTGATTTCTGATGTTAATTGTGTATGTTATAATTAACCCTTAAATGCACAGATTTATTTATTGTGATAAGAAAAATATATGTATTACATATAGGGGTAACAAATACGGGAAAAATAGTAAAAAAAATATTTATGTAATTTTATTATATATATTTATCAAAAATCGTATGGTATCATTTTTGATACAACATGCATTTAATACCTAATCAAGTATTCGCGACCCTTAGATTTCGGGTTTTTGTTATGGGGTTTTCTATTTTCAGGAATAATGAAAACCGTTTGCAAAGTAATGAATTATTTATTATAATTAAATGTGGAACTTATTAAAACAATCAGAATTTTTTTTTCGAACACAGAAAAACTTTGCATTTTTCACATTTGATGCTACTTAGAAGCTTACACCCTGGCATCATACACCGCATGCGATTATCCATGCGTATTTGTTTGTGATCAGTACCATCGTGTATAATATCTGCCGATGGCATTACCTGAAGGGTATTCCTCCGTTTAGGAGATGGTTCCTCTATAGTACTGCTACTACTTGGTCGACCTCGTGCAGGTTGGGTGTGGGTTTTATATTTACATAGAACATCTGCAAGTTCTGTTCTAAATTCTGCTAAATTCAATATATTTTTCGCAGCTATGTTTTTTTTATAGCATACCTGTTTATATAAGACCCACGAATTTATAACTGTCAAGTCAAGAAGGTGATGGAATAGCCTAATATACCACTTCCTACTTTTCATGCGGATTCTGTACCTGCCCAAGTACGAGTCCATTAAATCCACACCGCCCATATGGGCGTTATATTCTTTCACAACTTTTGGACACTGTATAAATTTCTTCCTCTTCTCAACCTTATCATAGCGTTCAATGGTGGATACAGGCTCAGCTCCCACATAAGTAGACAGCAACGTCACTTGTCTATTGTCTTTCCAACTTACTGAAGACATTTCAATTCCATTGTAGCTGGTCACATATTCTTCATAAGATCCCCTCTCCACAGACTTAAAGAAAATCATTACAACCTTGAAATCGAATGTTATCTTCTTGGAATATAAGTGACTGCTTTTTCCATATAAGCCTTTGCACATCAATATTATCACGAATTGGTTGGCTACTACTAGTAGTATTATTGCTTATACCTGGCACAGGGTCATCAATCAATGCAGGATCTTCTATCAAAGGAGGGTCTTCTATCAAAGAGGGGTCTTGCACATCGGCTACAGGTTCAGATTGTTCATTGTCTTCCAGTACGGCTCGCAGCTCTGCAGTAGTTAGAATTTGTTCAAAATCGTTTTCATCTTCTTCATTACCATCCTCGGATAAGTAACCATCTTCTAACTGGCTTAAATAATCTTCAATATCTCTATCGGTAATTCGTTTACGTTCCATTCTACAACAAAATGCATAAAAAGCTCAAACCCGCAACCAAGCAAAAATGTAACCAAATCAAAGTCCCAAATGCATGATGTCTCATTTTTGATACAAGCAAAAAAAACAATTTTTTTATTTATAATGCGAAATTCGAATGAAAAATATTATGTTACCATGCAATCAAAGTACTTACCTATAATAAAATATTTTTTTTATCTGGATTAGCTTCAAGATTTATTCAATAATGCGCGATGAAAACTTTCAAATTCACTTGTTGTTAAAATTTGTAACTGTCAGCGAACAATGACATATGAACGCATTACGAAATGGCGGACCAATCACAATGCTTTACTTTTTCGTTCAGAAACTACTATTCTTTTACATTATAAGTCAAAATTATGCGTAGGTAATAAAAATTTAAAGGGCTCTGAATCGTATAAAACTTTCCGTTTCGTTTTTGATACAATATGCATTTAAGGGTTAAATGTAGGTAAATATTCTAAATAAGTAAGTAGATAATTTAAAAGAACACTCAAAAGTTTTAGCCCTCACCTCTCGTCACCTACAATAACTACCACGTATTAAAAATATGGCCCTTAATTCAATTCGGCCTAGACTAAAATTAATTGTCTGTCTGGCAAGACAATGAACGATAATTAATGACCCACACTTCCGTAAAAAATAATCGGTTATAAATATTAGAAAATATAATAAATATCTATATGCACCCCACAACGGGACCCGACTCAAACTGTGAAACTTCCGTATTCTTTAATATCAAAGTTTGAAGCTAATTATAATTTTTAATTATGTATTTATGTATTTTTTTTCAAATCGCCTTTTTTGTACAATTTTAATAAAACTTTGTACAATATGACGTACCTTCAGGCTACAATGAATATAGATATACCTGTACCTGCTTACCTACCTACAATTTTTTTGTACTTAATACAAATAAAATTAGTAATTAAATTATTAAATTATTTTGTTTTATAGAGGATTGGATTGAGGCATTGAGTTCTAAGGACAATATGGAATATTTGCGTGACATTAACGAAGGAGGGACCGATGAAAACTTGCGGCAAAAGTCCAGCTTCAATGAGGACTACGCGGGAATGCCCGGCAGCTTTCGACTACTCAGTGTAGATTAGATTTCCTTTTCGTAAATAAATGAAAATCCTGCAATTTAATTGTATAATGATATTTTATGATTACGTATTTCTGTTCGCGGTAAATGTGATTTAGCTTTTAATAAAGTGTGTAAATTATTATAACTGGTTTTTTATTTTACATCCTTGGCGGTGACATCGTTGTTTTTTGCGGTCATTAGGATGATGTTCATATTATTATATTTAATATTTTATTAATGTTCTTACTTAATTATTGTAGTCGTTTGAACGTGAGATCATTAATTTAAAATCTATTATATTTATATATAAACAAAATAAAGATGTCTGTTTTGTTATATATTAAAGCATATTTTTATTAGGTACGCACATTATTTCCTTTATCAATTGAATATTTCTGAATCAAATGGACTGTTTTGACGGAATTTTCAATAGCTTGTCTGATAATATTATATACTATGGAATAAATAATAGCCAATAGGTAGGTAACTCAGCTCATCATTTATCTTAAAAAATAGGTACTTAGTTATGCGTGGCATATAAAAATCTCAACGTAGGTAGAGGTACACAAAGCCACGTGCCACGAGTATCAGCTAGTAGACAGTATAGTGCACACTGATAGTGCATATAAAATTATGCATGTTTTCACAATGACACAAATTATGTACATACGATATTTTTTTATAACTATGGGAAAGGGGGGCATAACGGGATCGCAAGGTAACACGGGGTGCCGTAACAAACGAGGAACTAAACGTCATTCGACCAAAGGTCTCTGCGAGAATGAGAAATTATATGTATATATTTCTGAGCATTTCTGAGTAAAATCTCTGATGACATAATAAAAAATATTGCACAGACAATGATGTGCGTTGATACTAATTCTGTTCTTTTTTTAATACTATATTAAAATATATAAAAAAATTTAATGTAACAGAATTAGATTATATTCATTTTGTATATTGGTATGCAATAAATAGGACATGATTGTTAATAAAATAAGGAGGTCGGTTGTAAAATGAAACAACAATTTACATAATTTTCTTTATTGACATTAATATTCAAAGTACAGTACGTTACAAAAGAATTTCTTTCTTAAAATATATTAAAGTAAAATCTTCGAGTAGATTCAATTTTAAAGAAGCTAGTGAAACTAGACTGAAAACTGAACTTCTAACAAATAACATCACACGCTGTTTATTTCTATTTTTATTGAATACCACGATATTCTCAAACGGATTCAAGTATTTAGAACATATAAATAAATGTATTTCCAAAATACCTAGTACATATCTGATTTAATAAAAAAAATCTAATACCTATAACTATGAATTTCACGTACAGGGCTTCTCGTACAGCCGAACTGACTGATGTAAACAAATCGACTGCGACTGCGCAATCGGCAAAGGAACTAACTTTACAAGTCAAAATACTGCGATCCTAAAAATAAAACCTTATCTATCCGACTTAAGACCACTCTAATGACCGGCGCGTCCCTGTCAATTCGTATAATATATATTAACTAATACTAAATAATTAGAACATATAGCCTAGCGCTACATTACGGCGTCGTCTGTGGGAGCGATCTCTTCATGAACAAACAATGTACCAAGAGTCGGCTTCGAAAAGCCAGTTTTTGGTAAACTAGTAAGGAAGGGGTCCGGTAATTATTATAATTATTGCATATGTCAGTAACTGTTCGCTCTCAGAGGCGACGCAAGCCTATCTAACCACGCTAGTATTGGACAGATCGATCGATGCCACAAAAATATTTAACCGATGTGACAATAAAGTATGCGCTCACAAAATATAGTTACACTAAATCTATCTGTTGTTTGAGACTAAAAATATCTTAGAGACACTTCATTAATATTTTTTTCCATATACTCAAAAGCATTTCAAGTTGAAAGATTTTATTTACAGAAAACGTTCAATAATCGAGAGAGGGAATACATCTATGTAAATATCAGAGTCAGTCAATTATTACACGACGAAAGATCGTCACAAAATATAATAAAACAATATAGATAATATAATTTTAAGGAATCTAACACCAGTTGCGAGGCAATGCTGAGCCGATACTGGTGTAACTCTTGATTGTGGGTGGATAATAATAAAATATAATGAAACTCCGCAATGTACCGCCGCTCACTTCTTGGCGGATGAACTCTCCGCCTCCACTTTGTCCTCCGTTTTCACAATTTTGCCTTCGCCTGAAAACAATTATAGAAATTAATATTTTTTATTCAATAAACAATAAATTAAATGGAAGAAGTTTTATAGTCATCAAAAAAGGTGATATTCTAAATAAATCAAGTGGTATAAATATTGAGTCGCAAAATTAGTGAGTGGGCAGTTAAATCGGAATCAATTGCGAGGTATGCTCATCCCAGACAGGTGTTATGGTTGTGTGTGTGTACCGTTGGGCGTGTCGTGATCGTTGTCTGTGTTGGAGCGCCTGCGCTTGCGCGGGAACTTCCAGCCCGCGCCCGCCTTCAGCTTCGGCAGCGGCTGCATGTCCAGGACCTGGAACAGAATACAATATTTAGTTTTAACGTGATAACGTTTTTTAAATCGTTTTAGTCGGGTGACATGTTCAGAAACTTGTGTCACACCAAAACCTCACGAGCGCGATCGCAGGTATAACGAGAGAGAGACAGACCGATCTCCCGTCTCATCTCGAGCGCTGCCACCAATAAGACGTTATCACGTAAACATCTCGATCGTAAACCTACTTTACAAACAACCAATTATTTTTCAACGTTTAACCGTTAAAATTTCATTTTAGACATATTATTCAAAAACGATATTTTGTTTAATACGTCTAAGACTAAATAAAGTAGAAAATAGATTTTGCGGTAAATGCACTTCGAAGGGTAGTAAATACCTTGTGAATCTGTCGGAAGGCGATCTGTCGCAGGAACTGCTGCGCGGACGCCGTGAGGTCCTCACGCTGCTGCGGCGCCAAGTTGCCCACCGCGTCCTGCACAAATCATAAATATAATTATAAAAAACACGCCTAATCTCATGAAATTATAATAATAAATAATATTAATAAATAATAAAATTCATTTATTTCTTTCCAGTACATGTAGTAATTAATTATTGGATCGTCATCGATCCTACAAAATTTGAATCAAATCTGTCCAGTTTAAAGTGCGTCAAAATCCAGTTCAAGGAGTAGGTTACATACAAATACACAGGTGAAGTTAATAAAAGCGTGGTTAAAAACAGTTTTCATGTATTTTTTTGGTGTATCTTGCTTTGTCAACAGCTCAAGAGTTTCCAAACTTGTCATTTTCCGTAATCTCTATAATATTGTCGGTCGCTTATCGGGTCCGCGTGCACTCACCACGAGCTCCTTCTCGCAGGGGTCCCGCAGACCTGGCCCGTGCTCCAGCAGCAGGCCGCCTGCTACGGCCTCCATCACGTGCACTCACCACGAGCTCCTTCTCGCAGGGGTCCCGCAGACCTGGCCCGTGCTCCAGCAGCAGGCCGCCTGCTACGGCCTCCATCACGTGCACTCACCACGAGCTCCTTCTCGCAGGGGTCCCGCAGACCTGGCCCGTGCTCCAGCAGCAGGCCGCCTGCTACGGCCTCCATCACGTGCACTCACCACGAGCTCCTTCTCGCAGGGGTCCCGCAGACCTGGCCCGTGCTCCAGCAGCAGGCCGCCTGCTACGGCCTCCATCACGTGCACTCACCACGAGCTCCTTCTCGCAGGGGTCCCGCAGACCTGGCCCGTGCTCCAGCAGCAGGCCGCCTGCTACGGCCTCCATCACGTGCACTCACCACGAGCTCCTTCTCGCAGGGGTCCCGCAGACCTGGCCCGTGCTCCAGCAGCAGGCCGCCTGCTACGGCCTCCATCACGTGCACTCACCACGAGCTCCTTCTCGCAGGGGTCCCGCAGACCTGGCCCGTGCTCCAGCAGCAGGCCGCCTGCTACGGCCTCCATCACGCGCCGCAGCGCTTCGCCCGGCGACAGCGCCGCGCCCGCCGACTGCATCACGCCCGACACCAGCAGCTCCATCGCCTGCACACCACACGCACATACACATTAGTTACATGCGATCCGGCTCGAAGGACCGTTCCCAGTACAAACAGAACAGAAACAATTACACATTTCACAATAAAAGACAATTTGTGAGGACACCAGCAGCTCTATCGCCTGCACACCACACACGCATTACATAGAATCCCGCTCGAAGGACCACAAGCAATACAAACAGAACAGGAACAATTACACATTTCAGAAGGACAATTTGTGACATCATTCATTTAATAATTGAAAAGTAGCTTTCCGCCCGTGACTTCCCCCACTTAGTCAAAGAAAAACTATCTAGCTATCTTTTTACCAAATTTCTATGGATAACCGATTAAACGGTTGAGGCGTGCAGAAAAGACAGACAGAGTTACTTTCGGATTTATAATATTAGTTACGATAAAAAATCAAACTTTTAAAGAATAAAAAAACTCAAGTCAACAAGTTAATTGGAAATATATAAAGAGAATGCAACTCACGTATGGATTGAGCGGCGTCCAGTTGGGTATCCGGCGGCAGAGGTCGCGCATGATGCGTATGATGATGACGCACGACTGCAGGCTGGCCGCTCTAGCCTGCGACACACAGCGCGTCACACTCCGCCCGCCCACCCGCCGGACAATCCCCGTTCCGATCCCAACATCCTACCCACAAGCGACTAACCATTTTTTTGTAAACCTAATTCGGTCCACTCAATATAGTCCAATGAGACATCGGAAAGTAGAACCTACGATATGTTATAGGGTCTATTTAGACTGTAGGATCGAAAGAAAAGATAAATCTAGTATTTTTAATCGTAAAAGTAAATGTTCAATAATTTAGTCAAAAGTGCCCTTAACAAACGACCGAGAGACTACTTAATCGCTTTGCCTATGGTAGAATTTTGGTGTAAGATGTTAGGATCGAAACTAGAATAAGTCCCCGTCAATGCGCGATATCATCAGAGCGGTAAATATCTTAATAATATTCTACATTCCTGTCTCCCGGCGGCCTTCTAAGTGCGCAGACGCAGTTTATAACTGACGAAAAGCACTTGTAGCCACATGTTCAGGGAGGGGAATATTTATCATTTTTTTTTCTAATTTACTACATTTATAGTCAATTTAATTAATATTATAAGAAAAGTAAATGAAAACAAACATGTGACTAAAATAGTGCGCAATAAATCTTTAACTTATAAAGTGTAAGACATAATAATTGCGCTCACAAATTACAAAAAAGCTAAATAATTTATACGGAATAGAGTCGCAATGCGGTGCAATTTGCTGCATATATTTTATAATAATATTTTAAAATATAATAATGATAAATATTCAGTGATTATAAAATATTGCACCTCGATCACGACAAAAAAAGACACATCAAAAAATATATATATAAGATGTATTACGCACTTAAAAGCTCAATTACATTCCTTCGTTACGCCGCATCCCAGGAACGGATGCACACATTACAAAATCACACAATCCGTCAAATGATAACACATTAAATAATAACAATTATTGTGGTGTAAAGCGTAGTTACGAAGGGGTCCTGACTCCTCAGGGATGCAGCGTACCGAGGGAGGGTCGCCGTAAGTAAAGTAGCAAGTACCTGGAACCACTTGGCGTGCCGAAGGGCGGCCAACGCGTCCAAACACTTCTGGCGCGGGAGCACATCCTTGTCGTCCCGCTTTATGTCGCCGCCCTCTAGCGACAACAAAGGGTGTTTGACCATCAGGCACCACGATACGGGGCAAACATTAGCCTACACCCTACACCTACCGGCGCTACCACAGGGTGCCCACCTCGCTAGAACGAACACATCCCGTCGCCCAACTGCTAACAGCGCGCCCTAGTCTACCCTTTACTTTATCTGAACTACCACGATTCAAAGAGTTCATCGACCGTCACGCGGTGTTAGGAATTAAGCGACGATTATATATAAAACACTATAAAATAAACAGTGTGCACCCTGTACAGATATTCGAAACGAGATTTTATCTTAAATTGAATCAAGTTTCAACGTAACGCTTTTTAGAAGTAAATATTTATTTACACTAATTAAACAAAAATAAATGACTAAAGTCCTACGAACGTGAGGAATACGAATATAACTATATATAAAGAAGTCGGGAGGGTATGTTTGCTCCGTTTCGGCTGTTGGAATATACCACCGGCTTCCGGTGATATATTAAGTGTGGATGATCAAAAATCCTTCTTCTCGCTGCTTATGCTACACCTAAAAATAAGCATCCAACACATTGCCCGGCGGGCGGTAAACTTTGAACAAATTATCTCCTTTATAACAAAAACAGTACTCGTATTACTATTATATATACTAAAAGAATACGATCGAATGGCTTAACATAAAAATATAATTAATCAGATAGTTTGTTCGGGCAGTTCTTTCGGAGCGGGTGTTTGGGTCGAACGATTTTATGACCAATTTCATGGGATCTCTAATGAGTTGCAAAATGAATGATTTGTATGAAATTGGTTTCGAAAATCGGTGGAAAGGGTGGGGAGGGTGGGAGGTGGGGGGTGCGTGCGGACACTCACCGTTGGGCTCGCGCATGACGGCGGACGTGAGGCTGACCAGCACGTTGACGGTGCCGTCCGACACCTGCACCGCGCCCTCCGCCGGCAGCAGCTCCACTTTGTATTTCGGATCGTCGCTCGTGCCCTGCTGAATATGAACCGTACTTTGATTGATTTCTACCTTATCTTGAATGTTATAAAACTAAATCATCATCACATTCAATAAAGGACGCGTTCTATCGTTACAACATTGTAATTATTGACAAACATTATAACATTTCATATCGGTTGAGATGTTTGTTGAGCATCTCAATAGATGGTATGGGAATAGGAGGGCTATGCCCCTTAGACACATAAAATTGAAAAAAGTGGAAGAAATTCGATTACATACATTGAATTTATTTTTCTTTATTTATAATGTTCTGTGTTTTATTATGCTTATTTTTTTAAATATTGTATAGCTTTATCTCAGACTTTGAGCGCGGCAACCGAATGTAAAAATTCCGTAACGAAACAACCTAACACCCTCCACTCCAACCGGCACAGCCACAGAACAGTAAAGTAGATAGAAGTGTGATGTGGGCGTGGCCCACGTGTCACTTGTAAGGTAAGATCACCTTACTTGCTCTCAGTTGTGCGCAGAAAAATATTCGAGTCGGTTGTCAGCTGTCAAACCTTTTTTCCTATATTTATTCATTAATTAGGACGTGTTGTTCGGTATTAGAGTGCAAAAATGATAGCAGACGAAATAATATGAGCAATGGAGGCATTTCATACCATCGGTAAGTCTTATTTTTATTTATTTTACATATAATATTTTATGTTATAACTTCGCTTGTTATTTGAATGAATGAATGAATGAATGAATGAATGAATTCTTTATTGCACACACCAGTTGAAAGAAATAACATAAAATACGATACAAACAAATTGCACAATGGGTGACCTTATGGCTACAGAGCCATCTCTTCCAGGTGACCCAACCAAGGAAAACAATGATAAATTACAAATACAAGTAGGCGGTGTATACTAAAAAAGAAACAATGATAAAATAAGTTTAAATAAATTAATAATATAAATTACTAGAAAAGTAAAAGTATAAATAATATACAATATGTAATAAATAAAGAAATTCATATATTACAATATATATATATGTCGGAGCAAGATGTAGATTGTGAATCTATTTTCAAGCTGTGGGCGTTGCGTTGGGTAATCGAGCAAAGAAACACCTCAAACTCAATTATTTCTTTATTTACCACCGATTCGGAAAGCAGTATCTACAGAGAAGAACCGGCAAGAAACTCCATAGTTGCTCTTTTTAATCATGTCAGTTTTACCATACAATACAATCACTTTAATAACCGTTACGTTACACATTTAAATTAAACACTAGCAAAGAAAAGGTTAACAGTTCCTAGTAGTGGAAGATCCGAACTCTTCGATGTTCGAATGTGAAGTGCCGTCCCGAGGGCGAGCCTTCACCGGCTCGACCCGGTACAAGCATGAAGTAAGCCGCCAACTTCACTGTGCCGCCACCTCCCTGAACTCGTGCTTCGAGTCGTTTTACATCCGCGCTATTGACCGTCTCCGACACGGCCATCCTGCGCTGAACACGTCCTCGTGTTTGTGGGTGCTGTAACACAGAAAACATCTCGCACAGTACATGCTCTTCGGCCAATCCTGACAAATTTTTACAATTAAACTCTGATATCTAATTTTTAGGCTTTTAAACCACAAAACTAAAAAAACTAAACCCTTAAGATCACTTAGTTGTCCGTAAGTCTATCAGTCTATCTATCAAGACCTTTGAAATTCATATCGCATACCATCGTCCCGTTAAGCGTTGAAAAGTTATAACAGTCGATCAAAAGATAGCAGTTTTCGACATTCGCAGGGGACACAAGGAATCAATACCTTCAGGATATTTCTTGTGAACACAGAATCATGAAATTTGTACAAGAAACGTCCTATAGCAAAGAATCTCATAATACAAAATTTAAGTTCATATGAAAACAGGTTTTTTTCTTAATTTGAATATCCTAAAATAATTTCCAACTTCAACCCTTTGAAATTAACCATTTTGATTTAAATAATGAAACATTGAATTCTGATCATTTCAATTAAATTTATGAACTACTACTAGAAGAAAATAACGCATAAGCGACCAATTACCACTTTCACTGCCATTGTCACCAGCAGATTATTAAAGTATCACAAAAAAAACTAGAGCATGAATCTTATCCGAGGCCTGTGGCTTTTCACTAAGCCCATCATCACACACGCATTCCACCGAATGCCAACTCTGGCTTTTCACTAAGCCCAACAACACACACGCATTCCTCCGAATGCAAACTCTGGCTTTTCACTAAGCCCAACAACAAACCTCATGTTTGTTCCACACGCATTCCTCCGAATGCCGAGTCCCACGGACTCCATATTCCAATGGTCTCTCCAAGACCCAACCTCCGCCAGCGTCACCCGCGCACCGCGCATCCACGGTTTACTATAAGCAGCTATCTGTACTCCTAATAGCAGACGCCGGCTTCAACGGACTACGGTAATACCGCGTATCCACGGTTTACTATAAGCCGCCATAACTCCTAATAGCAGACACCGACTTCAACGGACTACGGTAATACCGCGCATCCACGGTTTACTACAAGCAGCTATCGATACGCCTAATAGCACTTCAACGGACTACGATAAAACCGCGCATCCACGGTTTACTATAAGCAGCCATAACCCCTTATAGCAGACACCGACTTCAACGGACTACGGCTACGAAATGACTACTGGCACACTCTGACCAATCGAACTAAGATTCACCGCTATCACTCAACTCAAACTCAAGTTTCAAACATTAATCAACTTCAAGTGGTACTTGGCCCTCAGGCATCCTCAATATATTAACAAAGTGAAGTTACCCGAACATTGTATAAACAACATCTGTCTTTTCAAAGTGATTATTGGTGTTTATAGGAATCAATAGCTCAACAGTTAAAAAAAAGTGAAATCTTATCTGAACTGAATATTACTCATCCAACAGAATCAATATTCTTAATCGTTTTTCGTTTTAATAAACTCAAGTTATCTCCTATACAGCCATACTGACAATCATGTGTCCCCGTACGCCATTTCTCACACTACATTACTACGGTAATTCATCTCGGGATACCAAAATAACTACCATCCTGCCTCAGCCCACACTGACCTTACAGGGTTACCATACTGCCCCGGTCCTCCTGACCGGTCAGAACACACATCTACTATCCTGGACCTCATGCCAGATAGAACACCACCATCCTTCGATGAACTACATTACCATCACAATATTATTTCACGCAACACACTTACTTCACAACGTACGAGACAACAACCATCAGTATGCTACAACTATACTCTACTGAATTATACCTCCCAAGTCTATCATAGTGATAGCCTGTGTAGCTTGCTCAAATTTTAACAGCAGTTTTATTTTGTTGTTATGATCGTTGACAAACAAATGTGACAACAGCACAAAAATAACATCTTAAAAAGTTTAAAACGAATAATTCGTAACTGAACCGCAGAAAACACTCAAAAAGTGGTGAAAGCTTATTCTCAACTGAATATTTACCAACTTGAATTTAAAGTAATCATCTGCCTACAAGAAAAAAAATCGCGAGAAACCCTTCAAAACTTTTTTTTTATCGGCAAATTTGCATATGGCTAAATTCCTTAACGGTATGTTTGCTTTTGAAAACTCAACTTAAAACAATTAATAAGTGTAGGCTTAAACTCATCTGTTAATCTAATATCGAACGGCAAAAGGGCTGAGCTAAATTTTAGTTTCAACGTAATAAGATTGAACTGCTCAACAACTACTGTACAACTACCTAATTGATGTATTCAGTTGATGTTAAACTGCAGCTAGTCACAAAAACTATTATCAAGAAATTACATTAAATGCACACAATGTAAATCGATTAGGTACTATCGAATACTCCACGTTTAGGACTTATTTGAAGCTAAAAAAACAAAAAATATGTGCGTGTACTACGCGTACGTGTACACACGTAAGAAATGAAACTTCCTTATGACCTTATTTTTCAAAAAAAATAATTAACTATATGCAACTTTACAGAAATATGTCGAATCACGCGCGATAGGGATAAAAAAAATGGTGCGTAACGGAAAAATGTCACGCGTAACGAAAAAAAATGTTACACTAAATTCTTTTTTCAACCCCGATAAAGAAGTTTCACTTCAAAAACCTTCAGAAAACCTGGATGGGTTTTTCTTTTCTCTATGCAATTAAACAGACATTATCTGACGATAGTATGTAAACTGTAAAGGCGCTATTAACCTTAAGATTATTTTCATTTTCTTTTTCTTTAACCGTCTTAATATCTTAACATTTAACGTACCCTAACGTTGATGGGATAGTTCTTAATTTTAAAGCAATCTAATGTACTAAAACCAAATGTAGATTCCAATAAGATTTATCTTACGCTAGATGTTTATTTGAACACGCTAATTATCTGTGACATTGTATTATGAACTGCCTAAATAAGGACCTAAAAAAATTCTCTAAAAATTCAAAACTAAATGCCTCGATTTACCTTTTATTCGATAAAACTAAATCTGTAACATTTCATAAAACTTTATATCGTAAAAACTGTATACTGTGAATTGTTCACAACTTTATTTTAAGAAATTACCACAAATATCACCTGAAATAAAACCTACGAAAAGTTTTTTTTAACCTCTAATGCACTAGTTAACGCATTACTTTTCGTTTTTAATCGAATAGCAATAAGGCTGCCTTTGTGTAGCAATTAATTGCTATTTGTCAAGGGTTATAGCCTAAATAAAAACTAACGCAGGTAGTTTAAGAAATTAATGCGGGTAGTCAAGAAACTAACGCGGGTAGTTAAGAAACTAATTTGAAAGTAATTCGCATACTGTTTTTGTTCTGATACACGGACAAGTGAATGTTTATTGTTTACGTTCGATTGAAGGATCTGGATGCAGTGTACAAATAATTAATGTGCTTTCTTTCTTTAGTGGTAGCTCACAACTAACAAACATTAAAGCAAGTCGTTACTTAATTTATCTTGATGGCAGTGCAGTTAAAATAACGTGAATTACCTACTAAAGTAAACCCGTCCCTGAATAAGTGAAATAGGTACTGTTAATTTATCACTGCGTAACTAAGATGGGCTGAATGTAATGGAATAAGTTTTAACTACAAAACCGTAAAGCAATATCGCACGACCTAATAATAACAACACTGCGTAAATAAGTTTAGTTAAATGTAATGCAATAAGATTAAACTATACACTGGTCTTGTAGGTTACAACTTTTAACAAAATCTGTAATCATTACATTCGGTACAGCCTGTAAATTAGCGCTGTTTTTGTGCAGCATTTTGCCGAGGCTGTAACCATTTACCTCAATTATAATTTTAAAATAAATTTTGTAACTAATGTTTTTGGCAATAAATTTCTTTCTCTTTCAAATAAGTTACTACATTTTGAAAACATACTTTATCTAACTGTACACTCAAAGTGGAATGTTATCTACTGACCGGTTTGGTATGAGATTGAAGGATAGTTGCACGACACGTCGACACGTCGCTCTGGTTCCGGTGATCTCAGGCTCGACGTGTTGATGGTAGTGATGGTAGCGCGACACCCGGCGTGGTATTGCGGTGCCTGGTGTGGATGTGCAACACCTGGCGTGGTGTCGTGGAGCCCAGCTTGGTGCCGTGGCGCTCAGTATGGATGCGTAATGCACCACATGGCGCCACGCATGACGCTCGATGCTCGACTCATGATGCTCGACGCTCGACGCGATGGCACGGTGCATGACATGATGGCACGGCGCTGCTCGCGATGATACGGCTTCCGACGCGGTGATGCGAGCGGCAGTGTCATCCGTGCAGCGCGAGGCG